>NW_026516664.1:0-600000 GCF_025766255.1 Zychaea mexicana
TCTTCAAAGACGCGATATCTTTGTTTATGCTGTTATCATGTACAATAGGAATCGGGAGACAAAAAAGTGGCGTAAGACATGTACTACACGTTTTCTGTGCAACAACACAAAGCAAGTAGTTTGTTTCATGAAAGTGAGACGAATCCAGGAACAGAAACTATCCAGTGCTCTGGTTTCAAAATAGAGCATTTTCTACGGGGGCAGTTGGTCTGTATCATCTACTGTGCCAAAATGAAGGAAGATTGATCCTCTACTTATGAATATAATAAAGCCATGCAGTTGTACTGAAGTTTCTTCTATGGTGTTTGGGAGCTCAAAGAGCCTATTTATACTACTCTCGGTGACTCGTATGCAGTTGTAAACACCTTTCCATATATACGGGGTTACCATATTGGTACTGTTTCTCTAGTAAAAAAGATTGTATTGCTAATGCCGTTGCTTAATAAGACCTGAGATGAAGTAATACTCTACATGAAGAGACACGCTAGAAACTTGTGTTGACATTCATTGAATCTAATGATATTTTCCGCACGTCACTATTTTCCTAACATGTGCATGCGTCATCGATAAGAGTAAACAACGAGCAAGAACAACTGTCAGCCGCAGCAGCAAATATGATTAAGAGCCTGTAAACAGCTAGTGTTTGACACACCCTGAAATGGCAGAATAAAGAGTTTCACGTGACGGATACTTTTTTTTCATGTATGTGATCAGCTGGATGCGCCCAAAAACAGTGCAATGCTTTTGTTTACTTGCTGTCGTCGTCGTAATAGTGTGTGTGTAAAAAAAAGAGAGAGTAACGCCCCGGTTCTCCTTTTTATTTCTTTTCCTTTTCTTCTTCTCACTCTCCGAATGCCTCTGCCCAAACTGTTTAAAAAGAAAGGCAAATTGCGTGAGCCATCCAGTTCCAGGCCAGTCTCATCAAGGCACCGTATGGATGATATTCTTTCACGAGGATTCATTATCGACTTGAAGTCCCGAGTCGAATCGCCCACCGATCTGTTAGACATGGTTGGCTATCCCCGTCTCCCAGCAAGCGCTTCGAGCCCGGATCTTGCATCGCCGCCGGACTCCTCTTCATCCCAACAACGACGACGCCAGCAACGTCCCTCCGTTGGTCCGCGGCGAGCATCATATTATTCCTTTTCACCCACTACAATGAAAAATCCTACTTCTTCAAGAAGTGCTGCTGTTCCTGCATCTACAACATCATTGTCACAGCCATTGCCACAACCACAACCACAACCACAGCAGCAGCAGCAGCAACAAAAACAACAACAACCACAACCACAACCACAACCACAACGGCTACCATCACCTCCATTAACCGAACATAAGCAGCAGCGGCACCAACCTAAAGTCGGCGTTACCGTCTATAATGACCAAGCAACTGCAGCTTTATCGTCACCATCGTCACCGCCACCACTCATCATGCCGACACCACAAATGGCCGTGCCACTTACCAAGCAGATGTTATTAGAATCCAATAATCCATGGGCTGATAAGACCCTGGACGAAGATGGATTAGCAGCTGGGTATTCACGAGATGAACCATCGTCACGCGCAGACGCCGCACTTGAATCATCAGCGCTGCCACTGCCGCCACCACTACCAGCTCCACCAGCTCCTAAGCCAGGTAATTAGATGGAACATACTCTAAGATCAGCAGGTGTGAAGATAGCCAATTAAGAAAAATATACAAAGTAGAACATCGGCATCGTCAAAGAAGCCGGTCCGAAATTAATGCACTGTATCACAAACTATGGACGTACCAGCAAGAGTATGGAGCATGGGCACAACGGGAAAGTGAGCATCGTAAGCGTGAGGAATGGATGTACAAGAAACTACAAGAAACGCGTGCACAGTTGAAACAATTGCGATTGGCGACCTATCAACAACAACAATCTCAACATCGTCCCATTGTTGACGAGGCTTTTTGTGATGAGCCTGAGGAAACATCCGACGTTGAAAACGAAGCAGATCGGTCACGCACCAATCAGAATCACCCTTGGCGGCAATATCGAGTGCCTGAAAATTTTTATGCTGCTGCTGATGATGAGGATCGTAGTAGCTACTATTCTGATGATGACCAAGGTAGTGACAATGACGAGAGCTCCGGATATGTCTCCGAGGAGGAAGAGCAAAACGCGAATGAACGGGAAGAGATGTGTCAGCTTCAACGGAGGCGGTATATCCCCCAACGTCATTATCCTCATCCAGCTGCTGCGTACTATTTCTACCCTCCTCCACATCCACAATCGGATCACGTTCGTCCTTGGTCAGCTGTTTACCATCATCAACAGCAGCAACAACAGCAGCAGCAGCGCATGGATAATCGGATGCTGCCACCTCCATTCTATTACTATGGTTACCAACAACAACGGCCGTTGCTTAGGAGGCGCAGCCGGAAATCATCCGATACCAGCGTACGATCAGTGCCGGTACTACGCCATAGCAATAGCACGACAAGTAGCAGTAGGGGAGGAGGCACTGGAGGCAGCATTCCGCGGAACTCGCTACTATTATCCAACAACAACATACCTCCAGAATTCACGGGTGATCATTTGTATGCGTGGAATCCCAATACAAGTGCTCGTCGTACTGCTTATTTGTAATCGTTGTCTGTTTGTGTTTTGATAATAACATGTAATACATGTCATGTTCTTTTTTTTCCCTTGTTTTTGATGTCTTCCACCGTTGGTATACCGGTGTGCTCTGCTGTGGTGTGTCCCTGAATGATACACTAGGGGGGAGCATAAAGAAAGAAAGAGCACCAGTCCTAAAATGGAATAGAAGCTGAACAAATCAAACGCAGACCCAGTTACATGGATGACCTGAGTTCGTTCGAACCACGCGTTTACAAAAAAAAAATGGGTTCTTATTTTAGTTTATAAGCTACAGATCGCTGAACGCCTTGTTCCCACTTTTTTTTTCCAAACTTATACCCCCCCACTCTTCTTTCTCTCCGCTATTCACTTCTTCTCTCTACCACAATGCAGTCTACCATCCACGTTGCAACGGACCAAGAGGTAGACGCCCATGCACCCGCGAGCACGTATTACACTACCGGCAGCAACTCTGGTGCTTCAATCAGCCGCCTCAAAACATTCCAAGTAATATCCCGTGAAAACTAATCACAACAGCACGACACAACCAAGAGAAAAGAGAGTATATCCTGACGCTTGTATATACACAATAGGACAGACATGCTGCAGATGCTTACCGCAAACGACGAGCTTCTCATGGTATAAACAAAAAAAAGTTCTCTTTCTTATATGATCACGAGTGGAATGCTGACGCAAAAGGGGTGGGGGTTTGAAAACACACCAACAATTAAATAAATAGACGACAAGAGCAAAGCACAGAAATTTCTGCTTGACGTCAAAGAAACCTTGCGAGTACTGGTTCAACAAGAGGACACGGACGGCGATTTCCAGATTACCGTCAATGACCTAGGCCCCAAAACGTTTACCGTTGGCACTGCAGACTCGGGTGGCTACCGTACCATCGATATTCGAGGCACGTACATGCTATCCAACCTGTTGCAAGAG
Source organism: Zychaea mexicana (assembly GCF_025766255.1). NCBI lineage: Eukaryota > Fungi > Mucoromycota > Mucoromycetes > Mucorales > Lichtheimiaceae > Zychaea > Zychaea mexicana. Next base: position 3,552 of record NW_026516664.1, read on the forward strand.
TTGGCCATCGCCAAAGACTTTGGACGCAAGCATATCGTGCTCGACGAAGCCAGACTGAACGAAAACCCCGTGGACAGACTATCACGTATGATCCGCAATCATTTCTGGGATGGCCTGACACGCCGCATGGATGCCGAAGCTATGGAGATTATCTGCAACGACCCTAAAAACCGCAGCAGCAACACCAACCCACGTATCTACATCCCGCATGACGACGACGACGCTTTCAACTATTACCAGGAAGTCGCTGACCAACGAAAACATCTTAAACTGGAAGTTGTACGACTGCCTGCCCAGCTCACGCCAGAATTTGTCCAAAGCATCAACGAACGAGCGGGCATTTTGGCCCTCGCCATGAAACGCACCGAACAAGGTCTCAAGAGCGTACCTTTTGTGGTGCCGGGCGGCCGATTCAACGAAATGTACGGCTGGGACTCTTACTTTATCGCTCTGGGCTTGCTCGCCGACGACAGAGTCGACCTAGCGCAGAGCATGGTCGACAACTTTGTGTATCAAATCAAGCATTATGGCAAGATCCTGAATGCCAACCGATCCTATTATTTGTCACGTTCCCAGCCGCCATTCTTGACCGACATGGCGTTGAGCGTGTACGACAAGCTACCACAAACAGAGGAAAACAAAGCATGGCTCCGACACTCGTTGTCTGCGGCGATCCAAGAGTACCACACTGTATGGGTCACTGAGCCTCGACTGGATCCCAAGACAGGGTTGTCTCGGTTCAGACCAGCCGGCAAAGGTATTCCTCCCGAGACCGAGGCATCCCATTTCGACCATGTCATCCAGCCTTATGCAGAGCGTGCCAGCATGACGGTTACGGAATACATGCACGCGTACAACGACGGCTCTGTGGCCGAGCCTGAGCTCGACGAGTATTTCTTGCACGACCGTGCAGTCCGAGAGTCGGGTCACGACACGACATATCGCTTCGAGAAACGGTGTGCGAATCTGGCAACCATTGACCTGAACGCTCTCTTGTACAAGTACGAGACGGATTTGGCCGACGCCATCCGTGACATTTTTGACGATGAGTTTGTGGATGATGACGGTGAGCGTCAGTCCGCATTGGATTGGGCACAGCGCGCCAAGATGCGTCGTGAGCGCATCGATACATATCTCTGGAACGAAGAAAAAGGCCTCTACTATGATTACGATACCGTCCTAGAGCAGCAGAGCACGTACGATTCGGTAACGGCACTTTGGGCCATGTGGGCCAAATGTGCCAGTATGGAGCAAGCACAACGAATGACCGAGTTATCACTGCACAAATTTGAAGAATTAGGCGGCTTGGTGTCTGGTACGGAAGAGTCTCGCGGTGCGATTACTCTGGATAGACCCAACCGACAGTGGGATTTCCCATTCGGATGGGCGCCTCATCAAATCATGGCCTGGCGTGGCTACGAAAACTATGACATGCCCGAGATTGCGCGTCGTTTAGCTTACCGATGGCTTTACACGTAAGTGTGCAGCTAAATAAGAGGAGAGAGAGAGAGAGAGAGAGAGAGAGAGAGAGAGAGAGAGAGAGAGAGAGAGAGAGAGAGAGAGAGAGAGAGAGAGAGAGAGAGAGAGAGAGAGAGCAGCTTGCTATTCATAAAAGTGTAGCGAATACTAACTGCTTCTATGCAGGATCACCAAGTCGTTTGTAGATTTCAATGGAGTCGTTCCAGAGAAATACGACGTGGTCAGCTTAACACATCAGGTTCAGGTTGAATACGGCAATGTGGGCGTCGATTTCAAGTACGTTACCCGCGAAGGATTCGGATGGATGAACGCGTCATATCAGCTCGGTATGAAATTACTCAATACTCAAATGCGCCGTGCATTGGGTATGATCACCGATCCTGACACGTTCTTTGAAAAAGCCATCGAACGACAAAACAAAGATGCGCATCGTCGTCGCCGCAAGTCATCCGTGGCAGCTGCCAAAAAGATCACCCAGAATGGTCAGATCACGGCTGCTATTACGACCATCGCGCATACTTCTGCATCCAACAACAACAACAGCAGCAGCTCGTCATTCACTGGACCACCACCGCCTCTTCAATTTACTGATACCTTGACTCAAGAACCTGATTCACCCATGCCCGATTCCACGGTCTCTACTACCTCTTCTCTCTAACTCTTGTGTTTCTAGAATCTGCATTAGAAAACATATACACACACACCGCCATCCCCGATAAACAAATAACAAACATATATACACATATACACACACACACACACACACAACGCACAACACACATATAACATAAACATTTCCACACCCACCTTACCCATTGGGCTCACATCATCTATAAATATACATGCCACAACATTTGCTTCTCCTTCCTTTTCTCTGTCAAAAAAACGCCGTTTTTATAGCTTCATAACATGTGCTTCACTTGACATGTGACACATCCAGAATCTGTGATTAGATGATAATCGCGATATGCAGTAGTACATCGCCTTTTATCTGGGTGTCAGCTGCATAATGGCTGACACAGACATCACATCAATGTCTCTAGCGCGTGCCTTGACACTCAAATTTCTGTCGCCCGTCACCAAGCATACACGTGTGTGCGAATTGTCATCTCCTTTGGTGGCCCACCACAAACATGCTGAAAGCACCAAGTCGTCTAGATTCTTGTCTGACTCGCCAAACACAAACTGTTCAGAGCGGATAGCAATGTCGTGCATAAAATTGTTGTGCGACGTTTGGATTCTCAGTGATGTGCCTGTTCGTTGCTTGGTTGCCAGAGTGGATTCGATGAATTTCAGTGCGTTGCCAGCAATCGATCCCAACGGAGGGGTATTACTACGAAGACCATCCAATTCCGTAATCACTAGTTTTCAAAAGCGCCTCATACTTTAGTACCGTAGAAGAGCATCAAAACACAGAATGCACGCACAATTTTTTGAAAAAGATAACTTACCAACAAGGGGAATAACGATAGTCCATTTGCTGCTTTTAATAAGCCGTTTCACATGTTCAAAATGACCAATAAAACAATTGGTATCCAAGATGATGGTTGTCCTTCCAGGAATGACGCGCTTGCGTAAGCGGTTCAAACGTGCTTCGCGCTCCTTGACACGGGCTGGTGCACGGCGATATCCAGTACGGTTGTCTTCAGCCGTCGTTGTGGTCACCATTGCTTGTAGGAGCTCGCGTCGTTTCTTCAGCTGCGTCAACATATCGTCGTCACCATCTTCATCCACAGAGTCATTTTCATTGGAGAAAAGCACAGCATCATCCATAGCTTGCAAAGTTGTGCTCATGCCCTCTCCTTCGTCTCCAACTTCGCCTGCGCTGTCTGTTGCCGCTGGTGTGGTATCCAAACTGACTCCTTCTTCTGCCATATACACGAGAGCTTGCTTGTCTTCGACTGCTTTACTGGCGAAAACTTCCAACACAGGGTCATAATAAAGCACATGGTGCATTTGCTATAGGAAAATTGGTTAGCAAAAGCAGCGACCACAAATAGCAAAATGCAATGGGCGCAATCCTTGTTTACCTTGACTAAAGCAAAAGCATAATCGAGAATCTTAAGTTTGCGCCGTGTCACTTGATCTTGGAGCGGAACCTGCTTGTTTTGACAATTCACGTTCATCTTCAAGAGACGGCCCGTAACGTCGTCAACCCACCCCAGACCACGCATATGATCTTCCTCGGGCAAATCGGGCTTTTCACCCAAGACCTTGCTCATTAGTTGGGCAAATGCCATCTCGCTCATACACGCGTCGTCTTGATGCTGGTGCTCTTCTTCATCCAATAAGTGTCGATTCACTAGTTCGTACTTGGTATCCTCGGGCAACGAAAATAACAACTTGTTGAAAAATTGAAGTAAAAGAGTCCAGAATGCAGGATTAATCTTGGACTCGTCCTTTTTGCTGTCTTGCTCTGTCGCTGACGTCGTCGTCGTCGTCGTCGTCGTCGATACATTGCCAACAATCGATTCCCAAAGACTGATTCCTTGATGCGGTCGCATGCAAACACAGTTGACCACCATCCAGTGGAGCAGCATCTCAATGTAAACCAGCCAAGATTCGTCATCTTCATTATCAGCCGATCCCCGTGTGGTGGTTGCTGATGCAAGAGACGGATCTCGGGCTTCGAACAAAAACTCCCGGTTTTTTTCAAGACTAAGTGGCGAGCGGGGAAGCAAGGGTAACGAGGGCGGTGCCGGGCGAGATAATGAAGGTTTGATATAGCGGCGGAACAGTTCGGTGGCGATCTGGCACATCAAATCAATATCGTAGGCAAACAAGACGCTCTCCTTGAACTCATCCAGCAATCCCTGATAATCTGCCAGCGGAGGTGGTGATGATGATGATGAAGTTGTTGTAGACGACGGAGCTCCATTATCGCTTTTCGGTGGAAACAGCTGTTTTCCATAAAGAATCATCAGGCGGTTTAATTTGGATGCCGAGTATTCATAGTTGTACAGTGAAGAGAGGCATAGCACAATGGCTTCAAACCAAAACATCTGCTGGCCCGACAATGCGCCTTCTCTGAACCGTCCATTTTCGATAAAGCTGCTTTCGCTGTCTGGCCGTCCTTCTTGCTCGAGTTTCGGAGGAAACAATGCTTCAAAGAAGCGTCGTTTGATATGAGCAAACTGGTCCAATCCAATCTTGGTGAACATCATCCCGTGGAGTCGCACAAAGAGGCCAGCCACCACATCCTGAGCGGGCACTGTGTCGTCCATCTGCTGTGGCTGCTGCTGTGTCTGCTTGTTTCGCTTCATTCGCTTAGCGTTCGCCCGGGCAGCCTGAAAGGAATTCAAATACTTGTCTACCCACCGGCGGTTGCTCTCAAAAAGAACAATCATGCCTTCACGCGCATTCAAAAACCCATTACGGCGCACCATCAAACTGCGCGTGCTGAAGTAGAAGCGATGTAGATCTTGTCGCGTATTATCCTTGTGGCTCGAATCACTCATGAGCAGCGAAAGGTGGAAATACAACTTGCCGGTGGCGGGCATCAGCCAGGCACCTACTGCATACCATCGCCATGCTTCATCGAATGCTAGCTGGCGATCCTTCGAGCAACAAGCCCATCTATAGCGTGCCAAGTCACCACGGTTTGGTACACCTTTATACCACTTCAAGCGTCGTGTGCGCCGCCACTCTTGAAGATGATCTTGTGTTGATGCATCTAAGGAGTGTTGCCGATCTTCTTGTCGTGTAAAAGCTTCTGTTTCATCCATAGCATGTAGAGTAACCATGGATCGTCGGTAGAAATCGTCTGCGAGATCCAGAAATTTGTTAAAACATTGCTTCAGCATAACAATTTCGTCAGCTTTGCTGACAGCATGATGCTTGGTATTGTAGTCGTCAGCTTCATCGTCCTCGTCGTCGCTTGGTGACAATGCTACCATGGTCATGCCCGTCTCAGATATCACCGGAATCTCGATATCGACGTCTTCATCCTTTTCCTGTTTCTCTTCCTCCTCTTCATCCTCACCCCCGTCAAGCTTTGTCTTGATGCGGACCTTGAGCGATTGGCGAAATTGCTCGACCAGCGAATAAATTGCACGTTTCCAGCACAAATTATCCAGACTCTTCTTTTCTGCATACGCATAGTCGAATTGGATGATGTCCAGGTATTTGTTCGCCAAGGCAATATGTAGGTCCATTTTTTGATTCCACACATCGCGCGCCTTTTGCAGGTCAGCTACAATCAGTTGGTGGCCAAGGCGTCGCTCCAAGTGTTTCTGTCGACGATCTGTGCTGTCTACCATTTCGTCAACGTCGTTGTTAAAGAACGCAAGCTGGTTGGCTTCTGCCCAGGTATTGGCGATTTTCGTTTCAATTTGTTGGAGATCGGCAAACATCAGTTTAATTTTTCGCTTATGCTGGTCTACCACCTGGGGTTGTTGCTGCTGCTTTCGCTGCTGCTGCTGCTGCTGCTGTTGTTGTTGTTGTTGTTGTTGCGGCTGTTGTTGTTGCGGCTGTTGTTGTTGCTTTTGTTGCTGCTGTTGGTGATGCTTCTTTCCTTCTACTAACGGTTCAGATTTTGTGATGAACCGCTTTGGGGGCACTGACTGCTTTTTCTTGGCCAGCTTGTTCCCGTCGCCATCCCATAATCGTCGACCTGCCGCAGCTGGTGGTACCCGTCTAGTATACTCGTTTTCGTCAGTGTCGTCGTCGTCGTTGTGGTGGACGTCGCTGTTGTTGTTATAGCCGTCAACAGGCCTGTCAAATTCTTTTTTTGAGGCAATACCTTCACAACGCTGGTTAAGGTAAGATCGACGACTTTTGTTGAATTCAATGGGGTTGTCAGAGAACGGGTCGAACAGTTTTCGTCCTTCAACCCCTAGTTGTTGTTTGCTACTATAGCGTCGGGATGGCCTGCTCATGTGCGTGTTGTCTTGTTTGAAAATTTGTTTTCTTGTAGGAAAAAACGCAAGGTTTTGCTTCTGTTGTTTTCTGTTAAAATAGCAAAAGTGTGTTTGTGTGTGTTGAAGCTAAGTGTTAAATTGCACGCAGAGATGTACTGCTAATCGTCTCGTTCGATATCGTCAGCTTGGCGAAAATCTTGGGCCGCTGTACAGAATGACACATTTGTCGCAAAGGGTGACAATAGCGAAAAATAAATGCGTCTTTTCAAGTGGAGAAAAGACAGAAAAGAAAATGTAAAGTAGGCTTTGAATTGAAAAGGAAAAAAATAATAAAAGAGTTAAGAATGAACTTGATGACAAGTTTGTGATAAAGAAGAATTTTTTCTTTGCTTTGCGGAGAGGGGAGTTTCGAGGTTGTTCTTTTGCTGCTTGGCTGCGGAATCCAAGGATGCATGATGGCCAAACTATAGAGTAATCCGCGCTAACCTAAGCTTGCAACAGTGGTGCCAAAATCATTGATAAGCTGGACTGTCCGTTGCTAGAGCCACATCTCTTCTTGCACATGCATACCCACCACATATTCCAAGATTCAATTGCAGCAATCTTGATCATCGCTCAGTATGCTAAAGCAATATTACATTTTGATATCGGATAGTCTCATGTTGCTCGCATTTTCCAATGTCATCTCGCCCAAAACGTATGTCACTGCTGTCCACAAGCAGCTACCAGCAATGCTATAATTACCTATCAAATCATACGCGATGATAAGATTCAAGTCTATGGCCCTAAGCAAACGGCTCCGACTTTGTACCTGCATGAATTGCTACAGAAGGTATTTTCGTTTTGCTTTCTGACTGTTTTAATACCCAGTATCATAGTTTAGGATTCCGCCACACATCACAAGGAAAAGACCGCCAACCTGTACCTCATGCATTATTCGTACTGCAGATGTATTCCGTAAGTTTAATGGCGTTTTCTATTATATCGACTGTTACGCTACGTCAATGCTTATGATTTCCAGAGCACACCATTATCTTTGGTTATATCTTCCATGAAGAGGACCTATATGTACTCTTCAATACGCACATGATTTGTTTCTGTCAAATCACTGTTGTTGGTGCGCTTTGGATCGCTTTTAATTTCTAATTTACATAATAAATTTCAGGTCTTGTTGAATTAAATGAAGTTTCTCAATTGTTATAACCAATATCAGCAGAGCGTATACAAGCACATATCGGTTTCAAACGATTTAAGCGTCAATTTGATAACCCGAGGTATCAAAATGCTCTTTAGGAGGAATGTATAATCTATTATGGGCCCCTTGAGCTACCAGTGACAGCTGCAATGTACTTGTTACCGTATAGGGAAAGCTGTCGTCTAATGTAAATAATCAAGTATGCTATATGTCTTGCTCTTATATATATATATATATATATATATATATATGTATTACGCCTGCGCATTGACCAATAAATCGTATGGATGAGGATGGCCATACGACTACCGCATACTACAACAGCGGACTGGGTTTATGCAGCTTGGTTGTTTTGACCAGCGCTTAAAACGAGCAAAAGTTTACGTTGTGCTACGACACGGACTGTAAGAGAAAACGCGTCTTCTGTATACTCAAACGAGGTTGTGTAAACAATCCAAACATTAGTTAGCGGACCCGCTATGCTCCCCGTATGCTCCCAAAATGGAACATGTATATACGCAAATCCATTAAGAGAGAGAGAGTAGGAGGATCATTAGTTTGCTTCAGTTCAGGGGCAGGGCAAGGGTCTTTCATCCGTTATTGTTCGTAAATCAAATCGGGGAAGTAAAACTAAATAGGAACATGCTCTCCCTTATATATAAATATACGATAACAGGGTGCTATGCGTGCGCATATCATTTTATAGTCTTTTTCTTCTCTTCCTTCTTTTGCTTTTTTATCATTTTTGTTTTTCAAGACCTTTGACATTGCAAACATCATTATCACTAGAATCAAAAACGCACTTCAAGAGTAATACCTCTATCAATATGCAAGCAAATGAAAAACACGAACTACCTAACCAGAAAAAACATTTGTCGCACGTAACGCCGCTACCCAAGCAGTCCATTGTATTTCGACCGATGGATCAGGCTGAATCAGATTCGTCATTCAGTCAGTACATTGATCGTCAATTCCAACCTTACTCTGCTGTTTTGCACAAGCGGGCTTCGTTACCTCCCGAGCAAACCAAGAGTATATCGCCAGCATCCATGCAGTGCCAGCAACAGCAACATCAGCATAAGGCGATTGAAACTACAGAACAACAAGCAAAAACAAAACCAACGCCACCACTACAGTCAGCATCAAACAATACCCGAGCCTTTGATTATGATGATGAAGAGCGAGCTCGACAACAACAACAGCAGATTGCAGACCCGTGGTGGGTGCTAAAAAGTGACGAAGATGGAATTTTCTCGATTGGAATTTTGCTTTTTCTCTTTGGGTTTATCTTCCCACCGCTATGGTGGATCGGTGCATGTTGGCCAAGACATCCGAGGGAACGCGCAGGCAAAATGGCTGAGCGATGGCAAAAGCTGAATCTGATTATGTCGCTCAGTTTTAGCGTGATATTAATCATTGCGCTTATCATCGTTGCTGTCATATACAGTCGAATGAAATAACATTCGGTTCCGGGCTTTTACTGCTTTTATCTATTTCTCGTGTACTACCCCCCTTTGTTCCTCTTCATCGCCCCTTCCCTCATCCAAATTCATCCTTGTTCAGTGTATGTATTATACCACCCTTTTTTCAGTCTCTTCCATATTGCGTTGTTATTCTTTCATCACTGCTAGTTATGACATAATAAGCAATTTGTCACTGCAATCTGTAAAAGTTTTCTTTTCTTTCCGCTTATCAATATTCGAATACCAGTATTATCCTTTAATAGAACTTGTGCCTTTAATATAGCGTCTGTCTTGTATGTTTCGTTTTTTTCTGCTATATGCAGTCGAGCCAATAATTCCACTGCGCTTATCATTTATGCGCACGTTTTCAAGTGTTCTAACAAGTGTCTTTAAGAGCGAATAAGTTGTGCTTCTGGCAATCTGCAATAATAATCACGACGACTTTTAAACTAGGAAAGCCGTCTGTATATAACCCGTATATTTGTTCCTTCATGCACCTAATAATTCACAATGATAAATAAAAGATGATTTCAATATTTGCACATTAATAAAGTTTCTACATTCTATGTTATTTAATGGATCACGAAATATTGATGAAGATCTGTATATAGATTGATTTCTTCAATTACTGAAAGTTCACAAAGATATGTCATATTACAATAACAATCGCTGTGCTTCAGCTTTTTCTTTATTTTTGACATACACTGTGATGTTTGAGCTTTGGTGAGAGAGGGCCGTGTTCCACCTGTCCGATCGGGGTGCTGTCCTCGTCTTACACTCCTTTCGCCCTCCCCACCACTACTACTGCCACTACTACAACTTCCATTACCACTGCTGATATTTCCTCTACGTCGACCGCCTCTCCTTTCTCCATTCCCGCCCCACCTCCTTCACAATCCTTGTCATCTCAGCAGCAACAGCCACGTACTACTAGAAAGCGTAAAAGCTCAGGATATGCACCTAGTAGTCGTTAAATGTGTCCTTTGCTAAGATACATGACTGTAGATGCATATCCCCAATAAATACATTTCTTTTTTTAATGGGTATGATTTTATTGTGTCTGCTCGTTGACCACTGATGGTTACACCAAAATACTAAATAGGTATTGGGGATACTACACTGAGTTCCAAAGTTCGCGAGGATTGCGAGGATTGCGAGGATTTTTTCCCGTGGTGTTTGGTAGTTAGCAAATCATAGCCGATCCACACATCTCGTTTGACTTGAATAGAAAAGAATACATTTTTTCGTTATCATCAAGGTCTTAATTCGACGTGCCGTAGTTGAGTAACTACAGATTGGGGTTGTTGTCTCTATCGTAAAGCTCAATGTGAATGCTTATTGTGATTCCCGGGTAGTTATCAATGACATGATAAAATCGAACTTGACCTCCAATGCTCGAGTCCGCTATATGTTGGAAGTCTTCTGGTGGTACAAAAAGATAGCAGTAGGTATTGCCGGTGTTGTAGTCAGTTCCCGTGCAAGGATATTGCTTTACAGGGTTAAGAGCTTCAAGATCCCGTGATCAGAGCAATTGTCGGTTGATTGCCATCCATAGAACAACGTAAGGCGGTAGATCAGAAACTGCTCCAGAGGGTGCCGTCCCCTAGACATACACACGTATACTCGTTTATACAGCATATTTCAAAGTGTTTCTCTTATCGTTCTCATTATTTGTCCCCTCTTTCTTCCGTTATCACTTTTATTCTCTTGCGTACCTCGTTTCCCATCACTTACAACATCGATTTCAACCTTCCGCAGTCTCTCCTTCACCCTAACGTTTTTCCCATTATACGATTTTTTCAAATGTAGTACTTGCTCGCCTGGCTATGGATGTTGCTCAACAACACTATATTACCAGTATTCAACAGCTTTTTTTACCAGTAAAAAGCGTACGATCGAGTGCACCCCGCGTACCTCCAGGCTTGCCTGTCACGTTTGGCTTCCTAGATCAAATCATATATTGCTTGTCGCTATTGTTTTTCAATACGTTCTTATGCATCAATAGCAATGGTTATATCTAGGCGCCTTGTGATCAGTGATGGGGATTGCGTCAAAGAGACCTACTGTCACTGCTAGTCTTCAACATTGTTCTAGAACCACTGTTGTGTATGATTCGCGCAGCCTCTACTATTAATGTGTCCCAATAGTTACAGCTCTTGCCTATGCAGATATCTAGGCCTTTTTGTCACATCTGCCATGAGCTATCTTACCTTTTGACCATTATCGATACACACGGTCGCGCATCTAATGCAAAAACTTAATCGAGAAAAAAGCTGTTGCTGTCTCGCTCAATGGCGCGGATCAACCGACGTGGCGCCACACCTTACACCAGCACAGCATCGATTATTAGTATGACGCCACTGCCACCACTCCGGTCATTTATCTTGGCTTTCCGTTGACCAGCTCCAACCGACAACTCGACAATTTTTTGCAGCAACTTCATACTACTAGAATCAGTACTCACGTGCAACTGCTCGCTTCTCGTGGCCTCTCCGTGCTTGGCTGCAGTTTAGTTGTTAGTTCCGTACTCCTCAGCTGGACATGGATTCAATTTGTATGCATATATTGCCAGTGTCACAAACATATCTGTCCAGCTCACATTCCATCCTCTTAAAAGTCTTGCCGAGCAAGAACTTTCCTGCCGTCAACTTTGATACTTGCAGTCGTCCACATCATGAAGGGGGTCTTGCTGCTCTGGATCTGGCCACCCAACTCGCAGCATTATAAGTATGCTCGGTCCAACCACTGTTATCCTTACTCCACCTCGATCGGGATCTTTGCATTATTTGTCCTGCGCTTTGGTTGCAAATCCACCTACTCTGAGGCATAGCATCACTTGGTACTACTCGTCTTCGCAGATTGTTGACCCATGGTACTAAGCATCTCAGGAGCCTTTGATCCTTCCTGGACACCTGTGATAAACTTGGACTACAACCTATTTTCTTCTCATTCACTACATCTATTGTCTCTGAACTTCCCCTCACCTTAGCTTGTCCTAAGCTTCCAACCCACTCACAGTTCATTCTACCACGCAAGTTCAGCTGGTCCAGCCTCTTTGATCAAACAAGCTTTCAGGTTTACTTCTGCTACAGTATGCTTCAACTAAGGCATCTTATGGCCAGCCAATCGCACTGCACCCACCTTCGCCGTATTTTTAATTTCCTCGACAATGGTCTCTGCTTAAGCGGCTCTCCTTTCCGGCAGCATTTCGTTGCAGTGCCACCAACTGATAATTGAATTATTACAACTTTTCTTTCCAACAACAACCCCCTTCAAGCGGACTGTCTTTTGCTACTTCCTCTCAAAATGACCTCGTCTTAGAAGACTTAGATCCCATAACGTTCCGACAACAACGCAAGCAGCCACTTTCCCAGTTAAGCGATCAATATTCTCGTGCTACATGAAAGGCCTGGTGCACATTTGAGCAAGCAATGCATCTGCACTACGCATACACCATCCTTCAGCACCTGTTCCACAACAAATTTTCCTGCAAGCAGCGACCACAGTGCTGTGTGAGACTTTAAGATTATGAAATTGTGTCAGTTGCTTTTATGGGCAGACAGCGGGGCATTATAATTCTTTATCACGAGTAACTGAATGAATTTCCTTTTTAGTATACATAGATGATGATTTGTGGTTCTTGTGTCCTAGTAATCTTTCTAGTTGAATCCACTTTTTCTATTCGAGAAAATAAAAGTGTACAATCGAGGAGGAAGATAGTATCTGGGTGGACTATAGCCGTACTAGTGGCGCCAAATCGCTGAAGGAGCTGTAAAGCTTTTTCCAGAGCAAGTATCCTAGGATACATAAAGTAACACCACATTCCAATTTTTCTCGTCAATTGCACAAGAAACATATCCAACCATACTCAAATAACAGACGGTCACCTACAGGGAAAAAAATATTCATACGGACATGAGCAAAGAGAAATACTCTGCAAGTTATGATTTGATTCCTAGTAATAAAATTACCATTTGTAATATCGTACCAATAATGTATACTGATATTTTTCGTGCAAGATATGGAGGAAGCGATATACCTTTGGATGCTAGTATCATACCTTTATCGGTTCAAACCATCCCTTTGATAAGATGCAACAAGCACCAAGGCACATATTTGCTGCAGATAATTATAATATCTTAATGCGTAATCGCCCACCATCCAAGAACGAACAAGAAGAAGAAACATGATAGCTGCGTAATCGCCCACTATCCAGGAACGACCAAGAATGGCTGCGTAATCGACCCACCGTTCAAGAGTAAGACGAGCATGGCTCTGTAATCAATCGCTTTCCTACAATACAATAAAGACATACAATGAGTTTTCAGCTTAGTCGCAAATACAGATCCATACGTGAATAACTGCTGGTCATGGTTTGTAAAAAGATTCCACGGCTTGCATCAAGCCGAAAAATACTGTTTAATTTTGAAGTTGAAGTTTGGAATGGTACGTCTATCGTGCATTAAATAACACGATTAACGAAGTCGAAGGTTGGTAATGGTGCGCCTATATTGTATCAACAAGCGATATAATCCAGTAAAAGAACTGGATGGCGCCATCTGTTGAAATTACACCGCCATTGTAAGTTTCAGCTTTTGTTTAATTACACAAAACACGCCGCCAATCAACAGACCCCCGAACGCCATAGTAAGAAAAACACCCCGCCATCATGAGAAAAAAAGCCCCGCCAGTCATAAGGAAAATGTCTAGCGGAGGAAAGTGATACTTACAGTCGGGAAAACATAGCGCATCTAGTTCTTTGTTTGATGATGAGCGATGCTACTTTGTACCTTAATAAATGCATCGGCAAAATGGACTTTTGAGCTGCTACAATATTGGTACTGCACTACAGATAATATTGGGATGTTGATCAACTCTGGCGCTAAGAGAGTATTTAGCCCTCACTGTGTATCCTATGCCTGCGAATTTTGTCTCTATAACATTCAGTACTTTAAAAAGCGAATGCTTACAAAGTGAAAAGAATGTAAGCCGAACTACATGGATTTCCGTATATCAAAGCTACGTTTTTGACCAAAAAGCTTCGGGATGCAATATGCGACATCCGACGCTCTTGCTGCATCGAACCTTATACGGAAAGCTGTGCAACAGAAGACGCCGAGCCATTTATTACTGTACTTTTAAATAGAAGGTTGCGTTCTTTTTTTCGACGCCTCTTTCTTTTTATTCTTTACTGAAAGCAAACGCGTTCGAAAAAAAACATTATGACTGGACTCCCTTACGAAGAAGATAGCCAAATGAGCTTGCGCCAGCTTGTTCGAAAGGTAATAGAGTTAATGCAGTACCTGCCTGTCGCGCTTCTTGATTTACTAAGCAGTCTATTGCGGATGGTTTCCGTCTATCATATAGTCGATGGCATCTGCCGACGCTGTCGTATCCGACACCGAGCTGCGCGAAAAAGCAACGTCTCATTTTAACACACTCTTGGAACAACGTCCACGCAAAGGTGGAAAGGAAGATGACGAGGGCGCTGTGAAGCTGATGAACCGACTGTTTGGTGCCACAGCTGCTGCCATGGAATCCGACGAGGACAAAAAGAGAGTAGCATTGCTCAAGAACTACATGCAGTGTTTGATTGGTACGACCTTGGGTGTTGACGCCTTTTTGCCCGAGTACATCGAGAAGGAGGATGAAGAAGAAGAGGATGAAGAAGGAGAAGAAGAGGGCCAACCCGCCATGTCATGGGCGGACGTAGCAGCCAAGAAGTCGGAAGAGCAGGAAACGGCGGTGCAACGCAACGCTTGGTGCGGCAGATACGAAGCAAGTCTAGCTGCTGAGCGTCGGGAACATGCCCGTATTCGTCAAATGTCCAAGATATATTACCAACAGCAAGATGAGGAACCTGAGGACTGGGGATGCTTTGAGCCCCAGTTCTTACCCGAGTTGCCCAGTGAAACCTTCTGCATGCCCATCTTTTTCCCATCCGAAGACAGCTACCATACATTTGTGACAGCGCTCAAGTCAGCTCAAGAAACTTTGTACGTGTGCATTTTCTCAATGACGGACAACACCACAGCCAAGGCGCTAGCTCAGGCAAAACGTCGCGGTGTGGATGTAAGAATTATTTCGGATAACGAGCAGCGCGACGCGAAGGGATCGGATGTGATTCGGTTGCACGAGGAGGAAGGCATTCCGTATAAGATGGACAGCGGGTAAGTTGCTAGTTTACGTTCTTTTTGTGCTGGCGGAGGGTTATAGCAGATTATCTAGCTCCGGACATGGTCCTTTGAAATGGCAACTCAATCCTCTTTTTTTTGTGACGTATCAGGGATCAGTTTATGCACAACAAGTTTGCAGTTATTGATCAGAGAATGGTTCTCACTGGAAGTTTCAACTGGTCTATTTCGTGAGTATATAAATGTAACGCCAATTTGCCTTCAGATTCCGTCGTCGTTAACATAACTCAATTTTCCTTCACTTAGTGCTCGCTACCACAACAAGGAGAACGTTCTTGTTACCAACATCGACTCTGTTGTACAAGCCTATCAGAAAGAATTTGAAAGACTTTGGGACATGTTCTAAACTAGGACGTACAATATTTACAGTTTTCCATTAGCCACGATGCCAATACATAAAAGGAAATTCCGTGCCACAATGTTTTATGTACACGTACATAGCTTTTACTACTGTTGGGATGCGGTTTTCTGATGGCGAAACCTGGTAGCTTCAGACGCAAAGTAAGCAGTATGATATGAAGGGCAGTTTTAATGCTATTCATAATGGGAAAGAATTGTTACAGCATGCATACCAATTCTGAATTATGTAACGCAGCATATAAACCTTCCAACTTACACTAAGATGTGCCATATGATATCAATCGCAAATCGTTATCAGCTAAATGATCATGATCACTGTTTGTTTCTCTTTTTACAGTTAACAGTCAACAGTTTCAGATATGATACTAACAGCTTGTTGTGGGAGGTGAGTGGGACGAAGCCACTGGACTGCGGTGATATTAACGGCAAATAGTTGTCATTGGTCCACAAGTAGATGTCTTTACTGTATTAAGCTTGATATCCGAAAGAAATTTGCTTAGCCTCCCTCACGTGTGGCTGGTAAGATGGCTTTTCTCTTCAGCCTTCCCCACCCCCTTATTTTATCATTTTGTGGCCACAGCCGGGACTGTAGGCCAGCTTTCTAACGCAATTTGCTGATGGAAAATGACTGAGAAATAACGCATTCGCATAAACCTATGTAAACAGAGTAGACTCCGTTCTTAATCATAATACATTGAGTAGTCCCGCCGTGTAGCACTGTGTATAGCAACAGTGGTACCGTGTCAGTTTGTGTGTTCATCAGTACATCACTCAATCCAGCTAGCAGTAAGCTCATATGCGATGGTGCTCTAGTGTGAATGTGCACGACTGTACTACATCGCAAATAGTAGAAAGAGAGCAAGGTTATACTTTGCGTGTGTTACCGAATGATCGGCTTTTGGTTTCTTTTGATCGCAACGTCCGTGCTCCCCCACCCCCAATGCCATTGTGATCTTATTGCTGTTCCTTCTTGTACTCCATCTCGCCAAGCACTAATAGAAACGGGGGACGGATGAAGTGTGCGTGACCAGAGAAGTGGTTTCCGATCTTCGTCGGGTGATACGCACACAAAACCTGCTACCATACTACCATCATAATGAGTGTATTTAGAAACATTCTTCAGTTTTCTTTTTTCTCTTCCTTTTCTCCCTTTGTTGTCCTTGCAGTTCTCCTTCTTTTATTTCAGCAGATTAATTTAATTTTTCCTTGACGAATGACGCCGCATCCAGTTTCTGTTCGTCCGATGAACAAATTACCTACACGGCAGCATTGCCTTAAAGTGATGAACAAGCTGTTGAATAACATCAATGCTGCAAAAGACGACAGCAACGATCATTATCACAACGACGAGGAGAATGCCATAATTTTTCTCTCGGGAGGCTTAGACTCAGTACGTGATGGTACAGACGTCGAAATCGAGTTTCGGCAGTTGAGCGACTTCTTTTATTTAACAGGTATTGCTAACGTTCAATATTTCCCCTTCATTGTCGCTTCATATGGATTATACTTGTACACCAAGCAAAATTTAAAATCACCATACTTACTAAAATACTACATGTACTGATCTTGTACGTACTGTAGGGGTGGACGAACCCGGATTCCATGTGATGATCGATCTGCAGACTAAGCTTGTGTATCTTGTTCCTCCGACGGTGCCTGAAAGCGAAACAGTATGGAAAGGGGCTCCAGACAGCCCATCCGAATTGTTACGTAAACACGACGTTGATCGAATCATTAGCGAAAAGGAACTGGCCGAGTTCATCATTCAACAAGGCTACCATAAAGTCCACGTGCTCGATAGACCAACTTTTATCATGAATAACAGCAGCAAAAATAGTAATAGCGACGACAACACCATCATCTGTACCACCACCAACAACAACAACAACAACAGTAGCAGTAGCAGCAACAGCAACAGCAACAGCAACACGACATTCATGAATAGCATTTTTCGAAATGTGCATGAATTACAGTTTGATACACACACACTGCGGCACGCATTGAATGAGGCACGACTCACAAAGTTTCCATGGGAGATTGATGCTATTCGCCAAGCAACGTTGGTTTCTTCGCGCGCTCACATGGCTCTATGGCAACAGCAGCAGCGCTGCCGAGGAGGACAGCAATCACTAATCAAAGCGACAATCACTGAATCCCAGCTAGCCGCCTATTTTCGATGGATATGCGCCTGTTCCGGACTAGATCGACAAGCATACATCCCAATTGTTGCCTCCGGGCCCCGCGCCGCAATTTTGCATTACACGCGAAATAATATGCCGTTGCCAATACAGGATCCACATGCTTTGGTGTTGGTGGATGCCGGAGCCGAATACCGATGCTACGGGTCCGATATAACAAGGACGTTCCCAGTAACTGGGAAATTCTCCCCTGAAGGTAATTTAGACTTCCGGCAAATACATAGCATATTGTGTGTGTGAAACACCTCCAGCGACACGTTTACTAAATGGATTAAGAACAAAATTAGCAAAAACAATTTATAACATTGTACTCGCCATGCAAGAGGTAACAACATTATTTCTTCTCATCATGTGATGTCTTGGTGTACAGATACATAATACTGACACAGAGATACAAACAAATGCAAAAAGGCGGTCCTTAACAAATTAGCCCCCGGGGTCATGTGGGACGATATGGAAGATTTGGCGGTCCAGGTCCTGTGTAACGAGCTTGTTCGCATTGGAATTCTTGTCGGTGACCAGGATGAGCTCATCCACCTCGGCGTCCCGTACGCATTTTATTTTCATAGTATGTAAAAACAGTAACACTGACCAAGTAGCGCAGTTTAATGAAAGCCTATAAAAAAAAGAAGAAACTGGCTCATTCTTTAATAACTGATATGCTAACTATTAACAGGTCTCGGACATACAGTAGGTTTGGATGTTCATGACGTTGGACGCTCCCTTATGATGCACCACCCACTTGAACCCAACATGATCATTACTGTCGAACCAGGTCTCTACTTCAATGATGCTTATTTACGTATCTGGACCGAGTTCCCCGGATTTTCAAAGTACTTCAATATGGATTTGCTGCAACGTTATCGTCCTGTCGGTGGTGTCCGAATAGAAGATTCTGTATTGATTACAGCAACTGGCTGTGAAAACCTGACTGTTGCACCAAAGCAAACCGAGGAAATCGAAGCTATCATGGCAGCGGCAACACCTCCTTCTTCTTCGTCCTCCTCCTCTTCCTCATTGTCGTTGAACAACGATAATATTAACGACAGTAGCTGCTGGGCAACAAACGAACTTTTACCGTTATCATCGCCATCACTACTTTTACCTCCAGGATACTATGGTGGAGGAGGTGAGCATAACAATTATGCTACCAAAGGCGTACGTGTCGATGACACCCAAACGACTGCTTTGCCAACACCGACAGCATCACCGTTGAATGGCAGCTACTGCTTTTGATGACTACGGGAAAAAGAAAACATTTTACTTGCACTTGAGCTGAAAAACTCATCCTCCAAGAAAAACCGCTACATAGACAGAATTCCATATGTTGTCAATTATGCGCTATTTTATACCCCCAAAAAAAACCTATTTCTTTTACAACCTTTCCAGGAAAAAATGTAGAAAAAAGCTAATAAAAAGGCTCTAGTATTGTTAAATAATTATAATTGTTCCTCTATGAAAGCAGCAGTGTGAGGTTTAAACATATGTTACAGTAGATAAGATAATTGTTACCATATATAACGTAACAACAGATTTTCGTTGTTTTATTATTTTACGTAGTATATAGATATGTATTTGAGAAGGCAGTTTGCAATAGTTGTGAATGGCTTGAACGTACGATTAGTTTATGGTGAGAAGTGTAGTAGGTTACATAATATAGTTAGAAATAATAGCAGTGTAAATGTTTTGAGATACAAAATAAATGAACATATAGGGATGGTTATTTGGAGAGTAGGGAGAAGGGATCATACTGTAAGATGTGTTTTAGGGACTTAATGATTATGGTATGTTTTTTTCTTTTTATATGCGATGAAGAAAACGGTAACCTATTCCTCTGTATCAGCGATTACGTAAGCTCTGGGCATTCTTGTCAATCGCGGCGAGAATACCACTCTTTGGGTGCAGTGTTCGTCATCTACCCATATGAGAATAAAAGAGAAGATATCACATTCGTTAGTGAGCTTTTTCTATCACTACATGTGGAGTAACCTAGTTATAATGGAGTTGAAGGCTTACTGCACCAGTAACGCGGTATTTCATTTCATACCATTGTGAGAAGGCTAGCTGTGATCCTTTAAGAGCGATAGAAAAGCGACTTTGCATAGCTGAACTTATTTCATAAGTAAATATCTGGAAAAGCTTATAATAATAATAACAATAAAATCATATTAATAAGAGAGAAGGGAAGAGCTGATGTAGCAGGTGCTAATGACCAGAAGATGGAAACCGAGAACTAATGCTCATTTATATACATTTCCTCATCAAAACTAGATGCCACAACAAGAATTGTCGAGCTTTTGGACACGAAGGAGTGAGGCAGGCAGCAGAATTGCAGCTAGTTTCAATCCCCCTGAAGTAGCATTCGTCGTCAAAATTTAATTATACCTCCCTTCCATCGACTCAGGTTCAATATATTCGTACGCCCTGGCATCATATTCATCACTCAAAAAATCATCACATGACTGAAGGCGAAAACAGTACCCCTTCTTTTATTACATGGTAAACTTCACAAACGAAAAGATGCGGTACGTGATGCACGTGTTTCTGCGTTGTACTACTTCATGAGACATAAATTTTATCGTGTATTGTCTTACACAAAATCAGTAGCAGACATTCACAACAAATATAGAGAAATACTGGTTTTGGGTTTTGAATTTAATAAATAAGAGTGCACCAAGTCTCTAAGACGGGTGGAATCTTTTATTGAGCATAGAAGAAACCACCTTCATAATGCAAAGTAGGTAATCAATTGACGGAAAATCGAGGCTTACGGTTGCACACGCAGTACAAAGTCAGGGAGAAGTAAGTACACATAGTATGTACTAGATGTCATTGTTGCATGTAAAACAAGGCATAAGCTTTCATTATCTGTTACAATATGCACGAGTACAAAAGTTTTGATGCTGCTGCTGCTACATTACCGAGCAGTAACGCACAACTGATAAAGCATATAGCATCTTCCTTATTTGGTTGAATTGGAAAGAAAGAAAAAGAAGCATAAGCAGTAATATCGTTGTTTCTGTGCTGTTGTCCTTACTATCATACCAAAAAAAAAGATGTCATTCTCAGGTGTGCTGTCTCCGCACATGAGCAGAGAGGTCATGGAAAGCGGGGGCTCATATCTCTATCCGAAACTTTGATTTTTCCAAGGCGAAATCCGTTCCATGACTTTGGCTGCCTTTGTCCTCTTCGTTCATTGGCATTCTTCTGCCGTTTAAGAATTGTATGTTAGTGGCTCTGGTACATATATAACACATCATCGTATGCCTCTATTTAGGGGGGGGGTCTTTTCGTTGAGGAATTATCATATTTGCTATTCTGAATTGCCCAATAACAGTTATTTTAGTAGTAGTAGTAGTTGTCGTCCTCACAGCAAATCTATGGAGGATAGAGCATGGATACAAAGTACATGAGAGATATTAGAAACAAAAATGCCTTCTTTTTTACTAAAGATACTGTCGTTGTATACCAGCACTATTGCGGTAGCTGTATATATAGGCAAAACGGAATTAGATTTTGTCTTTTACACCTTCTATTGATAGGAATTGGGACTATTACATATTAGTATTATAACTACTGACCGGTACGATGGAGGCATGTCGTCTGCTGCAAAGCTTGATGTTAATTCGTTACGATATGCCATATAAGTATAGCACACATTGTGATCAGTCATAGTAGCAACAAACAGTATCATCTATGAGATGTTTCCTGTCACAATCATCTTTCCATCCTTAGTATCCCTGTGTTACGAAGTGAACAATTACCAGGTTAGTAAAAAACAGTGTTGACAAATTTCGCCAACTGCAATTTTCGCCAAGTGGCGAAAACACCTTTTTCGCCTTAGTGAAAAAAAGTGCTTCATAATTTTCGCCTAGCGAAAATTGGGGATTCTTGGTGAAGTTGACGTCGAACCTAAAACTCCTGACATACAAGTGCACCCAGCAGAAAACAAATCTTATAAATACAAATTGTCAACACTTTTCACCCCCCCCTTCAACAGATTTAGGTTTTCATATGTATTTTCAAGTAAAGTAATTGATTTTTCGCCTCTAATTCTCGCCTTTTTTCGCCTATTTTCGGCTATTTTCGCCCTGGCGAAAAATCAACACTGGTAAAAAAGTATACCTTCTACCAAGGAGAAAGATAACTGGGAGTGGTTGCATTACTTTTTTAAACCGATATGTAAGATCCCTTACATAAGCAACTACGTTTTGCGCAATAATTTTTGGAGGTACATACAATAAATGAAAAGTGTGCCCACGCGTGAAACATGCAGATAGATTATTTTGCAGAATTTCCGGAAAAGTACATATTATTCGCCATGAAATGAAAAGGTGCATGGCGATTCTTTAGGAGGAGCACATTTATTACTGTCGACCCCAAAAGTTAGGGCAGTAGACAGTAATCATATGTACATAATACCAATTCTCGCCCGAAATACTATACACATACAATCGATTACGACTACTTGCAGTTACTATCCCTAGCGACTCCTCTTACTCCCGTCGTCATTTTGAATACAGGGAAACTTTTAGTATGAACTAAGGATTAATATATTCCCCCAATCATCTTCCCCTTTCTCCAATAATCGTTTCTTGTTGACAATGGTCTACAATAACATAAGCATCTCCCGATTAAAAAAAATATTCTTTTACAGTGGCTATGATGACAAGCATACTTCTACACTAGCCATGTATAATACAGAAAAGTGTCGATAACACTATCAGTGCAAAGACACTTACATGGATTTAATATACTGTGAAACTTTATTTACCTCTTATGTTTGTCTAAAGAGAAAAGGTATTCATTGTACTCAGGTATTAACAAAGAACACTCGAGATCTTTTTTACAGCTACGATGTCATTACGATAAACTTCTCAGCGCTTTTCAATGTCCTTGCTATTATTATCACCGTCGCTTCGGCCGACTTTGGCTCATCTTTAAGCGCTGCTACTGGTGGCAGTAACAATGAAGGTGGAGTCTTGATATTGTAAGTTTTATTGGCTTTTAAAAATAACAAAATATCTCCACATAGTGGACACCACTTTCTTCTACTGCTATTCTTTTTCTTGGTAACAAGTTTAATTTATCGATGATTCCCTTACATTTGTTACATAGCTTACCAATACGCTCAAAAGTGGTATCCTTACCAGCAGCGACGTTATTTTTCAAGACCACTGGTGCTTCTGTCAACTCTGAATAAGCCCTTCAACATGATGGCCATCACTAATTTACCCCTTTTTCTCCCGCTCTAAAATTGTGCTATGCCAGTTCTATTGTATCGTATCTACAGTAGTAGCATTAATTTTCTTTTCTGCTATACTGTAGTCATCACTTTCATTCGAGAAAATATATTTAACCTCCAGCATACTATATCGTATAGAGCACTTTTGTTAAAATCTCAACATAACCTAGTATTGATGTTTTATGGATTGGTGTCATTGGTGATAATATATGTATGAAATGGATATAACTGTTTTCTTATTTTTGATTCCAGTGCCAGCATCATACATACCTTTAGATAGCGGCTTCATCGTACAAATAATTAGTATTGTCTTTTAGTTAACCAAAAAGTGTAAGTGCCGTTGTGACACCTACTGTACTAATTTACGAATAATGGCTTGTTCAGGCCGTTTTTTTAATAAATGGAAGTATCGCTTAACTTTATTCTTAAAGATATATAGATGGATCTTGATCGAATTAAAGATTCGAACCGACCCTTGTACTATAGTATTTGAGCTCTCACTTCTAACCGAAGGTCAGTCTTCAAGCATTACCGTTTATGATTGAAGGTTGACTTGAGAGGTCGACATCGACTCTAATGTTATTTATTGATCCACAGGTCGAATACGGTTGAGATTGACAGCATCGGGGTCCGCATTGGCATCTCTGAACTCTGCCGTGTTTAGTTTGTAGTGGACAAGGTCTTTGATAATTCGCTTTACCAGTGGATGTTAAAAGGTGCATATGTTGCCAGATTAAGATGCATGTTTTCATAGCAACTAATTTACTGGAAAAAAAGTGTCCAAGTCATCCTCGCTACAGCGACCTAGCCAGTTCAGCGGCTTGAACACCGGTGATAATACATTTATATCCACGTAAATTATTTCAAAAGTATCATGTCAAAATGAATCAGTGCAGCTTAGATGGCTGTTCGTATACCTTTGTCATATCATCTGATCCGATATCTGAGGGGTTGAAGGACAGAATGGTACGGCGTGAAAGTATTTTCTTTTGTTTCCCTCATTTGGCGAATGAACGCTCATACACCCAATCCGGGAATTCGGATGGGCTTAAGGCAGGTCCAGGTACGATGCCGAAACTATACGATAACTTGATATGTATCATGCCTCTCTTCCTTAATTGTACAGTAATGACTTTTTACATAAACCGCATGAACGACAGATGGACTGGAAAACAAAGAGAATATAGCAAAGAACGGCAAGAATTTGGATAAATATCTTATATTTTACATGGCAAGCGCTAGTATGGCGACCGTTTTCATGGAAACCAGTGACACCCATCGTTTATAAAAGGGAGCTGCCGGTGCTGGATGAAGATGTTATCAGAAGAGAGATGTGCGTAATGCCGAAGGATTCGCTTAGGATAGTTAAGTGAAGCCCTAAATGATGCATATTTGATGTGAAGATTAGAGATAAAGAAGGGGTATAACGAAAAAAATAAACCTGGCCTTGACGTTATATTAAAGTTCTTAAAAAAACTCGCGACGATGGAACCTTTCTTTGAAAAATGTAATTCATTGTAACTATACTAGACACTGTACATGCTCAGAGCAAGAAGGCCCTTTTAACTTAATTGGAGACATGAAGAAAGGTATAAGCTCTCAATATGGAAATTCCTTCTTATTTACCGTTACAGAACGGAAATTTCAGCACTTGAAAAAACACAATAACCGGGCGACGTTTTAAACACGATTGTAGGACAGACGTATATTGAGACGCGACCATTCCCAATAGCATTCATCAGTATCAAAGCATTAAAAGTCTATTCTATTGTTGTTGCATTTCTTTTGTTGATGTAGCTGATATGTGATAGTAGTTTAGGTAACGAGAACTCTCTTCGCGTAAATACTTTCCTTGCCTCAAGAAAAAAAGGGCATGACGTATAAACATAAGCAAAAAAGCTGAAACTCTTGTTTGATAGTTTTCTCACTACACACCATATATGTGTAAGGGTCCCTTGAGTTTAACTCGAAACCTCCTTTTTTTTGGGGTTACAAAGGAAAGAAAAGGTAAAAAAAGAAGGGGGCGATACTGTTATGGAACGCGCGATGCAGCCGATCATCGTGTTCTATGCCAATTGTCTTTATGTACCTGGTGCATACTATCGTGACGGTATTGATAGGATCATCATCGGTAGTGGATTCACGAAAAGACCTGCAGTGGGAGAAAAGTAGTCTCGACTCTTTTTTGTGGTGGGCTAAACAGCAGAAAATAGGGTTTCTATTTTCGTTCTTGGCGTATACCAGTCCTGTAACATTATGAGTACTACGCGTAATTTCTTCCATCGTCGTAGCGGGGAAATGGAGGCGTGGGGGGGGGAGGGGTTGGGTGGGGTGTTTGGTGGGAGGGTATTATCATTATTGTTGTTGCTGTGGCGCGCACTGACATGATGCTTGTTACTACTCATAGCTATACCTCTCTGAATACCATCGCAGCAGTAAAGGAGAGAAGAGAATACGTGACAATATTATGCGGCTATATAGCTATAAATAAAGAATTACAAAAATGCCAGCCGCACAT
Source organism: Zychaea mexicana (assembly GCF_025766255.1). Classification (NCBI taxonomy): domain Eukaryota; kingdom Fungi; phylum Mucoromycota; class Mucoromycetes; order Mucorales; family Lichtheimiaceae; genus Zychaea; species Zychaea mexicana. Next base: position 29,063 of record NW_026516664.1, read on the forward strand.
GCACGTACATGTTCTACATGACCAACGATTTGTAGATCGCCCAACCTAGGAAAAGAGGTTGCCGTTGATAAAGATTCATAGGGCCCGCGCGATCCTCATCACCATCAGCCAATAGGAAAGTGATGTCATAACGGGGCTCACAATCAGTCTCTCTGCTCTCTGTGCTTTGGTGTAGCTTTGGCGGTTGCAAGTTCGCTCTCCTCCAACAGGCTCTCGCTGTTTTATATCCTTTTTCTCTCTCTCTCTTTCTTTCTCACTAACAAACCCCACCTACTAAACTACACACCTTTCTTTCTCTTGCCTGTTTACTAAAAAACCTACACCTCTCTCTTCACCTCCTTCTTTTTTTTTACCACTCTAACTTTTTTTCCCTTTTTCCACGTTAAAAACGAGATCATCATGTTTTGGCGTTTTGGTTTCCATAATCCTTCGGCGATAGACACGCTGTTAGATCGAGAAGATATCGAGCTAGAAGATATCATGGAGGAGGAAGATCTTTTACAGGAAGCCAAGTCTCACAACCAAAAGCTGGTCGACTAGTATCCTTTTTTATATAACCATTACTATTCTTATAGATTAGCTTAACTTTTCTGTTATATCTGCTGTGCAGCTTTAGCTTTTGCGAATCCATTTCAAACATCACCCCATTTCGGCAACATGGACTACCATCGTTTCATGAATGGAGGATGTCGGTGGTGGTGGAACTGGAATTACGCAAACAAGAACCTTTTTTTGGGAACTTGGATTTTTTTGTTGCCGAAGCAGCCCACACGCGGGATAATACACACAATACATTTATGTCCTGTTTCAACCCTTGACTACTATCTTTCTTTTAAAAAAACTTAGCTTCTGCAAAACAGAAAACTTGACGAAACTGTTGAACTATATTACAGCAACCGATCTTGATGAAAGCCGACGTTTCAAGTGAGTTTGGTTTGGGTTAGCTTTTTGAAGGAGAAACAGAAAAAGAGCTGTAGCATTAATGTGTTCTCTCTCTCTTCCTTGATATGCCATATGTACGATCACGGCAGGTATCCGTTCCTTGCATGCGAGATTATGGCTTGCGAAATCCCACAGATCGTCGATAGTATCGTTTTGGATAATAAGGAGATGCTCGAATCATTCTGGGCATTTTTGGATCGTCCTGCTGCCCCGAGACGTCGAGCTGTAGTCGAAGGAGAAGAACAAAAGCAAAAACAACCCAAGACATCCGAAGCGGCTACACCACCTGCAGAATATAAACAACAGCAGCAGGAAGAGGAAAAGCAGCAAGACGAGAGCGAGAAGGACAAAGTGAAAGAAGAAGAAAAGGATCAAGAGGAACAACACACAGAAAACGTCGATGATGAAAACAACGACGACGAGGAAGCTGAAGAAGAACTGGGTCTAGATTCGCTCCAAGCACAATATTTCTGCAAGACCATAAGTGTGTTCTTAACAAAGCGTACCATTGAGGTAAGATATGCGTGTTGCGCGCGTTGATCTATGCTCGAGTATAGAGTGAGAACACCAGAAAATGAGGGAAGGAGAGACTTGGGTATGCGCGTGTGTGTGTGTGTCTGTGTTGGGGGGAGGAAGGGTGGGGGACATGGGGGCGTGTGGCCCAAACGCCATAACCCTTCCACATGTGACAAGAACCTGGATATTTTGTCGGCGATTTTATTCATCCGTTATGTCGTTGAATAGGTACTTGATTTTATCAAATCCAAACCCGAACATCTACAACAGATTTTGGCGCATTTACAAACGTCTGCTATTATGGACCTGTTATTGACGTTGGTGCGCGTAGAAGAACTCTCAGAAGGAAAAGGCATTGTGCAGGTAAAGAGAAAAGGAAAAGGTGTATTGGAGACTGAATAAGGTGTCAATTTCCATAATATATCGATGTATGATGGCTTCTTAACTAATGATATCTGTCGTTACCGCTCATTTTCCAATCCTAAATAGTGGCTGAGTGATAACGGGTTATTGGATAATTTGGTAGACAGACTCGATCCGTACCTGGATAGTGAAGTAAGTTAAGGAACGGTATTGGATCGTTTTTTAAGGTGTATATACGTGTATAGTGCCTAATACAAATGCCGTCCTTGTATTGTAGGAACATTCTGTTGCGCAACAATGCATTTGCGAGATCATCCGTATGTCCCAAACAAGTCTTGTGGAATCGCCTAGTATTGGATTAAACGACTTGATCATCGACCTTAAGAGGTAAAATCAAAATAGGGTTGGAAAATGGCTGTAAAACAGACTCAAACCAGGGTATAATGACGCGCATACAGAACATAAAATACTAAGCTTAGCTTAAAACCATATCACTAGTGAGCGAGTGATTCGAAAGTTGGCCAATTTCATGCTGGATGATAAGGCACCAAATTCGACTTCAACCTTGATCAACGGCGTCACAATTATTATTGATCTTATCCGACACAACAACAGGTTCGTCCCAAAGGAAACTTGCGGGGGAGTGGAAAGGATAATAAGAGAAACTTTTCCATGGATGGGATTGGTCGGGAACGCCCGGAGAAAGAAAAGCAATCCGACTGACAACATGTATAAAAACATTGTTAGTGACATGGATAATGATCCTATGCTTAATGGCGCGTACGGTTACAATGCAAATGCAATGATGCGTCAAACATCGGTATCACTGGCTGACATGCTCAAAGTATTGGCGGATCATGTTGGCGATTTCAACAATCTGCTTATAAAGCCTCGATCAGTGGTAATTTCCAATTTATCGCTAGTTAATTTGAGGTTATGTTGGTTACTAACTATAAGCGAATACTTTACTGTATGTTGGGCTTGGTAATAGAGTGGACCCATGCGTACAACATTAGGCGAACAAGTGCCGCTTGGATTTGAAAGGCTCAAGATTTGTGAGCTATTTGCTGAATTGTTACATTGTTCCAACATGTCCAATTTGAACTCCAACACGTTTGATGAGGAAGAAGAGGAAGAAGGACAGGAACAAGAAGTGGACCAGGAAAAGAATGACGATGCATCATCTACTAAGAACGAAGAAAGTGTTGCTGCTGCTTCTACGACTACCGCGTCTGATAGCAATGCAGTGGATGGCCAGCAAGAGACAAAGAAGGATGATGGTGATGATGGTACGCAAAAGGCTACTACTACAACTCCAGCATCCACTGCCGCCGCTACCGAAGAAGCTACTACTACTATTACTACTACTACTACTATTTCAACCAACAACACCGCCGCTACCACTACAACAACATCCAAAGAGGACGGCAACGAAGGAAAGCAAGCTGCTGGTTCGGCTGAAGAAGAAAAGAAGGATGATTTATCGATTGGCGACTATCTCAAGGTTCAATTTGTGGAGCATCGCGTTATGCCTACTTGCATTGTAAGTGTAAACCTTATTCTAAAAGAGCTCATTTCTTTTTTTGGCACATCATCCACTCATGAAAGCTATTGATTTTTGAATACCATCATGGCTATAGGACTTGTTCTTTACATTTCCGTGGAACAATTTCTTACATTACGTCATTTATGATATGCTTCACCAAGTATTCAATGGTCGTATGGATAAGGGATATAACTGCCATTTAGCCATTTCGGTCTTCAAGGATGGCAAACTGACGGATAAAATGGTACAAGCACAAAAGGCCAATGACGAGGAATGGTAAAGAGTATTTTCTGGTTCTATTATTTATGAAAAAAGATGGAAGGAAATGGATGATTTGGCATCAGGATTTACAAAAGGCCATGGTGCTTTGTTTATAAACATAGTGCTAAGCCAAAGGGAATGCGATTGGGTTACATGGGTCATTTGACGTTCATTGCCGATGAGATCATCAAGTTATTCGAAGGATATCCCGAAGCGATCGTCGGCATGATCAAGGATGATGTTGACATGGATGCCTGGAACGATTATTGCAATGGCGAGCTCAAGGATACCAAGGAACGAGATCGTCTTCCCCTCGCTGGCCCTAGACCCAATGATGGTATGGATGGTGCAGCCACGGATGAAGAAGAGGAGGAAGAGCCTTTGGAGGATGCTACCGCCGGTCAGGTAAGACTTGCACTTTTTGTGTCATCTAAAAGACACTGACTTGAAAAAATTGCATACTCTTTTCTTCATAATTAGTATTCGCGGTATCTAGGCAGACATGGTCCAGATGGTGATCTAGACGATGATGAGGATGAAGAACATGAGAACTGGATCACGTAAGTGGCTAATGCAAGATAAAGTTATGATTTTCTGTTTGAAACGCATACGAAGAACGAGATCTCGAGAATTTAAAAAAACTTACTATTGGGCTTTTTTTTTCAGCGGACGCGATGATTATGATCGAGAGTATTATGGCGGTGCATTTGGTATGGGTAACAGTGATCAACTTGCAGCGCATCACATGGCCGGTACACATGATGAACTTGAGGATGACGAGGAATATGGTAGTGACGATGATGAGGTAATAAATCGCTCTAAATATGCTTTTGCCGCGCAGGATGGAAGGTCAAAGTCTCGTGAGTTGGTGAGCTAATTATCTATCATGCATAATACACAAATAATTTTTTTCAGGAATCCGGAAGAGTACCCCAAGATTGGTCGAGAGGATTTGCACCATTCCCACAAACTAGCATGTTGCATCGCACGCAGAGTCATGTCGACGAAGCCGATGATGCTGATGAGGATGATAATGAGGACTTGACCAAAAACAAAAGCCAACAGCAACAACAATCATCACAAGAGCAACAACAACAGCAGCAGCAATCCAAACAGGCTACTACTACTGCTACGAGACAAAACAACGATGACGACGATGAAGACGATCCATTTGGTGACTTTACTAGCAGTGACAATGACAACACGGATTGGAGCCAAGGTTTCACATCTCAGTTCGAGAGTATACATATCTCACAAGATGGTACCAAGGCCACTGGTGGTGGTGACGGTACGTCGTCGTCGCCGTCGGCTACAACAAATGCAACGCCATCGACGGGTAATACAGCAGCATCCACAACCACTAAATCATCACCAACATCTGGAAACGATCCAAAGCAAACGGTTACGCATGACTACGTGCGAGCTGTCAAAACGAAAGAGGAGGAAGACTCAAAGCTAGCAAAAGATTACCGGTCAGAAGAAGAACAACAGGGCGAAATATAACATTTCTTCCTTGTGCGGGCAACACAGTTCATACACGCCAGGCTGATAAACCATCGAACTGATTAGAACCAAGAATGCTTTACAGGATAGTACATATCAACTCTTTGCCCTTTCTTTCCCTTCCCCACACCTCACCCTTTCTATATATATACGCTCTTTCTCTCTCTCTCTCTCTCTCTCTCTCTCTCTCTCCCTCCCCTCCTCTTCCTCACTATGGGTCCTCAAGTAGTTGAAAAGAAAAAAAAAGAAGCCACCAAACGGACCATATAACAAACTTTTACACGTACACATTACATATACTCTATATATACACACACGTATCTTTTCTTAGCTTTGTTTTCCGTAGTCTCACCACACACCCCTTTACATTTTCCATTATCGAAGCAATTTTCTATTTCTTTCTTCATAACTATTTTTTGGACCTATTGTCACTCTGAATCTTATATTTTCAACCACACACACACCCCAGCTAACCCCTCCCCAATTTTCCTTGTAGTATCAATTATGCTTTTGTGGATTTAATGTCTTACACGACTATTTTTTCTTGTACAAAAAAAAGGCTTCTTTTGATTTCTTCTAACTGTAGTAACAAAAAAAAAGGAGGGAGAGTGTGATGGTGATGATGATAAAGACGATGATGGCTTCAGTGATGTGATGAGTTATAGTGGTATGTGCTCGTGTGTGTGTGTGTGTGTGTGTGTGTGTGTGTGTATGTGTGTGTAATCTGCGCTGCTGTTGCATCATATATATTATGTAAAATGTAAGCTGTTCATATATTATTGGGTAGAAAGCTCCAAATGGTACCGAGGACAGCCATAAATGTGGATATAAGCAAAATCAAGTTATTCAGTATGGACTCCTTCCAAGTGATAGAATCTGCAAAGAGTCGGCGGTAACAAAGCAAAGGGAATATAGCAGAAATGCCGAAACTGAACAAGGCACCCAAGAGTGACTAGAGAAATCAGTCAAGTGAGTTAGCTCCATATTCGAAAAGCTACAGTTAGCAGGTAAACCACTGCTGGTAGTAGTAGCTATTGATACGATTGGAAGAGAGGGAACAGAGGGTAAGTAAAAATCAATAATATTTACCACCACACGGTCGAAACCAGGAAAGACGGTGGCAGTATAGACAATCACAAGGCTGACAATGATCCGAATCGAGGCCGTGATGAGATGCTTTCGCCAAGCATGAAACCGAATCCAATCTTCAAACTTGGTCAATAAGGATAACTCCAAACTCAAATTGACTGGATTCAACATCAATCCGTATTTCGCAAGAGGGGTTAAAACCATCAATCCGATGCCAAACTGGGTTACGATCTTGTAATAACCTGGAGTGTTGGCCAGGTTTTGTGTTATCTATTATGTATTATTAACAGAGGCAGGCAAAAGCGAGTGTTGGTGTAGTTATAACAAGTTAGTGGCACCTTTTACTTTCTTTACATGATAATAAACAAAAAGGAAACATTCCGAACAAACGGAGAACAAACGATTCATTATATCCAAACAGACAGTTCATCCTCCCAAAATTGGTATTAATGAAAAAGAAGATGTGTGTATGCATCATACCTCCTGCATTGTTTCCAGGCCAAACATCAGGTAGCCTGCCACGGCCATAGTGATATAGGCACCAGCAGTGACCAGGTATGCAATGTCAACCATGCGTTCATACTGTTTTGGATCGTCCATGTCGCGGTAGATGGATGGAAACACGGCATGCCCCGAAAAGCCTGCCATCACAAGACCAAACGCAAGTGGCACGTTGTACCAATCTGAAGGAACTATTTCTGTTTCCTGGAAAACACGCACACACACACAGAGTAACCAGTTAGACGACGGACATTGAGGGAGTAACTAGCAGAAAAAACACGTTGTCTTTCTTTACCATAGGTTCCAGCAGACTACCCGGCTGTGTCTTTTTCGAGAAACCATCAAACAGCACCGTGACCAAAAGACAGATGCATGCGAGGATACCAACCAAGCTTGTCAATGCCAACTTGCGCATAGGCAGAAACATGGTAGGCGTCAAGGCACAGAACGAAAAGATGCGGACGGTGACCAGATCAACATTGGGCCAGAACGACTGGATACCGTCGCCGAGCAACACGACCATGGCAATGCCGATCGTCATGAGCTCGACAATAAAGAACCCGCTGACGAGCGTGCGGCCACTTTCATTGAAAGCAGCAGCACCCATGTCGCCATAGGTGGCAGCGCCACTTGAAGCATCCAAGCAGCGGACAATGATTTTGGCGGTGTAATTGGTGCCCGCAGCGCAGAAAAAAAAGATCAACGAGCCAAACAGCCAGCCGCCGCATCGAAATGCTAGAGGAAGAGCCAAGATGCCAATACCAATCAAGACGTTGACTGCGTTAAAGACGGATTGCAAGAATGTCGATTTCAAGGGAGCACCGGTGCTGCCTTGTGCTGCACCACCGGTATCTTCGTAGTGTTGCAAGATCTGCTGGGAAAGAACAGAAGCCACGGTCGTGTGGCGTGATAACGAAGGAAACAAATGATAATTGTTGCCTGCGGCAGTACGCTGTGATAAGGTTCGGTTCAAGGATGCTTCGTCAAAGATGGGAGGTCTGGGTATACAATATAATTTACATAGGGTAACCTGATTGCGTTATTATTGCTAACTTGTTGAAGCCCCACATTTCAGGGTAAGGGAAATAGAGCAATTTTGGCCTATTTTGTAAAGACTAAAAAAACAAGAAATCTTACCTTGAATACTTGGAGTCTTCGCTCATCCGGCCTCGTTCTTCTTCGTCCATGGCTCGATGTTCTGAAGACAGAGTGTCTTCGTGAATGCTTCCTGCTGGAGCATTCAGGTTCTCGGCAACGTACAAGATCGAGGCCCGGGAGTATGATCCAGCAAACGATTCCACAGCGTCGCGAAAAGACCGCGGAGATGCATCAGAGACATAGTGATCTTGCTGGTGGTTGTGCTGGTCGCTAGATGCGGGGTAAAGTGATCCATAGTTGGGTGGCAGTCGGGAAGGATGTGTGTTTGAAGGCACACGAATAGGTGACGAAGACATCTTCTTCGAATGCTGGAGTAAAAAGAAGAAGAAGAAGAAGAATAAAGAAAAAGAAAATGAGATGGAGGGTTCCGCTTTTAAAGCCCTTTGACTACTATCGCTACGCACTTTAACCGTTTTCAAATATGCGGTGTCTGCCAATACAATGCCCGCAACAGGGAATGAAACAAAACACACACACATATATACACTGCACAGTGTGTCCCCATTATTAAAGTTTCCATGGCAACCTAGGAAAGCATTCAGAAAGGGCAATATGGGGAAGGCTTATGTTATTTGACAGCTCTGGTTTGGTTTTTTTTTTAGGTTGCGGCGATACAAAATCGTCAATCTGTAACTCTTTTTTGTTCCCAGGCAACAGAACGCATCATCATCATCCTACCAACGCTTTCTCCTTCCCCTTTTCTCCTTATCGGTGAAACCCATTTCTTTTTTCTTCTTGTGACACCTTTGCAAATAGGCCCCATTGAGTTTCATGTCACCACCCATCCATCATCCCATCGTCCGCTTGTCTTGTGTATTCCACCCTCCCCTACTCCGCCCTTCTGTCTTGATGCCACTCTTTGTCCAAAGCAGAGACTAAAGGTGGGGGGGAGGAGAAAGAAAGGAAGAGAGCAAAGGCAGAATGATGCCATCCCTCCAAAGACAAGGACATGATGTAATTGCCAGGCTGTATTTAAAAAAGAAAATTAGTATTAACCAGTGTCCTGCTTGGTCTGGCATATATACTGCACGCACGCGCACATACTCTGTGTGAATGTGGAGAGATACGAGAGGGAGCGAAAAAAAAATAGTCTCCTTAGCCGAGAGAGAGGAGCACGCCTTTTTTTTTTGCCTTCTTCCTTTTCCCTTATTTCTTTCTTCCCCATTCATAATACTTGATCTGTAAATCTTTTTTCTTCTTGACTTACATAAACTTACAAACAGGTAAACCATGGCATTCATGACAAGAGGGAAAAAATAGGAGGGGGAAGTTCTTTGTGTGTGCGGAAAAGAAACAATAACCTTTTATTTTTTTTTCGGGAACCCTAAAGGCGTATACAAACAAGAGAGCTTATACATACATAAAGGGGGAAATGGTCAGCAACCAAGACAATGTTCCTAATGCGACCCATGTCGACTATTTGGTCAATCAGTCCAAGTCGCCGGTGCAAGGTTCGTTGTCGTTGTTGTTGTCGTCAATAAACTACACCACCATGCTATGAACGAAAAATTTTGCTACACCTACAAAAATACTAAATACAATCCATAGGCAACAATAATAACAGCAGCCCCAGCCCTCCTATGGCAGTACTACCACTCAACTCGAGCGCCAAGTTGGATCAGGAACCTAATCCATTTGAGCAAAGTTTCTCGACTGTCGCTGTATCCGATCGACCAGACAGAAGAAACGGGAGCATAAGCACAGCAACTAGTAGTAGTGGCAGCAGCAATGGTGGTGGTGGTAGCATTCATAGTCACACTGGCAGTAACCATCAACATAACCAACAACACCAACTTCATAATAATAATAATAATCAGCAGCAGCAGCAGCAAAAGACAATATTGCCACCTGTGGCAGCTATCACTAGCCCAGTCCCGCCTTTGTTGCGCAGTGGTGTATTGCCCAAAGATGTTGCCAATCAAATTGCGTGGAACTCGCTTCGTGCTGGTCCGTTATCACCGTCCATGCTACAGGGTCCTCAGAGACCGCCCGGGATTGGCGATGGAGTCATTCCACCTAATAGTAATAGTAATAGCAGCACTGCTACCACACACAGCACGGCTGCTACTGGTACCACTTCCATATCGGCATCGTCACCCTTACAACAGCAACAAAGACCCATGAGTCACATATATGCTCCTGGTAGGAACTATTGCTGTGTGTGTGTGGTGAATCTCTGGAGACGCGTTCTCAAAAGCTGAAAGTGTGAAAGACTCAAATCATTTCTGTTTTGATAGATCCCGCACTTTCATTTGCCATGGCTGGTCCGGCGGTGGATGAAACTCCTGCGTCCAATGACTATGTGAACGCACGGTCCGGGTCCATGAGTAGCTCCGCTAGTGGTCCAAGCATTTCATCCGCGACGGGTGGTCCAAGTGGTGGTGGTGGTGGCACCTATCGAACATTCAGACAAGACCACCACCATCAACAGCGACAACAACGGTCACGTCGATCTTCTGCGGAAGCTAACCTCACGACAGCCACTACCGCTACCACTGTGACCTCATACGATACTAATAACGACGAAGACGATGACAACATCGATCCTTTCAATGATGATGATAGCAGTAATAATACCAGAACTAAAAAACGAACACGTATATCCAATGACAAGGACGAGGATGACGAGAAACGCAAAAATTTCCTTGAACGGAATCGGATTGGTGAGTGAACTTTTTGCGGGTTGATGTAATAGTGATGTCGATGTGGGAAAACCAAAGAGAGTCGTACTACTACTACTACTACTACTACTATTGGACGTGCAAGAGAGACTATTACTAATGATTGTTTTTTCATCACAGCTGCGCTGAAATGTCGACAACGTAAAAAGCAGTGGCTCAATAATTTGCAGGCAAAGGTTGAGTACTTGACAAACGACAATGAACAACTGCAGATCCAGACCAACGCTCTAAGGGAGGAAATCGTCAGCTTGAAAACGCTGCTTTTGGCGCATAAGGACTGTCCTGTCGCCCAGCAACAGCAGCACGATGTGTTTACCGGCTTACAGCAGCAGCAGCAGCAGCAAAACAAGAATACCATGGCAACAACAGCTGCTAGCAATAACAATAACACCACTACTTTCATGCATGCTCATTCTCATCATTCTCAGCAACCTCTTCCAGCCCACCATCATCGTCATCATCATCAGCAGCACCATCCTTCGTCAACGGCAGAAGCACCATCAGCCCACCATCATGCCCGGTTCTCATCACCATCGTCGTCGTCGTCGTCGTCGCCGTCCATTCCAAATACCAACAATAGCGCCAACAGTATGCAGCAAAACATGATGACATTCTCAAGCCATCCCCAGGCCCAGACTATGGTGGCAGGGACATCAAGTGTATTGCGCTTTTAAAAATAATATTTTGCATCCCTTCCCTCTCCCTTCACAGCTCCTTGCGCTCTCTTACTCTCTATCTTACGCAATCATCACTCTCTGTAAATTCTATTTGCTTCTCTGCTATAAATTAATTGTCTGTTTCTTTTTCTTCTTTTCTTTCGTTCCTTCATCATCATACACCAACACATCTTCTTTGGCGTCATCAGCTCCCCTCCAACATCTCGTCCATTTCTTGTCTTTTTTGTTTCCTTGCTGAAAAGATAGGTAAAATAAAACTCTCAAACGAACTATTCCACTAGTCAGGTCATCAAGGTGCAGCAAGAACACGTATGTATATATCAGTCACCCTAAATACCGTAAATAACAAATGTATAAAGCTACTTTTTAATGCACGGTTGATTTGCTGCTGATGTGGCGACGCCATGGTGTCTATGGTGCCACAAACTGGGTTTAGGTTTAAAGAAAGTTACTGTGTGTAAGCCATGATTTGAAGGCTACTAAATTTCAAATACGTGCTATGTTCTGTACCATGTCGATCGTTTTAACATCCTCAGTAAAATTTGACGAAGGAAAATGTTATCATTCTGTCCATTACCCAAAATGGTGTCTTTGCAAATGCACCAAATATAACTATAATCCTCTAACAAAGGATCAAGCTGCCTCCCCCCCTTCCTCTCCGCCAGATTATTCTCCTCGCACTTCTCAAAGCGTAACAAATAGTAGCCGTCAGCCCTCGTTCTTCTTCTCCGATTGTTTTAGATTAAAGATAATACAGTGGGTGGCTAAGGTGTATACCAGTGTACTATGATGATGACGAAGATGGATCGGCAAAAGAGAAGGCTGATCTATAAAAAAAGAATGGCCGTTACTCCTACTGTACTAGCCATGGTCCCTAGTGTAAAACCATGCGAAACACCCTACATACGTATGAGGTGAAGTTACTAAATTATAGGCGTTAACTCCAAGCAATAATACATTTGCTGCCATCGCAACAGAGACAACACTCTGGAGAACGCACGGGTCTCCCTTTTTATGTGCTTTTCTTTGACATCCACCAGAAACTGCACTACTACGACGTCAACAACAACAACAGCAGCAGCAGCAGCAGCAGTGACCGAAAAAATCTCCAGCCCCCCTTATCACGACGACCTAATTGTTGGATCTCGAACCCTTTCATCCAAATCCCCCAACACGTGTCTGCCAGATGAAACACCAGACATACAACTACGGCGCGCGAATAGCCAAATACAAGTTTAACCACTGTAGACTGCTGGACCTTAATGTCATGAGCTCTTAAATTTTGCAAAGCTGCTTACTACTACTTTTACTACTACTTCAGTACTACTAACCCGATCCATCAAAGCGGATAAGAAAGAGTAAATAAAGGCCAAGATTATGCAATTTGCTCAAAATAGACAGCTGGTACTGTAAATATAGACGTGTATAAATCAGCATCGTTGCTGTTGTTTATACAGAGCGGCAGCATACATTGTTTGGAAAAGGTCAAATGAACTTTTCTCTTTTTTGGAACTGTTAATGCGCGCATATTTTTTCACTAAAAGAAGTAGTAAAAGGATGTGTATGTGTCTGTCTGGTACAAACAAGGGCTGAGGCCAAGCGTCTGAGTAGGAGAGGGATGATCTTGCATATCTGTGTTTATCCTTTTCTCCATGTTCTTTAATAACCAATACGAACTGCTACATATTGGTTGCTTAACCAAGCGTTAGAGCCGGCTGCTATTATGGTTGCACTGCCTTAGACTCATGCAGCTTCCGGTGATGGTGGTACTAGCAACAGCAGCAGCAGCAGCAGCAACAAGATAAATGGCGCGGGGAATGGGCCGTCATCACTGCTCTAATCTTTATTATTCATCAGCAAACATTATATTGTCTACAGGGCATTGTATTTCGAACAAAAGCTCCGATATGCACATGGAAATAGACGACATACTGAAAATGAAAGACAGTTGGAGAGCGAAAGAGAAGGTTTGGTACTGTCATTTAGAGCACAATGGAATCTATAGACCATGCATAGTGTCTGCTGTATCGTTGTCAGACATAAGACGTGGTGGCAAGATAAAAGAAGCAGCGCTTACATCTTATTACCGGGACTGATGCTGGTTGTTGCTGCTGCTGTGCAAGAAGAGGCAGCAGTTGGAGGTTACATCGAGGAAAGACGTGAGTTAGTTAGAAGCGAGAGAGGGAGAGGCCACTCAATCCACGCCCTGCAATATATACACCACAGACGCGCGTTCTATTATAACGTGCGTTGAGTGGATGATGAGTCGGAGGCATGGCAGCAAATTGCAATATGCATATCTTATTTTTTCATTTGGGGGGTGTTGGGTCGATGGGGGAGCAACGAATTGGAAAGGAGCAGGAGGAGAGTCAATGCAAGGGGGGGAGAAGAACAGTGTTTCTGTATAGAAGCCGTAGAATGAAAAGGGCCGACATGAGGATTTTGTTTTTTCGTGAAATATAAAAGGACCGTGTCTCCTTGACGACTTTTTTATTATTCCACTTTACTACTACTTCTAGTCTTTATACTACTGCTATACGCTTTCTTCTTCTTCTACTACTACTACTACTACTACTATTACTATTACCTTGTCAGAACAAACGAATTAATAATGCTCCAATCACAAGTGATCAATGTTCTTCCACGTCGCATCCTCGCAGGACTGTGGGCATCCCAAGAAACTCGCGTTTCGGTAAATATTCTCCAAAAGAATCTTATTTCTTTTTCTCGATCAGATCGGACAGTTGTTCTGATATATAGTTTTTTTGTGTACCCTCTCTAGTTATCACATATGTCGTCAGTCGTACCACCAGCACACAACAATAGCAAGAGGTATTGAAAGGTTCCACAGACACAGACACATATGGAAATGATTGTTGTTATTGACAAGAGAAATTGACTTGTTTTGGTAGTATCAGTAACCACCACCAGCAGCAGCAGCAGCAACAACAACACAATGAGCCATCATTGCCAGCTGCCAGTGCGCCTTCCTTTTTATGCTCCGAACTACCTGTCAGATACACTCACATCTTGCGCCTCTTGAGCACACTCTCGCCCGACGCGCTCCAATCACCCATTGTTCGCAATGTCGCGCACAGCTATCTTCACGACATTTGTACCTTGCTCCATCCTTCGCTTCAGGGTACATCGCCTCGAGCCCTACGAAACATCTTGACCAAACTCCAACAACGACAGGCTAACAGTCTTATTCGCTTACGATACGCCTTATCGAATTCGACAATGCTGGACAACATCAATACAATTGGCTTTGGCATCCAGCTTTTGCTTGGTAAGAATAACTTTTTCTTTCGTCTAGACATGTTCTAGCACATAGCTCTCTTCCTTTCTTTCGTTCTCCCTTCCCTTGTTCTTCTTCCCCCCCCCCCCCACCTCATACCCCCTTAAGCCCCTATTGAAATCTCTTGGCATACAAAATGACGGGCGGTACTTTCACAACCTTTGTCCACTATGTCTGTATCTCCACTCTCCTTCTCCTCCTCCTCCTCCAGCTTCCCCCTTAAAGCCATTGTATAGGTGCGTGTTCATGCCAATTAATCTCACATACATTTTCTTTCTTTCTTTCGTCTGTTCTCCCGAATAATTAGATCAACATCTTTCATGGTCCAATCAAGACGGCAACGAGGTACAAGCCGTATGTCCAGTTACGATTGCCAAACAAGCCATTGACGATGCTCGACACGCATGTGCTTCCGCTCTCGGTAGCCAAAGCGATATTCCTGAGATCCGCCTGCAGCCACGTATTGAAACCGAACTGACATACATTCCCAACATCCTTCATCGAGTTCTATACGAAACATCACTGATGGCCTTGCGGGCAAAGATATCAGACCAACAGCAACCTAGCAGTAGCAGTTCTAGTGAAAAAAGCTGGCTCCAACGCACATGGAACCAATTGCGCAATAACCCAACGAATGCCCAGCAAGGCATTGAGCTACAAGTCTTTGGCGGTCCTACAAGCGTGGGTTTCCGACTTAATTCAGACGTGCCTCTACTTCCAAGCGACTTATTACAAGACGTACCGCGTGATCCCATTGGCATCCCCACCTGTGCCCGCATCTTAGGCCAAACCTCAGACACCAAGCTGGACCAACATCTCGACTCCAGCGCCGTCTGGGACGCCATGAGCGGATGGCGTTCGGCCAAGGTGTTGGCAAGCCATTTTGGCGGCAACCTGGATGTCATGTCCGTCGATGGGCTAGGCGCTTCGGTGTACTTGGCTCTGGATCGCGACGCTTCCCTCTTGGAACGCTACCCTTCGCGAACCTTGGCTACTGCACACAAAATGTTGTTGCGCCACCATGGTCGTGCTGCTGCTGCTGCAACGCCCGCATTGACATTGCAAACGGCACAAATCCAGCTCGATACTTTCATCAATGCCATCTCGCACGATCCACAAACCCCAGAACGTTTCTATAGCCCTCATCATCATTCCGTGTCGCTCTCGGCTGCTGTGGGTCATGCATAAAAACGAAACTTCTTTGCATTATCTCACTTTCTTCCATACTCCTCCACCTGCTCCGTCCCCCTTTTGCGGAGAGGGAACGATAGGGTACGTTCTTTTTTTGATAGGAGGAGGAGAGTGACGCATTGGATTTCTCTTGGCATTTTCTCTTGTTTCTTTGCATTTACACTCATCTCTCCGTTACAACCACATTACACATGTAATCTATCGTACCGCAACCGTATACCTCGCATTTTCTTACCTTCTAAATCACACTCTCTTTTGCTTTCTACTAATCTCCATGCTTCCCTTGCAACTGACTTTCATCTGCAACCTCCCCCCCCCCCCACTTACATCACCAGCAACAATCTTCCTCTGTATATCTGTCTCTCATCCTCATTTTCGCTAATTTCCTACCATCGATCACACATCCCAACTCACCCATTAGCTCGTTCTTTCCTTCTTATAAGAATATACATTATGCCCATCTGTAATAGTTATCATTAAATGAAACACATAATATAATGCATCATGATTTCAATGACGACAGCTGGACAAAATCACAGATTTGGCTCATTGTAAGTTTTGTTTACATTCTGACAAAGTGCCTCGCATTGGGCGTCAACAGACCTACATGTGGAGCGCTATATCCTATTGTTCCTTGTGGTCAAACACGAACAGTGACATGTGACCACATGCCAAATTTTTCTTTGAATTTTCATATAATTATTAATAGAACGATCTTCACATTACGTCCTGCATTTCGCTGCTCTTTGCCTATCACAGCGGCTCCCCTTTTACTGTACACTCCTATGTCTACGACCCGCCACCATCACACTTACCACCAACCCTTCAAAAAGTATACCCAGTGTTACTTCTCTATTATTTTACGTGTAGATCGCCATGCTATTTTGCCATACCCATGGCTTTTCTTCCAGTAAAAACTCTTGAACTTACTATGGTCACTAAAACGGCGGCGACGAAGGCGACATTCTTAAACCAAGATAAAAATTTATGTAATTTGAAATCCGGGTACCAACCTTGTTTCTCTAAAAGTAAACATTTGGTGCTTTGGTTTTTGTCCCACTTGCAACTATTGACATTATCCTAATGTTTTGCATGAAGCGAGGAGTCGAGGGACCGGTCACGAGTCGTATAATCACCACTTCTGCTGCTGTTGTTGTTGTTGTTGTTGACTACTCTGCAGATATGCAAGATATTTATAGTCATGCAAGACATTTTGAGCTAATGATTACTCAGTGATGACCTGCTGCAAGCAAAAAAGACAGCTGCAGAAGTAAGTATACTGCAACTTATTTACCGACTCTATATACTTTTGATACTAAGAGTTCAAGAAAAAGCGTCTATAGCCGGATACGGTACCCCACCTCTAGTCACTCTCCTTGAAAACTATATACTATATGCACACCCTCCTACCCCAATATGTCTTGGCACGTATAGCAGAACAAGGACAACATGCTGCATAGAAGGGAACTGTGCATTGCATAGTCAATATAGTTGAAAATAAACTAGAGTTTTGTTCCTTTAAAACGCCTTTATAAAGTTGGCAGGCTGGTGCGGTTTGGTTCCCTTTTCGCACCATTGACAAGACATATACTATATAAGAAGGACCACAGGAGATCATCAGGGGCGGGAGGCGTTGTTTCTGCTGCTGCTGCCAGATATGTAAATATTTTGCCACATGATCAGCAATAACAGAAACAAAAAAAAAAAGATAAACCCAAGAAATCGGTGGTGATCAGGAGGTTAAGTTTATGTCACCATGATAAGCAGCATGAAGAATGGATTGCTTTTAGTAACAGTAGGCCTATATGTCAATCAAGTATTTCTCTTTCTCAGAGAATAGAAAAACGGATGAAAAAACCTCAGTCATGCACAATTTACACTAGCGAGGTGTTATCAGGGCTGTCATTCGTATTTATTTGAAGTTAAACTCGATTTTGTATACACAATGTCAATATTTTTACCTTGCGTCTCACTAACGTAAAAATCACAAATCATCGTCTAGTTCCTCAATCAAGCGAGATGGGTTAGCAGAAATAGCCGACGGCAACTATAACAAGCAACAAAAACAAAATTGACAATGCATTAAAGCGGTTGAAAATTTCAAGGTTGGATGGAGGCGATGCCACGACAAAGAATTTGTTTGCGTCTGCCCTATCACAATCAGAAACAACATCAACAAACACAGCCGCAATCAGCTCCTCCCTCTTTCCCTCGCTACCATCCGAAGAATTTGAATTACCTGAGGACCAGGAGACGGAAACTGACTTGGACGATGAGCCAGCTGTTATCAATGTGTAAGGTAGCTTCATCGTGGCTTTATCACAAAAAAAGACACTCACTCTGCGAACTCTATGATTATGCATGCGGATTGATAGGTTTACATAATTATCAGCATGCCGCTGCCACAATAGTCGTATGTAATCTTTTTATTGCAGCTTACCGTCATTGGTATGTAGTTTATGCTATCATAGTAAGCGCGTATCTGACTGTCGTTCTGCGGTATTAATTATTCTACAAGAGCTTATATACAACTTTCTTTGTATATGTTAAAAAAATAGCGAAACAAAAAGACTGGACAATGCGTACCTTGGGTAAATATCCCGCACATGGATACAATGTTATATGATTGACTAGATTATTTTGTCTCTCTCCAGTGACTTTCTCGCTCTGGTAGATGCGGTATCATAGACAAAAAAATCGGACCCGCCTCAGTAAATGCTTCACATCTTCTCTTGCGAACGACGTGGCTCAGGAACCCCCGTCCATTTGAATTCGATTTGATATTAGAGCCACGCATTGATAAAGTTGATGGCGCGACCACATCAAAAGCGTACGTATGAGTATCGAACATTGTAGGTATCTAATATATTTGATTTGAAAGAGTTCCTCATATATGCTGTAGATAAGATTCTCATTTCTCGGAGCGCGCGCGCTAGTCCTCAAAACGGAGCTTTTCCAGTTACCAACAACTAGTGAAAAAGCATAAAATTATCGTCGGCAATGATTGTGCTAGATATTATTAAACATGAGCCTTCTGCACCTATGCACTTTAAATAGTGAAAGGAAGTGTGTACGTCTCGTCTTTTAAGCTAATATTGAACAGACGAACAAATGTCTACATTACGTATATCAAGTATTTAGAAGCATACTCGATATTATAGTGTATAGTGTTTCTACTGATATAAGCAACACAACCAGCTATTGTAATCCTAGATCATGTGTATACGAGCGACTGTAACTGTGCTGATGGTACACATACAGTACAGTGCTTCCAAGAAGCACCGTACACACGAAAACTAACTTTTAATTGTCCTACCACCACCACCATTAGAACATTCTTTTTCGTACTATGCCTTGTTTTGGGTCATTTATTTTGGATTAATTGCATCAACCCAACAGCCACCCTCTTCATTTCCCCCGCATTATCGGAACAAATATAGAATGGTTTTGTCCTCATTTAATTTATATATGATATCATTATAGCGTAGGACACTTAATCCATCTACATCTCTGAGCCCTCTTTTCATCACATTTGGCACGGGTATGACGAGACCTTGTGGTTTGAAACGTCGAACTCACTGTTTCTCTTGGTACTCCAGAAACAAAGATGTATCTCACTACAGTAGAGCTAAATAGTTGTCGCAGGTGTTGATTGAAAACTTAATGATTCTCAATCTGCTATCATGCTACTACTTTATAAGGTCTTGACATTCAGCACCATTTAATATACTCATCGTGACGGTACTATGATACGCATACCTTTGATTGATAATTACGCCGCACGACGTTTCAATTGCATTTGTAATCTACGAAAGGCATTTGCTTTAAAACAAGGAAAAAGAAGAATCAAACCAGATGCCGTTGACTGTATTGTACTGTTTTCATATGAGAAAGAAGACCTACTTACTACTTCCAGTGCCTACTCTACGCCTACCCCAAATGTTGGCTTAACCTTAAAACGTATAGTCAAGGAAAGCAAACATCCTGTGTGACGAGGTTCTGTAATTAATGCGTATATCCAATTTTAAACGATCCAAATTCGTACTAACCACGGAGAAAACATTAAAAGCCTCATATTATAGGACAAATAACTAGTGCCATAGTTAGCGACAAACGCGAAGGCGAAGAAATTACTAAGTCTGTTGACGGTGATTCTATATGCTGAAAAAAAGTTGTAACTGCTGGACTACCTCCGTTTGTGATACGATGGTCTTCTCAATTGTTGTTCCATATCTAATGGTTTTTCTATTACTCACTCTGTCTTGATTTTTGAGCATCTGCACTTGCAACAAAAAGCTAGAGTCAGGGACTGGTAATGTGTGTGGTGCATCACATGACTGGCGAATGCCCGTGTAAGCAAACATGAGGCACATACGCTATACGGAAAGGCTTTAAGCCAACCAATGATGTTTACCACTTTGACAGAATCGAAGGACTGTGGCGCTCTTCTTCCCAAGTTAAATTACTACAGAACATCAGCCGCCTCCCCTTATTGAGCGTCATTAAGATGCGATTAGCAACCTATTATTGATTTTTCTACCATGTATAACATTATGTACTTTTGCTACTACTAGTATTGGCTTGTGATGCCAGAAATAGGATTTATTATTATACAGTAAAACTAGAATTACAGTTGTATATTTTGATAAGCTAAAAAATATGGAAATCAAAGGTTATAATACAAAACGATAAAGGTTGAAATTCAAGCATATGTGATTAATTAAAGGAGGGATCTACAGGTCGTAATAATCAGCAGCCATGGCTGCGGCACTGGTCATATCGATCGGCGGTCGGAGAAATGCATCAAAATATGCATCGAGTTTTTCAAAATCCAGATCGTGCTGCAACCGAACACAAGCGCCAATGTAACCATCCGGACGTACAACAACAACAGATGGGCTGTGCCTAACGTTGTACAATGTGTGTGCCTGTTGGTCGTGATCCAAGTACACCTTGTCGAGACCGAGTGGGAAAGTGGCATGCACGACGGCCGGCTTGGTGTCGCTGAGAAACTTGCCGATTTCTGTTCGACTGGAGCTAGTAATATACAAGAATGAAAACATAGAGGGTGTTGTTGTTGTTGTTGTCGAGGTTGAAGCACCGTTTGTGTCGCTTGATGGGTGGAAATCAGAGGACGTAGTTAAGCGGGGTTGGTCAAGGGATGTTCGGACCGTTGAGACCGGAGATGTGGGAGGAGAGTAAAAGAAGACACGATTGCTGCTGGAAACTGAGGAACGATGTGATATGGATGACAAGGAAAGGCTGGAGTTGCGTTTGACGGGCTCGTCAAATATCCATGAGCCTGATAATAATGGATGATTTGATTGCAGCTTTTCGTAACGCTGCATAAATGAGTGTGGTTCTTCAAGGTGTCGTCGGAAACGTTGCAAAGTCGCCAAATTCTCGGCATCGTTTAGCGATCCGCAAAAGATCACCAATCGGAATGCCGACGTTGATGCATTCTGAGCCATGCGATCGAGTACGCTGTAGTGGTTGGTTTTTATTCTACGCCACCGTTCAGCTGTACTGGTTGTGTTGCTGTGTACTGCTGTGGCAGTGGTCGTTGTTGTTGATGTCATTGCTGGGATAGCGCTCGGATTACTGGTGCTGCTGCGTTTGATGATGGGTGACAAAAGCCAGCTGGTGGTGCTTGAGGATGTGCTGCTTGTTGAGTTGGATCGCTCGCGACGCCATCGTAGCGTGCTAGTACGCGGCGGTCTATCGTCTTTATCGTTGCTATTACTATCTTTGCTGCTGTTATGCGAGGACGACAGTGGTTTGCTGCCATTAGCGATGCTTCCAGGCGGAGTGGCGGTTTCTTTGGTATTGACGAGGAGCGTGAAAAGGGTGTAAGGTTTAAGTTTGGAATTCGGCGCCAAGGTTCCTGGTGCGCCCATCTGGATTTTACGTTGTGCGCGTTGTGTAAAGGATGCAGTAACAGCTTGTATGGTATCCGCTTCATCGACCGACGTGATCGATATAGTGCTTGCAGTGTCAACGTTCAGCATGTTGGCATGGTACGGTGCCTCACCGATGAATCCATGTTTTGTTTTGCTCAGCATGTAAATCAACTCTCGACTCGGCGTTGAGTTGAGCCCACGTCCACTCGACGGTGCGCTCTGGGTGAACAGGTGCATCAATGCTTTCGAAGCCTGGCGGGTATCGCTGAGCTTGGATCGGCACTCCTCCTCGTACGTATCCAAAAGTTCAGGTGATCCACGATGTTTAAGACACAAGAACAGCTTCCAGCACAAATTATTGACCTGCTCCAATCCAAGATCCGAGACCAGTATGCCTTCAGGGCACACCGACTGTGCCGCTCCACCGGCTAAAAAGTAGCGTCGGTTCAAACTGAATTCTTCAGATGTCCTTTCGGTGGCTGCAAAATAGTAATGAACGACAGTAATACATGATGAATAAAGAATAAAGTTTTGTTGGGTCACAGTGTTCGTCTGCACACACTCACAGCAAGACCCGCACCTGCTCACTCGCCCAAACCCCTTTCTCTCTATATATTTCCTACCTGTCCACCGTCGATATGAATGAGGCTTGTTGAATTCAATCTGATATGGCTCCATGATTGATTTGACGTGTTTCTGAGCAAGTAACAACGGCACGTCGTCGTCGATTGTCAAGCGACTCCACTTTGGCTTATGCTCAAACGAAATGTAAGCCCTGTTGTCCCGGTGTCCTAGAAAAGGAAAAGGCAGTGAGCTTATAAAGTCCGCTTGGGGTTATACAATGGAATGGACGAGACGAGCTATGATAATATAGGGGGCTTCCTTTCCAAAGGAGCCAAAGAAGCCAAAACAAAAACAGCATCCTTACCAATATAGAAAAGCGAGTTTGGACCTTTGCTCAATACTGCCATTTTTCGCGCGGCAGGGAAATTGGTTGTAACAGTAGCCTCGATAGTATAGAATACCGAGGTTGATTTCAGGCGTTCATACGCAATGCCTGTGAAAATAACGTGCGATTAAAACCTTGGAGGGTTGGAGATCATGTGTGTCACAAGGCGACGTACCCAATTTCTGTCTAACAAAGCTGTGTGTCCCGTCCGCGCCGAGAACGATCTGTGATTTCCAGTAGTATGGGCCTTGCTGGCTGTTGTCCTGATGGTGTTTGCTCTTACTGGTTTTACTCGTATGGGTGCTGCTGGTGGGTAATATCGTCGCCAAGCACGTGTCGTTCTCGCAATCTTCCATGTCGATCAATTCGTGGTTGTATCGCACGCGCACGCCTTTACGCTGGCTTAGCGCGTCGGAAAGCACTCGACATACATGGTCACTTTCGCATGACAAACTCCAGTTGAACTCGGTTGCTTCGTTTTCCCACACAGGATGCTTATTGTGGCTACCCGTCACAGCTGCGTTTCCGTGGCCTTTGTTTGTGAATGTTTCGAGACCCCAGTGGCGTACACCGTGCTCGAGTAAAAAATTGACAAGATCAAAGGCTTGCAGTAGTTGAAGGGATCGCGGTGACCAAAGGTACGTGGGATTATTTGAAGGGTCATTCGCATCTTTTTTGTCTTTTTTTGTGAAAGCACACATTATTACTGTTAAATTAGGACATTGTAATCACTTGCTTAAATTGGTTCAGCTTGTGGACTCTCGTCATAGCTCTTACCGATGATGCATACAGAACAGCCCATATGACTGAGCAATAAAGCAGCATAGAGTCCAGTCGGTCCTGTTGTTGTTGTTGTTGCAAAAACAATGTTATTATAGTTCTTATGCTTCAGGTCCGTGCGTTACTTGTTTATTTGTTTGTTTGCTGATGTTTACCTGCGCCAACTATAAGGACGTCAGATCTTTTCTCGTCTTGCGACATGGCTCAAAATAGAGAGGAAAACAAAGAGAGGACGGTGGAGTAGGATGGATGGGAAAAAAGAAGATATGAAAAGAGAGGAGAAAAGAGTGTTTGTCTTTTTGCCTAAAAGACATCAAATGTGAAGCAAATAGATGGCGGAACACCAAATGCCGCTATTTCAACGTAGCACAGCTTTGTTTCCGGCTTCTGCTGACGTACCGATTCTTGTGCGCTGTGGATGCGCCCTTTTCGGATCGACTCCCTCGTGTTTGCAGATGCTCGTCGACTACTATTGCTATTGGTTACTATATTCCCTCATCGTTACATGAAAGCTCGCAGCTGTCGGAAATAACCCCACACGATCCAGGGTATGTGGGTACTTCATTTTATGCTGTCAATGCAGTAAGTGCACCAAATCGGCATCGCACATATCAAGGAACGTCCTATTACTGTAAGGGATAGTTTGGCTCGATATGAGATGTGCTGTATAGTATGTCCATGTAGCCTCTTAAACGAAAAGCTTAACCGAAAAAAACAGCTGTTGAAACACGCATTGTTTCTCTTGTTAATATAACCTTAAAATTCAAGTCATGCTCTCACCGGAAAAAGGAAATGTACCTGAACAACTGCACACGTAGGTTGACGTACTAACGCATAAATAGTAAATTCGCAGTGCTGCCATCACCACGGGTACGAATAACATAACACGTCGTCATCACGGACACGCAAATGCTTTCCTAATATATTCTCGTTTACTGTAGCCATCGCTACAGTAAGAGTCAGGATGACAGAGTATGTTTTGATAAAACCAATGAAAAAATGCAATGCATGTCTATAACGAGTGTAGTCTAAGTTTAATTCATACACTGAACCCCACATTCTGCTTCCTTGTTTATTCCATCGTCGTGCTACTTTACACAACAACTGAAACAGGCATTTATCCCTGTCTCACTAACGCTAATATGACAGTAAACGTTATTTATCGTAGCAAGTAGTATCTGTGCTACAGAATTGAATGGCATTTATTTACCAGTACGTCGGCTATTACAATCCATCGACCATATTAAACTCTAATTGGTTTACCTTTGAAAGAAGCCTTCCTATTCTAGTATTAGCATATGTCCCTCTTCTTTTCCCCCCTTTATTAAATATTTCTCTATGCTTAAACGCATGAGTAACAAGTCTTTTCCCAAAAGGTACCTAACTCACGATGACGATGTTGTAATACATACTTAGACAGTACTCTACAAAACAAAAATTCAATGACTACTATGCCATCCTCGCTCCTGTCACCCAATAACGTCCAAAAGTAAAGGCCATATACGCAGATACTCACTCTACTCCACCAATTTGCTTATGTATCAGACAAGGGTGGTGTATATACTGCCCTTTTGCATTGTTTACCCACCTTTTTAAAAATATAAAGAGAAATATAACAAAGACGAAGTAGAGATAGAGAAGCGGAAGATGATGCAACTTCCACTTTTAAGAAAAAAGATAGTAAGAAGAGAAAAAGATGGGATATGCTGGATTGCCAAAGAATCAGCACAGTGAATGGATGGACGATTTGAATGTTGTGGTTTATTCTATATATAAAAAGATATATTTAGCAGCATCCACCACCTTGCTTGGGCTGAACAGCAGCACCCTGGCCAACGCTGACTGTCGATTTGGGCTGTT
This sequence comes from Zychaea mexicana, assembly GCF_025766255.1. Classification (NCBI taxonomy): domain Eukaryota; kingdom Fungi; phylum Mucoromycota; class Mucoromycetes; order Mucorales; family Lichtheimiaceae; genus Zychaea; species Zychaea mexicana. Next base: position 54,278 of record NW_026516664.1, read on the forward strand.
GTTGTTGCATTGTGCTGCCAACCTTGTCCTTGATTTGCTTGGCCATCGTCAAGAATGCCTGTTCAACGTTGCTAGAATCCTTTGCCGAAGTCTCCAAAAATGGTATATTCAACGAATCGGCCAATTCCTAGTAACCAAAACCCCCAAACCCAATCAATGCATGGATTAGTTTTGTGTTAAATGCACTGCACACTCAAGTCTCTCTATCTCTCCTTGAAATTCTTACCGCCGCCTGTTCGCTTTCGACCGCCTTCTCCATATCGACCTTGTTGCCAACCAACAGCTTACTCACGCCCTCAGCAGCATATCGCTCAATTTCCTGCATCCACTGCTTGACATTGTTGAAGGTATCCTGATCAGTCACATCGTATACGACAATGATACCGTGTGCTCCGCGATAGTACGACGACGTAATTGTGCGGAAACGCTCCTGACCAGCCGTATCCCACTAAAAAAGAGCCCGAACCAACCCACCCACAATAAGAATATATATTAATGATTTTGCGTTTTCTATGCGTGATGTGTATTTAAATATGCGCGTGTGGCCACCCGTGTGAGCACTAACTACTACTTTTATACTTACGATCTGCAACTTGACGGTCTTGCCCTCAAGTTCAATGGTTCTGATTTTCTATTTAAACAGTTTGAATTTAGTTCTTCACTTTCTGCCATTTTTAAAAACACAAATCGTTTCTACCCTTTTCTCTTCCACTGTCTTCATCTTATCTTCATCTCTTCCATAGTTAATAAAAATGAGCGATATAAATATAGCATTTACATACAAAGTCTACACCAATAGTGGAGATATATGACTCAGTGTAGGTGTCATCGGCAAAACGAAGCAAAAGACAAGATTTGCCTAGTAAAATCGTTACAAGATGAGCATAACGGCGTACATTTGTGTATAACAGTGGTAGAAAAGCACTCTTTTTCGTCTAACGTACCGACGCCAGAATCACCGATCAGAAGGAGCTTAAAGAGATAATCGCTACAATTAATAGCCAAGGTGTCAGCATTCAAGTGCCTTTTTACAGAACGTCTATTGTGTTGTTGATTTTTCAAATAGGAAAAAAGGGCACGATACTATACTATTCAGAATTCATGGTGGAGTAAAGGAAAAAGATGTGTGCAAAGTAAAGGCTGGACTAAATGTCGCATCACATTATCCACACTCCATCAGTTAAAATTCCGACAGTAAGATTTACAACGAGTGTCCCTTTTACCTGCGGTCTTTGACGTTGCGCAAGACACTGGCCACCTGAGAAATGAAGAACGATGTATACTAGCTGATGTTTATTGTGCTTAGCAGTATTTGCCTGATCGAATGTAGCTAACACAAAGGCCAGCAGCGCATGATCACAAAGGATGCATCATGATTTGAAAAGAAATGGACCAGACTACGAGACGATACAACGAAAAAGCGTCATACATCTCGTATCAGTCCCCTTTATTTGCCATCGCATACCAAGAAGTGAAGATATAAAAGAAATAAGGACAGGACTTACTGGAACAGAAAGAGAGCTAGAGTATGATAAATAACTCAAACGTCTCCTCGATGACTTGATCGATTATCATACAGGGACCAAAAAGTAGTGAGCGGTATCAATGCCAGTATCAAACCCATAGTATGTATGTGGTCAACCACGGTTTCCTTGTAGAGGACATTAACAGGCGACAACATTTGTACGGTGCTTGTTTATCAAACAACTGCAGATTTAAGAATGAAGATCGCTGCAGCTACAGTATGGGGTTGGATGGTATCTCGCGATAGACAAAAGTTCGTTGGAAAAAAAAGTCGTTGTTGGTAATATCTTTTTCTCTGCCTTCTGATGATTTAAAACGAAAAAATTAGTATTAACAGTAACGGACGAGTCACCTTTTATTAGCTGCCTTACAGCGAACTTTTAATAAAGCAAGGCTAATCAATGTGCCATACCGTATAATGCACTGAACCCCTGAGCATCTTTCTCATCTGACGCAGTATTGCCCAGTGCAAGAGAGATAAACGCACCGTAGATCCAGTAGGCGTTCAGCTTATTTCCACACGTTGAGCGGTTGCCAGACGGGAACGAGGGACTTCCTTTCCTTTTTTACGCGGGCACCCTCAAGCTAATTTTCGATAGATGAGAATCATTAAACGACCGCAGTTTGCTAAGGAACAGCTCGGTGAGTATACAGTAGCGACCATCAGCTACTGTGTCTTGAAAAAAAACAAAGTGATCGGGATGTAGTATACATTCTGAGAGAGCAGATAACTTTGTGTAAGAAGATAAGTTTTCCGATATCATTGCAGAATACTGCAGGCGGGATTTGACATCCAATTATCCACATAAGATGTATCCTAATAATGCACTCATGAATTCGCAAAAAGGGTCCGTACAGGCTGTCTCTACCACACTGCCAAGTGGATGGAATCGGGCGATCATACTCGAGCGTTGCCGATGAGCTGAAAAATTATTCATGCAAATGAAGGAGAGCCAACAGGCGCTTGGCTTGAATTTACCACAGTTGATATGTGTATGGTAATGGAGGCGCACAGAACCGAGAGGCAACGGTAGATGATGTCATTAGGACTAGCAAAATACGTAAAACGACAGCAGTAGATGCTTTTCTCTTATCATAACCTTAAGCCCCTCCTTTGAGCGTGCACAATAAGATAAACGCCATGACACAGACCTCGAAAGGTTGACAACATAATAAGCAGTTAGGATACAGCTGGTTTTGGAAATGGTTTTTTAAAGAAGAGATTATAAAGAATAGGCAGACCATAATTCACTATTGAACGACAAGATCAGACAAAAACAAAGAAGAGCTCCAAATGTGATATAATAGATTATGGTGTAATTGCTAGTGAATAATATAATACATTTTACTTTTAGGAACATCTTTGGTAAATAAAAAAGCAAAAAAGGGAGGTAGTAGAAAGTAGCGCGATCAATACATAAGCGCTAAAAGAGTGGCGGACTTTTCTAGAGCAGGTGTTTAAAATAAATAGGACAATATATAGGAATATGAATGGTGGAGGAGATGGAGGTACAAAATATTACTAATAGGAATAGAAAATAAGGAAAAGAAGAATGATAATGACGATTTAACTGCCAAACTCTTCCTTAAGACCTTCGATAGCAGATTTGCTACCAAAGATTAAACCAACGATGCCAAGCACAATAGCAAGAGCACCAAAGGCCAACTCATAGATCGGTTTGTTGCGGAAACCGGTTAGCCGGTAGTAAAAAATGATAGGGAAGATGAAAATCAGAGTACAGTTGGAGAAAGCGCCCAGCAAGGACATGATGTTACCAAAAGAGGGTACGAGAACAGCAATGACGGTGACGATGACGATATAGATAACACGTACGAGCACGCGCAAGAGAAACTCGACCCAGCGAGAGTGATGGAACGTGGATATCCGCAGCATCTTTTCGAGATCGAGAGCAAACGAAGTCATCAAGACAGGCATGGCGAGCAATACGTGAGCGGTAATAATAATGATAGCGGCAAGTTTAGCGTCACTTTCGGGCAAGCTGTTGTAAACTGGAGATGCGACATCGACGCCATAGTAGTAGTAGCCGGGAACAGCAGTGATAAAATAAATAGCAACGCAAGTTGAAAGACCAGCAACGATAACACGGTTCCAATGTTGTGGGGTACGCATGCCTGCTTCGACGTGAGGATAAACAGGGTTGCCACCGAAACTGAATGCAATGGAACTAAGTGCGATTGGGAACATGTCCCAAATGACAGGGTCGTGATGTGGGTTCAAGTCACGCTCGCTGTCGTCTTTGACAGCCATGGCAAGTACAATCAAGACGGTAACAACGGTAGTCAAGACGCCAAACAGACTGGTGACACCGACTTCTTTAAGTGATTTGAAAAAGATGTATGGAACACCAACGACGCAGGCGCAGATGATGGTCCAGATTTCAAACGTCAATTCGGCGGATGTGCCTTGGCAGACTTGGTGGATATTTTGGCCAGCCAACATGACGTACAGGATAGGAACACCAATAAGCGTGATAGCCGTAAAGAAGAATGCGATCCATCCACCAATTTTTCCGAATGCTGCTTCGGCTACTTCCTGGTAGGAAGTGAGTCGAGATTGTCCATCGTGATATAGGCATCGAATCAACACAACACCCGAATCTAGTGAGTCATAGTGATGGTAATTATGATAGTGGTAAATACATCGTTGAGTTTCTTTCCTATTTCCTGATTCCGTCGTTTTCGTCTATTCGTCGCTGTAAAACAGAACATTTGGCTTACATGTTGAGAAAAACCAACTGAGAAATAAAATAAGCAGGCCGATCCAGCCGCCCTGTGCCAAAGCATACTATTAAAACATTCAAAGTTTAGTCGTCTTTTTCTCTCGAATTACTCGCACGCTGAGCTTAGGAATCACTGTGATAATTACAGGTAATTGTAAAGCACCAGTGCCAGCTACGACACAAACGACGTTAAAGTAGGCATAGAAAGAGGATCCTTGTGCTTCACGTTCAACACCATGACTAAATTTGCCGCCGAGTTCGTAATCAACTATTGAATAAGATTCTCGTCAATAATTTTCCAGGGGGGTTGTTTCTTTTCGCTATTGTTGTTGCTGTTGCTGTTGTTTCATACCTATTGACTGATTCTCTTTGACAGATTCTGTTGTACTAGGAGCTGGGGTATGGTGGCCCTTTTCGGCCGTGATTTCTTTTATGCTCATAAGAATGAAAGGCCAAGTAGCATCGGCACGGAGAAAAACTTTATGTGTTTAATAAAGAGAAAAATAAAAAATTCAGACGAAGAAACAAAGAAAGAGAGGAAATTCAATAGAAAAGTTCGGATCGAGGGATTGGAGAGAAAACAAGGCGGAGTGTTTATCTCGCTCGCTCTTTCGTACTATTTTGCTTGACTGGACCGATATTTCCTTAAGTCCTGAGCGCCGACTCCGCCTTTCTTTTTCTTGGATAAGTGTCATAAAATTTGGTCTTAGAAAATGAAACAAGAACAATAACAAGTGACAAGAGCGAACAATAGCCGTTTAAGTATGTCGTGGCATCCAAATCATTGTCTAACCCAGAAACTAATAAAATTTCCTTTCGTGATACTTTATACACGACACGATCGTCTTATCGCGAGATAAAGGCTGTCAAGATCACAAGTTCTTCGTAATCTATCGGAAGAAAAAACAGGTCGAATGTTACTTTTTTGTGTGGAGAAGATACCACGCATAACCGAATAATTTCCCGAATGCAAGAAAAAACTTTGATCTTGGACTAATCATATGATTTATCTGGTGTTCAAGATCCTGTCCTGTACTCATAGGTAAATGATATATAAGCGGGCTGTGCTCAAAGAAAAAGACCTCCATTTTACCTATCAATCCGACGAACGAATCGAGAAATAAGCGGAAATCCAAAGTTCATTCCTAGTGGAGTCGATACATTTACTGCACACATTGAGACAATGTGTCAAATATGTGACAGGTACTATCAATTCCTGTAAAGTATTAGTACTGATCTGCTTAGGATCTTCAAAGGAGAAAAACTTCAATCTTACAATACCACAGAATGACGCAATTTGCAATTACATTAAAACATTGAGAAATACGCTCAATTATGTTCTCTGCACGACAGCAGGAACAACAGATGGTTGTCAATCACATTTGCGGCACCACGCTTCCAATTCCTCCGATAGGCCGAGCAATTCTTCCATCAACGTAGCAGCAGCACTACTGTGCAATCGTAAAGAGGTCGATCTATTGGCACATTTCTTTTATAACTGATTGTGCAAGAATGCCAACTATTAAAGATGCATATGAACATCAAGATGATAACTTGAGGAATTGTCTTTGCCGCAACGCTTCAACTCAATGTGAATCCCTACAGTATGCGCACTTCCAGCTAACATTACTCACAGTTAGCAAACTCATATTCTTTTTTCTTATTCGCCCCTTACCCAGCGCATCCACTGCGGATATATGGAGAATTGGAATTTGAGAATGAGAAAAACCATTTGTGGAGGTGAGTAAAGGAAAATTGTAGAGGATCACTACACGCGCTGCAAATTTTATTTCATATACCGGTAAAATAAACTGTAAGGCTGTTTCTCAGACAAGTTCAATGTCACTTTGTTCTCCATCGACATTGACTGCTTTGCAGACGATCACAGTAGCAACTATATTGTTCGTTGCAATTGTCTCTATTGTGCGCAAACTGGAACAAGATTGATGAGTCTCGCAGCAAATCTGAGCATATTTTATCTTCTTGAACGAGCCCTTGAGCTCCCTCCTCGCTTCGCATATGAAGAAGGCATACAACAATAACAAACACGCACAAACAAGTTGAACGCAAAGAGGAAATAAACTTTTAAACGGTACATTATACTACTAATCACTAATAGAGTGTCGATGTTCTAGCTTCCCTGCTCTTAGGCAGGTACTGACAGGAGAAACCACGGGAAGGTGCATCGACATCTGCTCCCGTAACCCTCTACCACAAAGCTAGGGTCCTGTCTTGGTCGCTTTGTGGATTATCGAAGGTCGATTGGTATTGAGCTGCCCAGTGCTAACTCACCAATCCACTTACATGCAACCACCTACCTTAGAAGTCGCCCCACCTACACTTATCTATCCTCATTCGCACTCACACCGGCACACACACAGAAAAAAAAGGAAGGGACTTACCATACGTGATTGTGAAAAAGTGAAAAGAGAAGAGAAAAAGCGAGGAAGCAACACGTTGCGGAAAATGGGTGCCTTTTATGCACACGTTCAGATCCCGCTTCCTTTTTTTTATAAAAAAGAAAATGCACCCAACCCCAGTCCACAGGTCCGTGCTAACAACGCGGGAAAGAATGACAGATCCTCTGTATCGTAGACGACAGTAACACGATCATAACGCACTTTATCACACTTTGGTACGCGCTTTTCACCTTTTCTCTTTTTTTACTTTCTGTGTTCGCGTAGTTCCGTTCGCGAAATAATCGAAAGGAAAAAAATGTTCGGAGGGTATGCACACCAGCTGCAACGGGTGTGATGGTGTGTTTCGCCCCTTCCAACCCCCTCGTTAACATAAATTTCACACTCATGTGCTCAGTAGCAAGGCTAAGATTATGTATGCTTGACTTTCGTACGAGCAAACATCCTATATACTTGTATAAGGGAGCGTTTTTTTATTTTTGTTACACAATCCACCACATCACACCACAGTCGACCGAGACTTTCTTTAATGTCTCACTCGTCCCATGAAGGTTAACGCAGTACAAACATCTTATTCGATATAAACGACATTGACCCGAACCCTGTACAGAGATCCTCTGCTCCCTGGCTTGGCCTTTGCGCTAACCCAATCTAATACACGCCCAGTCATCCTGCTGATGAAAGGTATAACACTATCCGCTATCCCTGTTACACCCGCCCCTCTTTGCATATACTATTGGAACTTTATCGCCTCTTACACACAAACACACATATCAACTCTCCACACATCCATAAAGAAACCCCCACAACATCTATCAGTCAATCAAAGAAACAAAAAAAGACAAAGCTACTGTAGCATTAATATTTAGCTTAATTCATTATCTCTTTTCTTTTCTTAACATACAACACCAATCAGCAAGAGCAATTTACATAAAGTCAAACTCTGTTATTTCGTATCCGTTCCCTTCTTCTAAAGCTCATATCATATACGAAATTAGTAGGATGACGGCGTATGATATGTATACTTTCATGCTGTTTGACGTGAGTGGAGGGGGAATGCTCACTTACACTGGGGATGACATAGACACTATTGGTTACTGCTTACCTTATTTCTGGTAACACGGAAGGGATGGAGGCTAGCAACACCAATTCAAAGTGATGACATGCTGCAAATGGAAGCAAACAATAAATAAATATGGGTACTGTAAACTTTACGTTAGTTCACCTTCCTTCTTTGGATTTTAATATGTACTTAGCCGTACGTACTTCGCCACTCAAATACGTAAATCGGTTCTGACGCTGTGTATCTGTACTACATGATTTTGCGTACTTCCTATCTACGGCTTTACGTAACTTCATATCTTTTCTGTGCCTCGTTTGAGTACTTAGATCATACAAAAAGTAAATGGCATAGATATTGGGAGTACGTGTTTGCTTGTATCTGGTATGTGATGAACATTGTGCTTTTCGGGGAACACCTCCATTAATGATACATAAGACAACACATCGCCAGCGCAAGCGATATTATCGCTATGTCAGGCGCGCGCACTTGAAAATGGCTGCAGGGAGCCGCGACGAACGGCCAACGGTCGTCGTAACGGCTAATCTGAAATGCCAAGATTACCTGCTTTTGGTCCCATCCCGCACCTGATGTGCATCATCTATAGGCTTTATTAGTAAAGTTAGACGTAGATGCTATGACACGAGTACTGTTGTGCTACTGTACCATGAATAGTACATATCAAGGTACTATCTTTACTTAATCAAAGCATGCTACTGTGATGATGACCGATAAGAGAGTACTATGACAAGCCAAGTTCACGCTAGTTGCAATCTAAGGATGATTTACTAGCTCCCAAGTCGATACTTTCATTGCGAGCACTTAGGTAATACATGGCTTATGAAGCGACATCCACATTGCTCAAATACTCTAAAACAACTCCAACAGTTTAGATCATTCTTTTGCTGTAGGAAAAAAGACGCAAGACTAGGACGGCTCAAGGACTCCGCCGCTCAACCAAGAGGTATATTAAATGTTCATATCTTACTACTCCTTACACTGTCTATATACCATACCAGCAAGAAACGATTTTTAGATGGTCGTATCTGGAACTTAGAGCAATACCATAACATTGAATTACAAGGTCAGCCAGTTGCAAGTATTAAATGACTACGATTCGAACCTCATGGGCCGTTCGCAATGAAGTGTAGCACGCTTAATCTTATATGTATCTCTTACAGGCTGTTGACAGGGAACGAAACGCTGCTCTCATAAATTCGAAATATTTGATTTATTACATATGTTGTCACTTACGGCTGTCCTCTGCACCGTCCTCTAGGACTCCAAAGGCCTGCTGACATTGAGTAGCAAAGAAATTAATTAATGGATCGCTTAGAGAACGCTCAACAACTAGCTGGTGACTGGTGATGAGCAATAAGGTATCGATGAAGGTAGGATGGCTATAAAGCCATCGATAGCCGAAATGTCACGGAGTATTGACGCTCCTACACCGCTTCCCGTAAGGATGCAGCGTACGTAAGTAGATGGATAAAAGTACTATCACTTTTATCCCTTGAGAAAGAAAATTGCTGCAAACTGACCTATATACTTCTTTACTCTATATTGTAATTCTAGCGTGCTGTTTATCGTTACTAATGCATCTATTTCTCTTATATGTATGACATAACCAAACATGCTAATAAAGCCCAAATGCCCAAATAACCCGAGGGCGGCGTTTAAAAACCTGATTTTCCTAACTTGCTACTGTTTTGTCCCACCACCAACCACCCTTCCACCCTTTCCTGCGCTGGTGCGCGCACACAGATACAACAGCAGCCGAAAGAATGATTATTGACGGCAAAAAGCTTGCATGTGGTAATTTAGAGAACGGCATTGACTTTTTAATTTGAGAGAATTACAAAGATATAGTTTTACTGATAAACAGTACCCAAATTTTACATACATTTTCCCATTAGCAACATGTATCAAAGTAAAGTGGTCAACATTAGAAACGCTGAACAAATAAACAAAAAAGCATAATTTTGGAAAATTTAATGAATTAAACAATAACAATTTTTCTTTTTTTTTTCCTAGGGCCACCGTGCATCGCATTGCAAACACAAAGACCGTCCATTGGTAGAAATTAAGAAAAAGGGTCGCCCAGCTACACAGTGTGAGCGTTGCCGAGAGCTGCGCACAGTGAGGCAATTACATGTAAAGTGCGACTGCGACGACAATTTAGGTAAGCGTGATTTTGTTAAGGGAAGAAAAATCGCCCACGTTTTTTCTAAAATGGTGATCTCTTGAATATTACAGAAACAGCGCGAAAAAGAAAACGAACAGTGCCTTCAGGTGAGTATTAAGTTAGGATATTGCAAAAGCGTGCATGTATCTATGCATTTTGACAATTCACACGTTCCATCCAACTAGATAAAATGATGAAAGAGGCTGCAAAGTCAAACTTGCGCTTGATTGCACCGAAACTTGAACAATCGTTACCACAGGAAGAACAACAGCAGCAGCAGCAGCAGCAGCAACCGCAATCTCCACAGCAACCACCACGGCTATCACCATCGCCACCGCCACAACTTTTGGAGCAGCAGCAAAAGATAGTATTTACAAGTGATAGTCCCCCAGCAATGTCCTGTGGATCTTCCAATACCAGCAGTTGTTGTTCTACAAAGTCGAACAATCCAGCTACTACCAGCAGCAATTGTTGTTCGACTAAAACGGTTAACACCAACACAACTTCGACTACAACTAGTACTACTGCTAGCCAGCATAAAGACGGCAACGATAACACTACCACTAGCAGCAACATATGTCCTCCTTCAGGGTGTGGATGTGGTATAAAAGAAATATTACCAAGCGAAATGAGCAGTCATCTTGAATCGTCTTCCCCGTCATCCTCCTCCTGCGGAACAAAAGCATCGTCGTCGTCATCATCATCATCATCGCCACCAACAGAAGCCAGCAGCGGCAGAGTGCGGATAGTCACATGTCGATGCGGTGATTCATGCGCTTGTCCTGGCTGTGATGCACACCCTTCACGCGTCATGAAGGGACAAAATGATCCTTACACTGGGTTCGCGACAGACGACGTCCGACGACGCTTATCCATTGCCGCCATATGTCTCCCTTCGGATGCGCCGCCATCAAAACGTTCTTCTGAACAACCAACTTCGATCTTGAGAGAAGACGGCATTGAATTATGCGGATGTGGATGTTCTCAGACATTTGACGCTTGCTCAGACTGTTTTCGAGAACTGTGTCATTGAAGAATCCTCCTCTCCCACCAATCCATATTGACTTTTGCGAACTAGCTATTATACAGGCTCCCACAATAACTACTACTGATTATTACTACTACGATTACTACTACTACTGCCGCTGCTGCTATTACTACTTCATCGTCATCATTGTCATATATATGTACATATATCATCTTAAATATCATTCACTCATCTCTCTTACTTGTAACATTTCCTTTTTGTTTATATATCATCCTAATTTATTATAAAGTGTACACAACAAAGTTTTCACGGACTAAATAGATATGTACTAAGGCGTGGGGGTGCAGTTTGAAAAAAGAAGGTGTCAATGTAGAAAGAGAGGGACAGAGAGAGAGAGAGAGAGGGGTAGGAACGCAATTTGTCTCCCTTTGATGATGTTGGAAGAGTGGGGTTTTTTACCCCTGGAAAGATAGGCTTTTTTTGTAGGGCAGCTTTTTAGTCCTTGTTGTTTCATGCAAAAAGAAGAAGAGATTGATAGGCTAGTATTATGAGTATATGTTATATAAGGTCGTGGTAAGATGGCGAATAAAGGGTTACGGGTAAATCAGTCCTGGGAACGTCGGCGGGATGAGTTGCTAAGGGCGCTCCCTGGCCTCGAGGGTGGGTGGTGATGGTGGTGGTGGTTCTCCAACATGATTAAAGACGGCGATGATGCATTAAATGACTGTGAAGCCATCAGATTGCTAGTGCTACCACCGCTACCAGTATTGGCGGTGTTCAAATAGGGGTATACAGGTTGCTGCTGTTGTGGGTACATGTAGCCTACGGGTGCTGCTGCTGCTGCTGCTGCTGGTACTGCATGAGCGGGGTAATATCCATACTGTTGTTGTTGTTGACGATGCTGTTGTTTATTGATATTTTCCAAGGATGAAGCGGAACGTTGATGACGAGGTCGTTGTTGATGGGCAGCATGGTGATGATGGTTATGATGATGATGATTATGGTGAGGATGATGCTGCTGCTGCTGCTGTTGCATGGCCATTTGTTGGAAACTAATATTATGCGATCCCGGTTCTGGCAAGTTGGCCAACAGTCCCTTTTCAATTTTAACTTTGGAGGGATTCAACTTTGGCTTTTGGCGTTTAGCTTCGGCTTTTTCCTGCTCGAGTTGCTTTAGGAGATCCATGCCAGACATGCTGACCCGTTGTTGTTGCTGTTGAGCTTGTTGTGGGGTTCGTAAGAAGGACGGGTGCTGATGTTGAAACTGAGCTAGCTGAGTGTGGTGATGGTGTTGCATTTGCTGCAGATGGTGGAGGTGCGATCCCTCTGCAAAGTGCTGTTGCTGTTGATCTTCTGAGCTGTGACGATGATACTCAGAGTCGCTGTTATAGTAGTGGCTGTTGCTGTTGTTGCTGCTGCTGTTGCCGCCATCGGAATGGCGTTTTGTCATCTCAGCGTGGGGACGTTGTTGTTGAGGGGTAGGTGATCGTCCGTGGAGATTGCTCGTGGAGCCAATGCCGCTCAATCGTCGGTATATCGGGCTGGGTCGCGACTCGGCGTCACTGTCACCATCATCATCTTAATTGATAGATGAAATAGACATGGCGTTAATGATATGAAGGATATGACGGAATCAATTTGGGAAGCTGAGTTGCTTAGTTACCTTCGTCTTCGTCATCCTCATCATCGCTAGGCAAAGGCTGTCTGATCTTGCGCTGAACTGTTGTAGAGGTAGCGCTAGTTTTGTTCTTTCCAAGAGGACGATCTTCATCATCCGAGCTATCCTGATCTTCGCCATCCTCATCCTCGTCATCCTCCTCGTCGTCACTAGGGACGCATTGGCGATTACGGTCCCTGCTGCGCGGCGTTTTCTTTTCTGCACGATTGACTTAGTATGCATATGCAACAAGGAAAGAAACACACACACACACACACACACACACACACTAAACTTTTCTTCTTACCTTGTGTAATGGTAATGGAGGGAGTGGAGCTGTTTTTCGTGGTGCGAGGCTTTGGACGAGTTGTCAGCAAGGGGGTATTCTTACCAGCCAATAAGTCTGGCGTGGTGTCAAATGAAAGACGACTTAGATCAAGGGCGATATTGTCGACGGACATTGTTACAGAAGGGGTTTTTTTTTTCAAGAAACAGCAAGCGTGTTGCAAGATAAAGAGAAAAAGGGAAAAGAGAGGAAAACAAAACGGTAATCAGAATTTTTATAAAAAGAACATTTTTTTTATTTTGACGTGGCGAAGGAGTACTCCAAAAATCCCTTTCTCCCCTGACCAGTATCTCTACAACTTGCGCGTGCGGTGCTTAAGTATATTACAAAAATAGGTATTCTTTCTCTCTCCCGGTCTCTCGAGACGCTCAATCAAATCCAGAAAGAAAAAAGAAAACAAGAGCTACAATACTTTATCACAATTGATTGGTGACGGCCCACCTCTAATTAAAGAAGAATGAAAGCAGGGTGCGTGGTTGGGGTCTGGGCCTATCATAGCTTGCTTTCTTTCTTCTGCGGGCTTTTCTTTTTAGGTTGACGTATCGAAAAATTTGTTGTTGCTGAAAAAATGCATGTGCTGATTTTCCCCAAACAAACAATTTAATGTGCTATTTATGGGTGCTTCGCTGGTAGAGCGGGAAGACACGGATGCATCAGCATCAGCAGCATCGCCATCAACAATAATTAATCAACAATAACAATAACAACGACCTATTCTCGGTAACTATCTATTAAGCCGCAAACCCAAAAAGAAAGTTTAGGTCGAGGCTCGTTTGTTTTTATGTGGCGCCCTGTGCGATGCTAACAGACATGATGGTGGTGACACCGCTAATTGGCTACATAGATCGACGAACGTGTGCGCTGTAGATTTAGTATAAGCCGCACGCTGTGTGTGCGTGCGGAGAGAAACAAGTGCTGCCACTGTTGGTACTGGCCGTCCCGTTACACAGATCATTGGTAATTTCGCCCTTTCCCTTTTTCTTTTTTCACTGGTTGACCAGGCCAACCGACTACCTGTGGCTACCCTTTTGGAGGCAAACAATCATGTAAAGTGTATCATTGTAGTGAAACCCATTCGTTTTGCAGAATCGAGTGAGCGCACACCCTGCACCTGCCTGCATAAACAGTTATGTCTGTTGGCTGAAACCGACTGCTGTTTGCAAACCAGCAAGTAGTTAAGAATAGCCTTCATTGTCAAATTCACCGCTATAAGTTCCGCGCAATATAATCTCTAACAATGAGACCCTTATTGGTCCCCATGGTGCTTAACTTATTTAGGAAGGTTTCTTTTTCTTATGAGAATTGCACAGCACGGCCGTTTTATCGCTCAACAGTAGTCATTGCTTTAAATGTAGGACGAATGCAAGAAAGCAATCCGTCCTCTTTTGTTGCGATTCATATATATTACATATATCAAACTAGCAGTGGCATTGATATGTGCAGACTTTGAAAAAAAAAATTGATTCGGAACACGAATGCTACATATTGCTATCTATCGTAATTACTTGACAACAGAGTCAGTGTAGCAATTATGCGGCGTGCGCAGAAGATGGTCATGAACTCGCAGAATTGGCGACGCTTGCTTTTGCAACTGCTGATAAATGCCCCAATCTTGCTTATCACTCCTTGCCTTTTTTAAGGGTGGACTGATACACATATTATGCATAAATCAATGCTGCCACTAATGAAGTCTCCCCTCTCATCTCCTTTTCTCTCTATCATATCTTTCTTGCTTGAAGCTTTTGGAACAAAGATATATCAGTAAGGTCGCGTGATGCGGATGATTGGATGACACTTGATTAGGTGAGTTAAAAAGAATATAAAGAATCCCAAGTGCTGGGTTCTTAATAATCAGGCCTGAATTACGCGTTTCATATGTATTACGCGCAGCAGTGTCAATCAGATAACCCGATTGGTACTATGAGTTTCCTCATTATTGCTATCATTATCATCATCGATCGTCATCATGTGTACCTTTTGTTTCTTCTCAATCCTCAAAAGAAAAGAAAACTAATTAATCGTCACTATAGTGATTTCTGTGTTCTGATTTATAGCACAATGAATGAGCAGATTGTATGTACTGTGTACTGCTCAGTATGTATGCATGTATGCTAATGTACGTTCCTTCATGCAAACGCCCGAGAAAACGAATAGAGAGGAATGTGGTGACACATGGTTACAAGACAAGCTAATCCTATTAGCGGGGGAACAGAGAGCACCCTTCTCGCTTTTTGCTGCTGGAGTAACGATACTACTACACATTAATACATAGCTAGAGCATGCTCAGGCGTGATATCGAAGGAATTGTTTTTAAACACTAAAAATAGACATATGAGTAGCAAACTTTGATGAGAACTCAACAATTTGGCAAGAGCACATTATATCATGATTAAATACATACATACTTTGTCGTTCGTGCTGTTTTTTTTTAATGGTAAAATACTTTCATCGAACGGTGATAGATCGCGCATATACGGTGCTGCTTATAAAAGCCCATATAGCTCTAAAGCTGAGCTACTGCGCTGCAACGCCAATTATCTGATGTAGCTTAATGAATATACTCTTAATTGGGCTAATTATTGGAAAAGCCATTAATGTCTATTGCACTAGCATGAGATTTGCGTAAAAGAATTTAAAATGGATATACATGTAACTTATGACGATCGTGGAAATGGATTAGTCTGCATTGAGTAATATATGAACATTGGGCGTTTAATATTTGCATCTAGGAAAAGGGAGCTACTTCTTACCCATTGCATACATGCATGCAAGCGTAGTATTAGGAAAGATACATATATGAATATGCCCTGCTGATGGCGCCCATATCATATACAGCTGATGAGCTGATATCATCTTCAGACAACCTGTTGTGAAACATAATTTCTGTGCGCCAATGTATGTTTGGCAGCACCTTGACCTTGTAGGTGAAGTAAATGGGACCTCTTTGCAGTAAAAGAGCCATGCAATGAAAAAATCTTTCTGTAAAAATCATTTAAGTTAGCCCAGTATCGTCTCAGTAAGAATAATATATCGCGGTTCAGCTCCTGCATTTTTCCTTTTTCGAGGTGACAACAACACACGCTAACATCAGCAGAAAGCAAAAAATAAGATGATCTTCGCCTTCTTAGAAATCATAAAGAGGGATAAATGTTGGCAAACTGCTTTTTCCATTATTATCTATTGATTATGAAGGTTGTATCCTTTCCTCTTTTAAAACGTCATGATTGGTTTCATTGTAGTTGTAATTGCTATTCTTATTCCCGGTTAGCTTTAGAAAACAGATGAAGTGTAAGTTACTTTGTCGCCTTCTACTTAAATCGAAACCTTATGTACCTCCTCCCTTGGAACCTTAAAGTATACATACTACCCCTGAAATTATGTGGAGTATCGAGGAGAGCACTAGAAAATGATCAACGGTAATGCAATACCGGTTGTGTAACTTTAAACGGGTTTTTATACTGCACAACATCCTCATTCTTCTGACTTAACTCGGCTGCTAGACTACGATTGACCGGTTGGTAAGCATAACAGGATACTACTATTTTCAGTACAGAGTTGGTATTGATGGATAGAGATTTTCAGGCGTGCATAGTATGAAATGCTACTCTCTACTACTATGTCGGTTTTATGGATACTTACCGTATCATACTACACTCTAATTACGGGTAGCTATTTGACATATGCATCGCAACAATCATTCATCTTTCTGATAGCAAACCGATCCCGCTCCTGCGTATGTCGTCCACCCATCAATTAGCAAGATACCTTGTATAAAAGAAATCAATTAGCTTTTCCCTTACAATATATTACCTCAATCATATATTTAGAGCTTTACATACAGCAGTATTCATATTAGCAATAATAATCAAAGGAGATGGTCACGATAGTGACCGTGCTAAATTGCTGCAAAAAAAGGGAGTATACAATGTGGCCTTGCTTATATGTTAATTAAGCAGTCAATATGAGTCTATCAATGAACTAGATAGATCGCGTTATAATGAAACTATCCAGAGCTACTGCTTGAGTGAAATTCTCAAGAATATAATATATTAAAGTATCGGATAACGGAGACGACGTTGTAAGTGCCTTATTATTGTAATTTACATCTTATCTCACTCTTTTGCTTATCTTGTCATCATACGTTTGATATTGATGCCGATTACTTGTAACCAAATTGGAAAGATCGCATAAATTCAAGGAGTGAAAATTACACTAGCTAATGGGATTTTATATTGACGAAATCAGCAGAGGCAGTGGGCCGAGCCTTGTCAATTTACGGATTTCCAAACGTGAAATGTTGTTATTTAGTACATACTTCGATTAATCCGTCGACATATACTACTCTCTAATTCGTATACATATTCAAGAGTATACAATTACGCGTAGAACTGGTGTGCATTTTTTTAAATGATGTACTCTTTTCAAGCAAATTTCAGGTTTCATGGACATTTGCCCAGCAAACACTTATACTACATAAATATGTACGTCAAGAAGAAGTATGTTTCAAGCTGACAGCTGCATTCGGTACAAAATATAAAATATGAGAAACAAAGGAAATTTATGTAGAGGAAAAATAAGAAAAGGAAGAAATCGATGATGGTTTAAAATGTTAGAAAGAGAAATACAAAGAGAGAAACCTTTCTATGTAGCGCGCTGTGTATATGTAAAGTATTAAGTATGTACAGGCGCTCCTGTATAAGTGTTAAGGTCTTAAGCAAAGCATGTTAGAGTAAAAAACATTTAGTGTATTTTGTTTTACTGGGCCTATAGCTTAACCTATTAAGTTTGCGTTAAGTCTGTGATCTGTTCCGCTGGGTCTTGTTCTGGCGACTTTTTTATCGCCAAGTAGCGCCACGCGTATTTTCGCAAATCTTTTGGCCTCTCCCATAGTTCTATGATCCTCTTGCACATAATGTCTAACACATGGCCATTCAACGGTCGTTGACCTTTTCATTAGTACAGTAGACCAATGGATATTTTGAACTATCATACCTCTATATATAGTGTCGCTATTATATTATTCATCGTCCCGATCACTGGTAGTTCTAACAGCCGCACCGTAGGTTGGATATCGTCGTAACGGTCCACGCCGTTACGATATCTATGCTCAGAACTATATAGATACTCACCAATATCCTACCTAGTATGTTGAATGTACGAAAGACTAAAGGTTATAAAGCTTTCTTCGCCTGGTTCCTTTCATCCAAGTAGCTTTTAGGTGGCTGATGTTGTATCAGCACCCGTGGCTAAATGCTCCCCGACCTTTGCAAATCGCGATCCTGATAAATCGGTAAAGAGATTGTCAATCGTCACGTTTATAAGCACGACATTTTTTATTCATATTTTTCGTGTCTAAGAAGTGGAAAAAATCTTAAGGATGAACATAAGAGAGTCATTCCAGAATGTATTGATAAAAATCCATCATCCGTTTTGGTACAGATGATGGACCGTTTGCGTCAAAATCGTATATCAGCAAAAACATATATATAGTCTCAAGATATTTTGTTGATAAAGATCATCATAATTTCCAGTATCAAGTTGTCTTCGATCCTTCGTCTTTTCAGACCTCTCTATAAAATGAACTCCCGATACCTATTACATAACTGTAACACATTTTCATATTTCACCCAATTGTTGCAGGTGTGACTTCTACTCGGATTGAGATAAACTAGAACGCGACGACCGACAAAATTATTATAAAGCATTGAGATAACAAGAGACAGTTATTGACATGTATGAGTTATAGGATAAGGTATGTTCCTTTATTCCATTAGTTGTAGATTGCTTTACTGTATATAGACCTAATGGGGTCTGGGAGACCGAGATGTGACGTACTGCTTGTAAAAGAATTTCATCTTGGGCATGGATTGGCTCACTCGCAAAGACATCAGCTTAGATCCATGCACTGGCACCATCAGCAAACCAGCAGAGCAAAATACGACCACCCATCAGCAGATCATCGATGACATTATTCTGCGCAAGTATCCCGATCTGACCAAGGACGGACCACAACAAGCTGTAACGAACGCATATTATCAACATTAAATCGACACAGATGATGCCCCACCTGTGGTAGCACCCGAGTACCGCCGATCACCACTAGAAAGTCAGATCATTGCCGAAGAAGTCAAGAAAATGCTCGATCGTAACGTAGTCCGCCCAAGCACAAGCCTATGGCGATCTCCTGTCATCAAGAAACCAGATAATTCGTGGCGCTTTGCTGCTGACCTCTAAGCTGTCAACCATATCACTTGCCAAAATAAACTTCCACTCCCAATAATCAACCAGCTCTTGGACAAATTACAGGAAACAACATAAATCAACCTACAAAGCAGTTACTGGCTCCTATTTATACGGAAGAAGATAGATGCAAACTGCCTTCGTTGCCAACAGTTCACTCGACGAGTTCAACTCTATGTGCTTTGGATTATACAATGCGCCATCTTATACTTCTCAATTTTTTATTTAGCACGCGCTGTCCAAGGCCTTGAAGGTTCCATGGTATACTCAGACGATGTACTCAATTTTGCTGCTATGGTAAAACAACATAAAACAGAGAGTGACGCCGTCTTGTCACTTCTCAGCAAATATATCCTCTAAATTTCATTTAAGAAATGTCAATTTTTCAAGTCAAAAGTCAAATACTTTGGTTTCTATATCAGCGCACATTGTAACTATCTGAACCCAGGGAAGACTATAACCATTGTATCCTGGAAAACTCCAATCGGTCAAAGCCTTACAACGATTCTTATAGTTCTGCGGCTTTCATCAAAAGTTCATCAGCCACCTGTCAACAATTGCCGCTCCTATATACTGTTTACTCCTCTCAGACACCAAGTTTGCCTGGGATCAAGAATGTCAGTGCGCATTCGACAATCTCTAAAAACAGACTATCACCACTGTACCGACCCTGGCCTACCCCAACCCACGATTACCATACGAGCTGCATGTTGATAGCAGTATCTGGGATCAGGAGCTGTTCTTGTCCAAAATGGCCGCCCTGCCGCATTCGCAAGTCGCACACTCACGCCATCCGAATCGTCATTCTCAGCAACACAAATTGAGTGTCTTGTTATGGTTTGGAATTTACAATACTTCCATTGTTACGTATATGGTGCGACCCTCACGATCTATACCGATTATGCCGCTCTCAAGTCCATTCTCGCCACCATATTGCCAGAGGTCGTCTCGCCCGTTGGATTCTTCTACTACAAGCATACGAATTCACGACTCATCGTTGCAAACGTATCAACAATGCCGCGCCAGATGCGCTTAGCCGTTTGACCAAGAACAAATTGGCCTTACTGTGGAGAATTTCGCCGCTAACAAAGAATCGATCTCTTCATCAAATCGATCTTGCAACAAAATGTCCAGAAGCCATACATGTGGGCCAATCACATCCTTTTTCGACAACACCAAGATCAACCACCCAAACTCGTCTTGCCCACGTGTGATGATCTCGATGGTACTCACAGCTGCATACAATGATAACCTCACCGGCCACTTCGGAGTAGACGAAACACCGGACAAGGCGAACCATTTAGCTTGGTGGACGACCATGAACGAGAATGTCAGCGCATCATGCCAAATTTATAAGGTCAGCACTATTTCCACTACCGCCCCCATGGAACCAATATTGCCTCGTTTTGCTGGAGAAATCTGGGCTGCAGATATCACTACCCTTCCGGAAAGCACAAGGCGAAACAAGTTCCTGCTAGTCTTCAATCGAGTATCTTTCCAAATGGGCTGTCATTGCACCACTTCCAAGCTTCGACGTCGCATTAAGACATGGAATCCCAAACAGACTAATCACTGACAATGGTCTCGGACGCCATGAAAGCAGGATTCTACGACTGGGAGTATCTCGCTCGTTAACGTCAATCGAATACCCGCAGTCTGATGGATTGGTAAAAAAGTTCAACTATACGATCAAGACGTCTTTGGCCGCGTATATCGCAACTAACCCTGCTGCATGGGACGAGGTCCTGCCCTTTGTCACGTATGCATACAACACAGCCAAACAGGTGTCTACTGGTTACTCACCGCTCGAGCTCATGTATCGTCGTCGCCCTGTAGTACCATTGCCAAACGAGCTGTGCCCAGCCGCGAAAACTTTTTAAGAAGAACCATGGATGTACTATATCTCAGTACCCACATACCAATATTACATGGACAGGCTATAGAAAGCATACAAAAGGTCCAAGCTCGTCAAAAACGTTTTGATGACAAAACGAAGAACACCAAAATGACTATAACCGGGAGACTAGTCATGCGACGCAACATGGAAAAACAAACATTCCCAAGGAACGCTGAATTGGTCCGTACATTGCCCTCTACAAAAACAACAAAGAAAGAACATCTTTCAAATCAAGAAGCAAGATGAAAACCAGTTGTTTACAACCACCGCCACCACGCCATTTTTCCTCCCTCTTTCCTTCTCTTTTGCTCTTTCATCGAAAACTGTGTTCATTTTCACGTATTTGCAACATTACAACTGTCCACCACAACAAATCAACTAGACTGTCGTGAATTTGTTTCTAGCTTCTATCCAAAACCTTAACAAAGTCATTGACTTGAAGGACTGCCAGCGTATTCTCTGATCTAATAAGCAATAAATGTATGTAGCACTTCTATTGAAAATAAGATTGTTTTTATGCAAAAGGGTATTATACTAGTTGTTTAATATTACCATCGGTCGATACAACATGTTATGAAAAATGTCTTTCCTTGATGACGTTTGGTTATATATTCTTGAAAAGTCTTATTTTTATATTGAGTTTTTTTGTTCAAATTATTTGATGTGAAAAAAGGTACAGGCGAGGGGATAATAGAAGCTTCGATATACTTGGTTTATTAAAGACGAACGTATTACCCGGCTCGGTTCTTTGGCTTTGAGCAAGCCTTGTTGTAATGCTCTTGGGTAATGAGATGAGCCTCGATTGCCTATTGATTACAATGACGGGTTTGTATTATTATTTTCCTAGCCCAAGTCTGGTAGATAACAAAAATAGTACGTACTGGACGGTAGCCGACA
The DNA here is from genome assembly GCF_025766255.1 of Zychaea mexicana. Lineage (NCBI taxonomy): Eukaryota > Fungi > Mucoromycota > Mucoromycetes > Mucorales > Lichtheimiaceae > Zychaea > Zychaea mexicana. Next base: position 76,230 of record NW_026516664.1, read on the forward strand.
TGAGGCTGGGTAGCATTGCCGTTAGCCTTTTTGTAGATACCAACGACGACGGCACCACCGAGACCGACGTTATGCTGGAGAGCATATTTGCAGTTGGGGACTTGACGGTCGCCAGCCCGTTCACGGAAGCTGTCATGTGCGCTTTATAAAGTTTTGGATGGTAGTGACAATGAGCATTTACTTTACAAATAAGTCAATTATTTTACTTTTTAATTACCTGTGCACTGAGCCAAGCCAGTGGCACCAAGAGGATGGCCGTTGGAGATCAAACCGCCCAAGGGTTGATAACATATTTACCGCCATATATGTTATTACCCGAGTCGTGTGAGCCTTGTCTGGGACAGTCAAGCCGAGAGCATCGTATGTCAACAACTCATTGGCGGAGGAACAATCGTGCAATTCGACTACTTGGACATCGTTAGGTGTGATTCTAGCAGTAGCGAGTGTTTCTTTGGCAGCAGAGACAGTCATGTCGAAACCAGCCCATTGGATAGCATCAATGGTCAAAAGACGAGGCGTGTCCGTGGCCATTGACTGGGCACAGATCTCAACAGCCTGATCCATCAAGTTGTTTAAACGAGGATGGTACTCGAAGAGACGTAGCAGACTAACTGAAGTATCCTCTCTTGTTTAGGTAACCGGTTATAGATCCCATACTAGCAATAAAACTGAAAGGTGTTGTCCACCATAGTGCTAAGGCGAAGTTGTTGCGAGCAAAAAAAAATAGAAAGGAGTGTAGGGGCTGGGATAGGTGATCTCTATAACCCAATCAATGCTGGTTTATCGTTGGCTCTTAAAAAATTGCACAATTTATTGACCTTCCCCAGCTACTGCATAACGAACTTCACAAGTCAATAGATAACATAAAGTGCAGTAGTACGTATCACATTCAGACAACGTGGAGCGGCCAGATGTAGCTACGATTATATCTGGACCACTTTTATGCAACGTAAAGTGGAACAGTTTTCAATATAGAGACATATTTAATACATATAGTAAAGCTGAATACTACTACTACAACTTTTTAAAGCACTACCTCCGAAAAATTGCAAAAAGGAACGACAGAAATTGAGTGTGGCGCTTATAAAATCTGTATCACAAGGTTGCCGCCTTTAGGTATTTCTAAAGAGAAGCAGCACATTTAGCGATATGTACGATGTGCTTAAATGCTGTACTGCACAGAAATTATAACCTTGTGCATATGTAGGACAAATTCAGTGTGATGTGGCGACGCAGGTGAGCAAGCCACTTGAGAAGGCTTTTCTTTTTCTCAGGACTATGAAAGATCACAAAAAAGCCGGACTCATACTTGCCTGATCCTAGTACATGGTAGGGAAAGCTTTGAGCTCTTGCAGTGTGTATACACCTGGGGAGTTTATTAGATTATGTTTGGCATAAAACGTTGCATATCTCTCTAATCTACTTTTTGCTAGCGAAAACGCATTATTATGAATCATTTCGTTCAACAACGAGACGTGGCTGTGCAAAAGAAAAATGATGATATTATTAACTCATCGATGAAAGCGTAATAGGATTCGATCATCATCCATATATCGACTAGCGTATACTAAACACCGGCGCATTTTCCTTGATGATCTGCTCTCACATAATAGAAGTCAGATTTCTTCGGTTTTAAGTGACGACCCTTTGTTTCAAACTAATGACATATTAGCCTCCGCAGTAGATCTTTTTTTTTTATTTATCAATCAATACTACTGCGCAACCACTGCTGCCCAGTATTATAAAGGATGCTGCTCGATCAGCAGAATTCGCCACAGAGGAAGTGCCACATTTTGGACTGTTTTGGCACGGCATTCCCAGCAACAGCACCGTTACATTGCTAAAGCGAGAATATGTATGGCGTAACAAGGAATGCCTTGTCAGTTACCAGGTAAAATACCGTCTCCGCCTCACCCCCAGAAAAGGGTTGAGACGCCCAAAAAAGAAATACACTCATTACGCATCAATGTTTTTCTTATGTAACTACAGATACCTGCATATTGAACAAAGAACATTGCTAGCTCTGTCCTCTCTCTATAATGATAGTGCGCGCCATCTTTAATTTGAACCGGAGCTTGCTGGATCTACATGTGCCTGTGTCAAAAGGCTGTTGTTTCTTCTCTTCTTGGCAGGAGATTTCCCTAGCATATTTTTTTGCACAGCCCGTTGATGACAAACACTGGAGAAGTTTCTCAGAATTCTGAAGAGATCTACGACATGCTCAAATATAACCGAATAAGTTGAATAAATACAGTTTATTTTGGGGTGTTCCACACTTTCAAAGCAAAAGCAAAAACCGATTCTCAAAGCCAACGTCTAAAAATAGCATGAACGGTAACGATTTTTGTTTACATCACCTGGGGCGCAATAGTAAAGAGGTCCGATCATTTGATTGTGTTAAACCTACTCTGATTAGTAGCGACTACGGCATATACCAGCCATAGATCTTTAGCCATTTATGGCTAACCTCTCTTATCCATTCTTTGACCTCTTCTCGGCTCTTGATGGCTTTGTTCAAGATGCCACTGGAAGTGTACAAACAGTGCTGTGTGTGAAAAGGAGGTGAGATCCCAGGTTTGTGCACATTTCTCAACGAGAACGTTCTGGCGCAGTAGACAGCGGGGCTTGCCAATAGCACCACTACACACTAACTTTAGTTACTGTCATAAACTATTATCGTATACATACTAAATATTGACACAGTAGTAGTCTATCTCCAAGCTAAGGAAAAAGGCTGGATTGCCCGTGACCTGTGTTTCACCGAAGTGCATTGTGAGGGCTTTTTCTGTTTTGCTTTCTTTCTCTCTCTCTCTTTTCTCCTCCCTCTCCTTCACTTTTCCTCCCTGCCCCGCACACTCCTCCAAACCTTTTTTATTCTTTATTATTTTATTTTCGCCTACATTATGTTTTCACCCTATATAAAACATGATGTAGACATTGCACGATCATCGTCCTCCGCTTCGCCACCGTCATCGCCCGTCAACAAGACGCTAGACTTCAACACCACACAACGCCGAATGAACAATCTCAACCCTCATCTGTCAGACATTACCGTCAACCTCGGCTATCCACCGCGGCGAGAGAGCAGCACCAAGCGAACAGTAGCAGCAGCAACGTCGTACTTTTCCATCAAGGACAAAGTGCTGGAACCGCGACGGTTTTTTCAATACAGCAGTCGAAAATATCGCCAACGGACGCGCTGGGGACGATTCTTCTTGCTTGGCGCCGGCCTCTTTCTGTTTATTTTCATTTTCGGATACATACCCTTTTTCAACTTTGCAAAGACAGCTTCGACGTTAACGACTCCTACTTCTGCGGGTACTGCAGTTGCTGCAGAGCCGCAACGTGACCAGATCCTCCTGTATCGCATCATCGGCAATGATCTTCCGCCGCGGCACAAAGAGGGCCAGACCCTGTCGAATCTGCACTTTATTTTGGAGCACGAGCCCTCGTTTCCAAACTTTCGCAAAATATTTTTGTTAAACCGCATTTCCGATCCTACCAGCGAAGCTGCTGTCGTGCGCTTGTTGGAAAAATACGGCATGGAGTACATCCGTGTTCCCTTTGTCGAAGAAGAGTACAAGCAGCTGGACTTTCGGCTGGAGCATTTTCCTGAGCCAGACTTTTTGCATTCTGATGATTACCGCCGACTCTCCAAAGTTGCAAAGCTGCGTACACTGGATTACACATACCATGACAAAAACCTTTATGCAATGAACAATGTAAGTTTTCTTGCCATTTCGCTGTCTTCGATCAACAAAAGCAAACTGGGAGGGTGGCGCTAACTGGATAGCGTTTAGAATGGAGGACGTAATACGGCTATACAACATGGCCGATCTATCAGCAACGCACGCTGGATCATGCCTTTTGATGGCAACTGCTACTTGAGCCACAACGCATTCAACGAGATCAAAACGCAGCTCGATCGGCACGGCGCAGACACCAAATATTTCGTCGTACCAATGACTCGTCTGTTGAATAACTCGGTGCTGTTAAATAACTTGGACGAAAAACCCAAAGCATTGGAGGAACCACAGATTATTTTTCGATACGATGCAACCGAAGAATACAATCTGAACATGCGGTATGGTCGACGCAGTAAGGTAGGCTAGCCGATTTATACAAGTTTACTTAAGTATATTGAGTAATTGGGAAGATGGAATTATCTAACAATTTTGGATAATTAGCTCGAGTTGCTATGGAGACTTGGTGCAAAGGAAGATCGTCGCTTAAATCGACCCACGGTTGCTTGGGAACCGATCGAGCGTCCATACAGCAAGGACAAGGGAAACTTTCGTACGATCGGGTGGGTTTTTCGACTGTTTTCGGGCAATCAGCAGCAGGAGGAGAACAAAAAGGAGGCGTCATCGATCCGTGCATTTAATCGACTCTTGGCGATTCAGTCATCGTTGGACGGTCTAGATGAGCAGATTGCGCGACGGACGTTCCGACAAGATCGTCTGTTCTTATACAACGAGACCGAAATGGCGAGCATTCGACAAGCGTATTGGAGCAAAGACGGACATGTGGCGACAATGATGGAGGAGCTGGAAAAGCGCGCAGAGGTCATCTTGGAGGATACGCAAAAACGTCTCGCACCAATGTCGGTGACGGATGACATGGATTCAGTAGGGCCTGAGGAACTGCCGTCGTTGTTTGCAAAAGAAGATGCGTCAGCTTATTTAGGACCACTCTCGCAGAACGTGACAACGTTAACGTTGGCAAACTACTTCTTGGGAGCGGAAAAGTACGGGCGATGGGCAGCAAACTTGGTGCGCGTATATTTCCTTAACGAGTTTGCGCTTGAAGACCAGGACGAATACAGCTCTGCACGCATGATTCCGGACAACACGCATCTTCTGGACTTTTTGTCAGACCAAGGCTATTCGTTCCCCAGCCTCAGTCGGGTACCCCGAGTTGTACCAAAATACACTACGAATCGGATCGTTAAAGCATCAGATCTCACAAAAACTGACATCACCGCCTTGCTCGACTCGATGCGGCTTTTGCGTCGCACGCAGATGCTCACGCATAAGGAATACATTGAGCTCCAGGCATCCATGGCAGAGGTGTTGGAGTTCCTCATCACCTCACCCACCGGTATCCATCTTGCACAGTTGACAAATCACCATGGGGTGCTGTACGACCTGCAGGTAACCGCCCTTGCAGCGTTCACAGACGATGTTCGACTGTTGCTTCGTGTAGCCAACCGGTGCCGCATGCGGATCGGCAAACAGTTTATGGCGGATGGCTCACAGCCGTATCAGGACGCGTCTGTCCAGACACGATTGCAGTCACTGTCCGTTCCTGCCGGCGATGCTGGCGCTCTGCTTTTGCAATATGAGACACTTAATCTTCGGTATTGGACCATGCTTGCAAGGGGGGTCCAAAACACTGGCGTGGCCAAGGACATCTGGCACTACACTGCCAAGAACTTTGGACGGATATCGCATACAGTGGTAGCACATTTGAAGAACCATGCCACGAGCTCACCGTATGTCAAGGCGCAGCTTGCCCCGTTGGCACACATGGCGCGCTATGCCTTCCTTTACAGCGATGTAGATCCAAGCAGACAAGATATAATTTCTGATCGACAGTGGATACTTGACTATGCTTCTGATTTCCAACCTGTTGACGACAATGGCACCGTTGCATTCTTAATTCAATAACTCACCCACTTATCCAGTCACTTTTTCAAAAATCACACACACTCTTTTTCTCTCTTCACTCTCCTCATCACACACATTATACATCTACTACTTACATAGACCATTCGTTCTTCTGCATACACTCACTACAACATTACATGTTTTTTCTTTCCTTGTTGTTTACACGCACATACACACTCACACACACACAAAAAAGTCAAAAGAGAGAATGGATACCCCCCTCCTGCATTAACTGATATATATCGATTTTTGTATGTATAATCTATTTGTTGTTCTTTTCTGCTTGTGTTTTATTTATTGTTGTTGTTGTTGTTGTTGTGCATCCATCCATGTCTTTACATTGCAAGACCAATGCGCTTCATATTGTCCAAACCATCCACTGCTGACCTTTTTGACCTTCCTGAATCCGTGCTTCTGTAAAAACTGAGCAGCTGTGCCTTGCAATTCGTTTGTCACTGCATTGACTGTGTGGATATCGTGGTCATTGGCCCACACCATGGCACGGTTGATCAGCACCGTGCCTAATCCGCATCCCTGGAACTGATATTTCACTGCCATACGCTGCAGTGTCGCTGTATGTGGCGGCGACGGTTCAGCAAACACGCGAGGCTTCGACTCCTTTGCAACGAGTAAACTTGGCGTCGACAAATGGTAACGTTCACACACCCAGCGACCTAACCGCTGCCAGCTAGGACCCATTATCGGCCTTGCATCCATCACGGGTTTCTTATAACAGGCCAATCCGACTATGCCGCACGGTGCCCCATCCACTTCGAGCACCCAGAAATGACCTGGTGTCCGTTCATCTTCGGGCAGTAGTTCCCGCACGAGTTCAGTTGCTGGTTTGGTATCTTTGTCAAAAGTAACGCGCTTCTTCTTTTTCTTTTTCTTTTGCTTGTCATCATCGTCGTTGTTTTCTTCTTCTTTTGCTGCTGCTGTTTTTGTTGACGGTGGTGATGATGGTGGTTGTTCTTCTTCTTCTTCTGTATGCTCTGGTGTAGCGACAATTTGTTCGTACTTGTTGTAATTAAGATAATAGATTTCCGGGTCGCTCAAGTCGTTTAGTCGCACTGTCTCGACTTGGTCAACGGTTTCGAAACGATCGGTCAGAAAAAAGAGTGCTGAGAAACCGACGAGTGCCCAGCTCACGGTGAAAAAGATACGTAGTGCAATGCCAGTCCAGCTTGGCATATTCATTCCATGTAACAGCACCGGTACAATCGCGAGTAGATATGCGTACACGGCAATCCAAATTATCCAAGTGGTTGGCGACATTAGCTTGCGCTTGACGCCTTCTGGGACAAGCGCAAAATAGGTGCTGTAAAAGAGGTAGTCGACATATTCGCGATCGGTGGGTCTATACGTCCGTATACAAAGTTTCGGATCGTTTGTTGTTGTTGATGATGCTGGCGACGATGACGATGCGGGTTCCGCCATTTTGGTTTTATTAAAGAAAGAGCACAAAAAAAAAATCGAGCTCGTGGGTGTTTCAAGTTGGTTTCCTATACAGTAGGACTGTTTTTTGTCTTTTATTGCTATAGGATGCTTGCTAGAATGCCAAATGCAGTGAGAAGAGGAGATATGCAGAGAAGGATAAGGATGGGCCAAGTGGTGGTGCGGCGGGTCAGGGATAAAGAGAGAAGTAGGGTTATACAGATATATGTGTTTCTTGTTGCAGTGTGTATGTGAATATTAGCTAGTCGACGACGACTGGGAAGATATCCGATGACCCAGAGACACCGGCTTCAGCTGCTGTCGCCTTCTGTGGCGCCACTTTCTAAGCTCTGCCGTGCTCTCTTGGCCAGCCTTAAATACTTTTAAGAAAGTATATATCAGACATGCTGTATAATTGTTTTCCGTTTTACCTTTTACACCTCACTTTTCTTCCAATTTAACTTTTTCCTCTTACGTTCTTTTTCAGTTTCATCCAACTTCTGCAAGAAATCCTGTCCCACGTTGGTCGACCCCGTCAAGGATAAGTTCATGATTTCCTTGAGCCGTATCTTGAATGTATTTTCTAGTGTTGCTGGAAGCTCGTTGTCGATGATCAGGCCGTATAGCTTTGTGCCAAACTGATAGAAATACGGGGAAATTTGTCGAAAGTCAATGCTGGTTGGACTTGCATCTAGCGCGTTGCGCACCCGGGTGCCGTATGCTCTGGGTAACTCTATGGTCACTATACTCCTGGTTTGTTTGTTTTTTTGTACATAGGTTATTAGGTCTAGAACTGCTAACGTTCAATAACAGGAACAACTTACCCGCCGTCCGGAAGCCTGATGAGTTTTTTGTCGTGGATCACATAAGAAGTAGTAGCAGTGCCACATTTTTTAGTATTGCATTTTTTTTTATCGCGCCTCTCCGCAAAACTGTAGAGCTAACCTATATTGTGCGAGCATTTTGGCAATCCAAAACGGCAGTTCGACACGCGAATTGGCTGTAATCTGGAATTTCCACTCTAATAGTGAGTGGGAGCATCTTTATTTTTGTGAAAGTAAAAGGAAAGTGGAACGATCGGTTCACCTCGTTGCCGTCTCCTGTTAGGTTTGCAGAAGCATCCATCTCATGAAGAAAAATGCATGGTATTTTCTATAGGGGAATGGAAACATTGACATTAAATTTCCCAATTTCTATACTGCTTACTCGAGTGACAATACGCACTGAATGTTCTGCTAGGATGGAGTCTATGTCGTAATATTCTTCGTTATTCATGGTGGTGAAAGTGGACAAAAAAGGGCCGTTGTTCCTCGTACTTTGTCTGAACTACTTTTTTTTGAGAAACGCCAAACGCCGTTCGCGAAAACGCGACGCGATTTTGGCAAAAAATCAATTTTGTCGCGTTCGTGATATATACAGCTCGGTATCTTCGTCGTTCTTTTCCTTTGTCTACGCTCTGATCATGTATGATTGCTTTAATAGCAGAAGTGCTGCTACGATTTGGTATGATCCTTGACTCTTGATCTCATGGGTCAAGAAAATGGGTAGTCCTATTTTGTGTGCTCCTTTTTGATTTTGACGATATTTGAGAGATTATGTACAGACAGCATCCTGTAGCTATTTTTTATCATGGGAACGCTCGGGTACTATGAGGCATTGAATGTAACCAGGTAAAAGCAACTGGTTTCCATGTTTATTATAGGTTCTTAAGCAAGCATGCTGCCATGCAGCTTTGCAGCTCTCTGACAACAAATTTTACGGATTTGGAAGGTCACACAGTGAGCTGGATCCCAAAACCGCACTCGACACTTTTTCAAAAAAGTGGTGGCTTAACAACTCCTGGTTAAGCACATTCACTTTTTTTTATCTTACAATGCCCAAGTCAAAGAGATCCACAGTCGGTAAGTTGTCTGTTATTAAGAGTCGTTGACGAATTTAGAGGTCTTTCTTGCAGAGCAGTAACAATTGGATCTATAGTATCACTCACCCGGACCGAGAAAAAGGGCCATGAAGGAAAGGAAAAGTTGATCGAAGAAGTGAGTTTTATAGCACCGTTAGTTGACAGCAGGTGAACATAAGATCTTATAAAAATTCTCTCTAGATTCACGAATGCTGTGATAGATATGATTACATTTGGGTTTTCTCTGTCAAGGACATGCGCAACACGTTTTTAAAGGAAGTTCGTAATGATTTCAAGACGTCCCGTTTGTTTTACGGCAAAAACCGAGTTATGGCCAAGGCACTTGGTACTACACCCGAAGAAGAATATAAAGAAGGATTATCAAAGATCGCATCGGTAAATAAGAGAAGCGGTTATATATAGAGAAAGAGAGAGAAAGAATGTGTGTGTGTGTGTATATGCAGATTGGAGATATTTAATGCTAGTACATGCATATAGGAACTCCACAACGAAGTCGGTCTGCTGTTCACAAGCAAGCCATACGATGAAGTAGTTAAATATTTCAGTGATTTCACACAGCCTGATTATGCACGGTCGGGCGCTATTGCAACACAGTCGATCGAGTTACCGGAAGGCCCTGTTCAACGAGGTGCTGATCCTATGCCACACAATATGGAGACATTGTTGCGGTCCTTGGGTATGCCCACGATGCTCAAAAATGGCATTGTTACCCTACCTATTCCTTACGCTATCTGCAAGGAGGGTGAAACTCTGTCAACAAACCAAGCACATCTTCTTGTAAGTGATACTTGCTGCTGTAATCTTTGCTGTGAAAGGAGCGGATGATACGTGAGAGGGTGTTGGAGATAAAGACAGTGGGGTACAATGAATTAAACTTGCATTACCATTATGCACTGTTTTAGAAACTGTTCTACCATCAACTTGCAGAATTCCGGGTCCAGTTAATCGCCTGCTACCACAATGGAGAGGTTAAAATGGTGTAGAAAAGAAAGGAGATAGGCATCATTTTTTGAGTTTTACATCTTGCATATTATTTTTTCCAGTTTTCCACATATTTCACACATCAATAATTAAAAAAAAGGGCTCCAATATCTAGGATTTTAAGGGGTGAACGAGGTTTTTTTTCGCTATCTTATGTCGTTGTAAATACGCTATTGATGTTATACACATACTTTTTATGGGGGCGTCTGTGCGATGAAGAAACCCCGCATACAGAAAGGAGCAGGATATGTGAAGTAACAAGAGGGCTATTGTTCGCGTGGCTTTTGGGGAGGTGCCTCGTGGGCCTCGTACCCATTTTCATGTCGCCTTGTGAAGCTGCCCTTTCTCGAGTTAAGTTCCTCATTTATGCCCTCCCCCTGTGTACTTTCGCGCGATACAAGATTGGGTAGCAATGTAGTAATGATAGCAGTAAGAGCTATTCTCGCATGTGGAATTCTGTGCCGGTGCCCGTGGCAGCTTAGTGGGTCTCAACACATCTGATGTAAGCGCACGCAAATGAAATACTGCTTTTTCATGTTCTCACTTGGGTTGTTTTGTTCCATTTTGTTAGTGCTATTAGAAAAGTCTCTATAAAGTGAAAATCCATACAGTCTACTCAAACGATTTCTACCAAGCAGGGCAAAATTTAAAGTAAGTGCTGATTCCATGCCTTATTGCAAGCAAAAAATGTAGCCAAACAGCGAAATAGCATACAGGCTGTCTGTGGTCAGCGGCTTGCTGTTTCATGTTTATTCTTTATTAAATAGAGAAGGTTGACTGCATGACGGCGATCATTTGTCACAAATGTATCTGATACGAAGGAATGAACATGCTCCTGGGTTATTGACAAAACAATAGTGATACATGATTTCATCGACCGAATAGCAAGTGACCAAGTACTAGCGCTTCAGGGCTGGCCGTCAGACCCCCTAAATAAGCATGGACCCTTCCTTTCTTCCCTGGGCAAATTTCACGCGCATTTGACTTGCATGCATCTCCACGTTGACTACCACGTTTCATCTTACAGGCGGGGGCAGTGGGCGAGTGGATGACATAAAAACACACATTGGTCCTTTCCCTAGAGAAAGCCGTCCACACATAAGAAAAAAAACCCTTGTCCGATCGCAAGGAGTTTATAAAAGATCAAAACAATACATCCTGGGCTCGTTCGCATGGACGATGGGGACACTTAGGGCCACTTCACGGATCCAGAAAACCACGGGTCAGTTACAAAACAAAATAGAAAAAACGGGCCACTTACACGCGACGGCTATATAACACTCGAGAAAATAGAATGAAAACTCCCAAGTGCCCTGCTGCTGAGGGTTGAAAGCGCAAAACCTAACAAAAAGCATGGATAGAAAAGCAGCGTAACATCATGGAAATTATAAAATAAAGTTCATTATGACGATGTTGAAATGAGGAGGAGCACAATAACAAGACCCGTCAATGACGCAAAACGAAAAAGAAAAAAGAAAAATAACTATTAATTATGACAAAGTAAAAGATGTTATGACGAAATAGCCGTAATGGTCTCTCAGGGGAGGAGGTGGTAGCTCCTCCCCCCAAAAAGAGAAGGAATTGAGGAGAGGACCACATTATAGGATCATAGGAGCTACTCAATATTACTGCTGATATATTTTTACCATCCCGATCCGATCATGGTGCGTGTTGAACCATCGATCCTTGAGCCATACTCCTCTTGCTTCCCCTCCGCTCCTATATGGGCCTCTGTTGACATTTTATGCAACGTGAGTAAAATACCCAGGAGTGCGTGTTACTAGCTTCAGAAGAGGGGTGGGGTTTACACCGGAAAACTATAAAAAAGACCGACATGTTGGGATCTACCATTGTTTCTCTACCTTATTCCAAGCACTTCACTTCTACTTAACCTTGCTTATCCTTTCTATTTCTTTACTACCTTTTTTCCAACTTTAAACCTACTTTGCTCACAATGGATATCAAGAACCTACTCAACACTCAGCAACACCAACAGCAGCAGTATTTCTTCGACGCCGATAATAGCAAGGACGAAATTGTCGAATTGCCAAAGTCGCCAATGACATGGTCAACGGCTTCGTCGTGCTCAGTAGCTGGAAGCCCAACGTCGAGTTACTCGTCACCTCCATCCCCGCCTACCTCGCCTACTGCAGCCTTACCACCCCTCACAAACGTCCTTCAGATTCAGCAGCAGCAGCAACAGCAGCAGCAACAACAACAACAGGATAGCAGATCAGCTCACAATAAGGGAGGATCGGCACCACAAACTCGGACACCATGGACGCCCGAGGAAGATTACCTTTTGGAGCAGGGATACAGTCAGGGCCTCTCGTGGGCCATGATCTCCGCTACCTATCTTCCCCATCGATCTCGAGGATGCTGTTGGGGCCGCTACAAGACACTTCAGAGCAAGGCCATGGAGCAGCGCAAATGGACGAGCGCTGAAGATCGATTATTGATGCTCGCTGTCAAAAAGAACTCACGTCTGTTCAAAAAGGCCTGGAAAACCGTAGCTGAAGAAATCGGATGTCGATCATGGAAAGAGTGCGAACTGCGATCGACGAAAATTTCAGGTTCTATCCGCAAGAAACAACAACATCATCATCATGCACCATCTTTCTAAGTAATTAAACATCGCTGACGGTGACCTGTCGATCAGATCCCAGCTAATCACTACTACTATTTCGCCATACGATCCCTTCACCCTTCTTATTCCTTTCCCTCCTCTGTATATTTGAATCCGACATTACTCCATCATGGACGCAGCACAGTACACACACACGTATATAATACGCACATATCTTTTTTTTTCTTTACGCACGTACACACTCCACCCACACACACAGAGATATTTATACATAACATGCCCCTCCCTTATCACTTTTCTTCTTATGTTTATGCGATACAATGTAAATCCTCATTATGCACATAGTACATTTTTCCATTTTTTCTACTGATAATCATTGCCCCCGCCCCCATTTCTTCTTTTTATTTTGTACAGATTTAGCACAGGAGTATAATACAAACATAATGCCTCATTCGATTCTTATTTTTTTTGTAAACATCAATTTCCTATATAAAATACACTCTATTGAAATTAATAATTGATTGGTTTTATTTCAGCTCAAGTAAAACATGCCGACAACGGGTGTAATCCCCGGTAGACAGGCATTCATGCAAACAATTTTTTTTTTGTTTGCTTTCCCTTCTTTGTTTGTTGTCTCCCCACCCCATTACAAAATGCCTGAACCATGACTTTCTTTTTTATCATTATCATCAGCTCTATATTAAGCCTTTCTTTAGCACAAGACGCGGCTAATTCATCTCTAGTACCGTCTTGTGCTGCGAATGAAACAGCGCTGGTGCCATCCACACGTCTACGGATCGCCGTAATATCCCATTTCTCAATTGTTTCTACATTCTTCCTCAACCCCGAGACAGCTGCACGAGAAGCTGCCTCATTACTTAATATAGAGCTAGAATGGGATCGCCATGTTGTCAGCTCAACCGAGAAAATGAGCCGAGATATCAAGAGTGCAGTGGAACGCGTAAGAGTTTTTATATATTAATATCGATTTTTTATGTAATTCTGGACCTAACCTGGATGAGTGACAGGGTGTTAACGGTATGATTGTATCAATTCCCAGCGACGAGGTATTCCAAGCTGTGAAAGATGCGAAACAACAAAGCAATATCCCAATTATCGTATTCAACACTGGTTTGGAATATGCCAAGCGGCTTGGTCTCACACGTGTGCTGCAGTCCGACGAGAAATCTGCGGATATGATGGCTCAAGAACTACAGAAACGCAATTACTCAAACCCCCTGGCAGTTCAAATTATTGGCAGCGGTCACCTTGACGATACAGCATTCGATGCTCGACTGAATTGGATCAGTCATGCTCTAGGTAGAACGGTTGATGTTCTACCTGTTTATAATATAGATGACGCTGTTCGTGAAGTTCGGGACGCGTTTATAGCTGGCCCTTACGACTCAATTGTGTCACTAGGGGGTCTGGTACGTCGATATCAAACCTTCGGCTCATGATAATGTATATTGTTGCAGACGAAATATTAAAGAGCTTGCCGATCTCTTATATACAGGCTGGAATTGATCTCGTAACCACGGCTGCTTCCCAAGCTCTCGATGTATACCCATACCGTCAGATCGGCGTTTCTTTTTATGATATCGGCAGTAAAAGCAACATGACTGACATTTTTAACCGTTTTCCCGATGCCTTCGGCATAAGCCAACTTCCCTTTTATCAAGCAGCATTACCAGTGTTTTACATGTATATTCAGGTAAGCAGGTACAAACGAAGTTGTCCTCTATGTAGCGCATTTACTGAATATTGTCATCTTATAGATCACTACAGGCTACGGTCCATTTATCAACAAAACAGTCAGCACTGGACCCAATCTTGTGAACAAACAAAACTATCCTGAATATGTTCATGGAGATGAACTTAGTATTATTCCAAGCCACGATCTCGGAGCCAATATTGGTGCTGTCATAGCAAACACTCAAGGGGACACGTATCAAGCAGGCGTCATGGCCGGTATATATGATCTAGCAGGAAAACTTAACTGGACAGTTACGCCTTCACAGGAGGTAGCACGAGGACTATATCAAGTTTGCTCTATTGCTGGTACTTGGTTTTACAACTGATAACTTATATGGGGTGTTCATAGGACGGATTGATTGGAAACGCTACGACGCTGATACAACATGTCAAGGCGCTTGTTGATGGGGGAGTTCGAGGATTGATCCTCCAGTCAAGTGATCCTCTTGTATTAAATTATACAATGCAGTTAACGGACCGTCGCAATATTTCTTTGGCAGTTATTGGTACCTTCTGGGAAAATCTGGAGCTCCAGAAATATAATGCTACGGAGTAAATTTGTTCAACTTTCGTTTGTAATGTTGTATTATGACAAGATTACTAACTTGGAAAATCCTCTATCTAGTTCACAGAATACAAACATCCTGACTGACTCCATAACGCTTGCGAACTCTGTCGCACAGAATCTGGCTCTCGACAATTTTAAAAAACCAGTTTGTTTCAGTGCTCACA
The DNA here is from genome assembly GCF_025766255.1 of Zychaea mexicana. Taxonomy (NCBI): domain Eukaryota; kingdom Fungi; phylum Mucoromycota; class Mucoromycetes; order Mucorales; family Lichtheimiaceae; genus Zychaea; species Zychaea mexicana. Next base: position 91,309 of record NW_026516664.1, read on the forward strand.
CTCCTTGGAAAAAGAGTCATTTATGCGAAGGCATCTACCTCGCATATCGTTCCGCAATAGGAAATGCAAGTGACATCCCGTCTTTGGAGGATTTTCAGCATTCGCTTAACTTGTCTACGCTTGCGACAATGGAAATTGATTTCCAAGAAGCGGTCGACTCATTGCAGCAACGAGGCTATGATCCGGATGTGTACGTCACACTCTCCGAGCATGTATTTAGTGCTCTCGACTATGTAAGCTTTATTTTACGGATAAAAATGTGTATTTTGACCTGTACTGCGAGATACAAATTAACCTAGAAGACGTTGATATACAGCGCATGTTACGTGGGCTTTTAGACAACAGCACAAATATTTATTCAGCTCTTAGCCAATATAATCAATTCAAAGCATTCTTGGAAGGCCGCGTAAAACGTGTATGGTAAGTGTGCGAATGTACTTAATGTCTTGCTTTATTATCGTAAAATGATAGCTGACAATGTTTCTCACTAGGCATTACAATACGTATGCGAACGGTTTTCTTGCATTGTTGGATATTTTGCTATCCAAGACTGCACCACATCGTCCATGGCAAGAAAGTGGATTGGCAGTGCCAGAAGTGAAAGAAATTTGTTCTGCGGGTGAATACTACATTGAGCTATCCGACTCTCCCTACTGTGAACTTGTAGACTACGAAATAACGAGCGCATCATTTCGCTGTGCGCCCTGTCCTCCAGATACTTTTTCCTCCGAGCCAAACCAGTCGATGTGTACGCCTTGTCCATATGGTACCTTTTCTGAAGAAATGGCTTCAAACTGCCTGTCGTGCGATAATGAGTATGAAAATACTCCTCAAGTCCATTCCCAATGCGTAACGTATCTGAAAGATCAAGCAGAGAAACGCAGGCGCATATATGTTGGCGTATTTGTACCTGTCGGCTGTATCATAGTGGGCGCCATCCTTGGATTTTGCATTTGGCGCTATCTCCGGCAACGCAAACATGGACAGCCTAAAACGCCTTCAGAAGCTACATGGCTATTATCACTTGACGAGCTTATGCGACCACCGATGCAGCACATGTCCTCTTTACCATCACCTAATTCTTTACCAAATGCGTCGCCTAGTTTATCACCCTCAGCTACACCATTGCTGGGCATCAATCAGGATCCCACTACACCATCAACCTCGCCTCAAATGGATACAGCTCGCACACCTGAATTTGTAGATGCAGGAGCGGCATTGGCGGCACCGTTAGCACCAAAGATACAGCGATCCATGTCGGACGTCAATGCTCCTGACTCCGAAGTCAGTTCACCGCGTCGTCATAGTATTTCTGCCACTCGAGATTATTTTACTTTGGCAACGGTGCATGATTCACCCAAGTAAGTTACTGGTTATACCTTATATCGACGAGTGTCATACCTAATGCTTTAGAAAATTTGTTATATATTATACTAGATTGCTTTTTTACCCCGAAAAGCAATCCAAGCGATTGATACGGGCAATTGGCTTTCAGTAAGCTCTTTCACTTTCTATCCTCATCTTTTTGTGGTTAGCCAAGTAGTGCACGTTTATACTTATATATTCAGTATAGCCGCAACTTACCGGTTTTTGTCAAACAGATCGGGTTTCGACGGGTTCAGCTTAATGACACTGTCTACCATGAAATCTCACTGATGAAAATGGCACGACACTCAAAACTGGTCGAGTTCATTGGTCTCTGTATTGAACCGCAGGGCACATTTATTGTCGAAGGTTAGTGCTACCTAGGATAGCAAAGGCGAGCTATGTATCATCTTTTTTGCTCACTAGTAAAAAATATGCAGAGTATTGCAGCAAGGGAACATTATACGACGTTCTAAAAAATCCGGACCTGGATCTCACTTGGATCTTTCGATTTTCTCTGATCAATGACCTGATTGAAGGTCTTGAGTTTTTGCAGCGATCCAAGTTTTTGTTTCATGGATGCCTTACGTCTCAAGCTTGTGTCATAACCGGCCGGTGGGAATTAAAGTTAACGGATTACGGTCTTTACAAGGTTCGCGAAACCCAGTTAGATCCAGTGACGCTTACGGCGCTCTCCAAACGCTACCCAAAGATTTACCATCGTGTAAGCGGTATACCTTCCGGTGCGAGAGGCACCTCATACATCGGTGATTATGATTCACCCATGCAAATCGTGCCACATGCCGAGAATCTGTTGTGGCTGGCACCGGAATCTGTGCTACCTACTACATTCGACACATGGGTCACATACCCAACCAAAAAAGCCGATATATACAGGCAAGTACTGATATACCCATTGAACAAAAATTATAACACTGACGTTCCAATGCTTCTCATAGTCTCGGGGTGGTTATGAATGAAATAGTAACACGTGCTAAGCCTTATCAAAAAGAGCTCAGAGAATATGGCGAAGGAAATTACGAGGCAGTATTCGACCGGATCAAAAATCATGATCTCCTTCCGGATATGTTGACTTCAGAACAAGATATGTATGTTGGTCAAGTGAATGAGATCATCATAGCTTGCTTGAGGCGTGAAGCTTCAGCAAGACCTTCGATTGGTCATGTCAGAGTAAGTGAGAGATTAACTGCTAATATGTGATTGTTGATGAGATTATACTGTGATATACTGACATTACGTCTTATGAAGAATCAAATCAAGATCATCGATCCACATATAACAGGATCTGACAATGTAGTGGATAACTTGGCCTTATTGGTATGTTTAATCTCACTAAATTCCTTCTAGTGGAAGAATTTTATAATAACATCCGTGTATTTTATGATGTTGTAGCTTGAAAAATATGCCAATGATATGGAGAACTTAGTTCGTAAGCGCACTGCAAATCTCCAGCAACGTACACTCGAATTAGAAGAAGAACGTACACGAACGCAGAACCTGCTAATAGGTATAGCTGAAATTGTATATTTTATTGTGATAGTATACCTCGCGAAAAAGAAAAACATAAATAACTAATATGTTATATCTACATAGATCTCAAGGATGCCAAAGAAGTAGCAGAAGCTGCAGCGGCTTCAAAACAGAACTTTTTAGCAAACATGTCTCATGGTAAGAAGATTATCTAAGAAAGAAAGAAAGAGAAAGCTTGTAATGCTTTATCTTCTTAATTATTCATATTTAATTATTTGAAAGAAATCCGAACTCCAATGAACGCGGTAATTGGCATGTCTCGTATCTTGATGGAGAGTAATTTACCAGCGGAATTACATGACTGTGCTGAAACTATTGAATCTTCAGGTGAGCTGCTTTTTCAAAGTTGACTGCTTATTTCCCAGAGCTTCAGGTTAAAACGCTGATTTAATTGCTTTTCATCTTTTAAAACAAAAAGGCAATCATTTGATGGCCATTATTGATGATATACTCGATTACTCAAAGATCGAATCAGGCAAACTTTCGTTAGAGCATCGACGCATGGATTTGGTAAGTTTGAAACAGCTCAATATATAGAACTTTTGGTCAAGGATTAATCATCGAAGCAATAGATTTTCGTATTTGAGAGCGCTCTTAAACTAGTTGCTCCCAATTATATGGACAAGAATATTATTTTGTGGTACACATTTGATCCTAACATAGCAACCGCAGTCTACGGTGACGTAGTTCGACTGCGACAAATATTGCTTAATTTGTAAGTTAAAAGAACCATCTTGGACCTTTATTGGAGGTTGCAAGCAAGCTGATGCTAATCTGGATTCATCTGATACTACAGACTTTCCAACGCTCTCAAGTTCACGCAAGAAGGATATGTACGTATACATGTGGCAAATTATGAGTCTGCGCCTTCTACACCGACCGACACATTGAATAGCGAATTTGACGGCAACAACGAGACCAAGGGGCTGCTTTCAGATTCGAACTTAGATCAGAGCTCTGGGAAAGAGTTTCTGCTAATTTCTGTTCGTGATACTGGTATTGGTATCCCGAAAGAAAAAGCAGACAAACTATTCCAGACTTTTACTCAAGTTGATGCTTCTACCACGCGTAATTTTGGCGGAACGGGCTTGGGTCTTGCCATTAGTCGCAAACTTAGTCGCATGATGGGCGGCGATATGGTAATATATCACTGCAGTTTTCGTTTTTGCGATGCTTCCATGCTGCGATTTGTACTAACATATATCAAAATCTTTAGTGGTTTGACTCTGAATATGGCCAAGGATCTACCTTTAATTTCACTGTCAAGCTACAAAGGCAGGCAGACAGTCCTACTTATGGGTCGTTCAATTGCTTTGATGAAATTAGTACCCTTTGCCAGTCTGCTATCATTGTAGCCGATCACAAGTACACGCAAAAAGGATGGACCGCTCTTCTCCAATACATACCCTTGCCACAAGCACATGTGCTAAGCTTTCAGGATGCTGAAGAGCAACTCAAGCGCCAAGGAACAGCACACCTCTCGCTTTTTATCGTTGATGAAGAATTCGTAGTGGTTGAAGCGCTAGGGTCCGAGCCAACTACGACCCATGCTACACTTTCCGCTTTGCAGGACCGTATTCCAAGCCTACGCTCCGTACCTACATTATGTGTCAAAGACATGCGTAATCAACGTCAAGAGCGACCTTCCGGAGGTTCTGATCAGCAGCTCATGCTACCACAGCTATCCAAGGATGCCCCGTTGCGAGAGCAAGATTCGCCTACACCGCGCATGGAATACGGCAATCCTTTTGAGTCGGCCTGTATTGAACGTATCGCTTGTATAACAAAACCAGTAAAGGCATCCAAGCTCTTTGCGACGATGCTCAGATTATTGAAACCGCCTCTTGTACCAGAGGACGAAAAGTCTGAGAAAAGCAGCGCACCGCATGGCATAGTGACACCTGCAGCAACTACTAGTACCGGTGATACGGCGACTCCTGGTCAGCCTCGAGCTGATTCTTTAAAGCGCATTAAAAGCGGCTCTGCAAGGACAATGCGTCGAGGGCGATCCAACACTATGACAAGTACGCTGTCAAGTATATCCAGTGGATCGTCTGGGAAACCGCTTAATGAAATTGCTGGTAACGTCCGATCATTGCTTGTCGACGACAATCCGGTCAACCAAAAGGTTGTCACACGTATGCTTAGTCGACTTGGTATCCATCCGGACGTTGCTCAGAATGGCAAAGAGGCGTGTGATATTGTTCGCAAATCTAAACAAGGCGATGAAAATCCAGTTGACCTTATTTTTATGGACATTTGGATGCCTGAAATGAACGGCTTTGAAGCGTCCGAGTATATTCGACGGAATCTTTCAGAAACACCTGCTCATCCCTATATCATTGCCATGACGGCCTGTGTTATGCCTGGTGATAAGGAAAAGTGCTTGGCTGCAGGTAAGCTCTTTTTCATATACCTTGTACACTTCACACGTTTTTTATTTATTCTAAGGAGGTATTTAACACTGTATTGTGTACTAAGGTATGAACGGATACGTCAGTAAGCCAATACGCAAAGATGAAATGGAAGCCTCGATCCATACATATACCCAAGTCGTTGCCAGCGAAACCTCTGCAAAAGAATCCGGTATGAATTCTTTAATGGATGAATCAGCATCAAGCTCGTTGGCCCCGGCAGAAAACGATAAACAGCTACCTTCTGTCACCGTTACAATGAACGACAATAGACCTGACATTCAAGGTGGGGGAAAGACAACATAGCCTCCATAATTATATATGTACATTACCTCCAATAAAAGGGCTCATATGTAAATACGGTACTGGCTTTGCTTCTATTACTGAGCTGAGTGCTGGTAACAACTTATCAAAGCCTCGCCAAAAAGCTGTAACCAGCTGGAAACTCGGTCGGTCTGTCCCATAAACGAGCAGCTGATATCAAATGTTCAGTACAGGATATGACAAGTACATTAAACGACTCGTAAAGAGCAGCATATATCATCTTTAAATGGGTCGAAAGCTACTGGCCATTTGCTAAAAGCTAATAGCTTCTCAGCAAGTGACCAGTGCAGTAGATGACACGTAGATAAGCAGCAGATATCCTCTAGTATGTTCTATAGCAATCTTTGCGGGTTGCTCTTATCATTGAGTTATCCAGTTTCTAGCTTATTATGATCACAGAAGTTCTCACTATTTATAAGAAATGGCTTATCCTTGGCAATTACCACAGTGTGTACATTGAACGGATGAATTGATATTATAAATCATTTATATAGGAATAAGTAATATATGTTGCGTAAGTAAAAGGTACATCCGGGTAATTCCTCAGATAGTAGCTAATGTGAACTACGTGATCCATATAATGACAACTTCTTCCTGAGCATAGCTAATCGGTGTTTCACCAAGATGTGTGTGAATAAGAATATGTCCGCAGAAGTGAGGTTATGAGGGAAATAACAGCAATCGTTAATGACAGATTAAAGAATATGTATTACTGATCATGTTGGATACAACAATGTGTCATTAATCTTGGATCAACAATCGCAATAGAAACATACAATCAGCATCATCTTACATACTCTTTTCTATCCCTTCTCTTTTATCCCCTGGCTACGGTATATCTGTCGTAGCCATTGATCGGTTATTTTTATTACCGACAATACTTCTTTACTGCGGCGTCTTAATGCGCAGCTACTCTTTTGCTAAGCATTAGTCATTAATTATCTTACAACTGCTATATTCTCTTTGTGTTTACACTTCTTCATGGTCATCTCCCTCTTGTGATTTTCTCTTCGTGGTCTCACTCACAAAAAATAAGACATATCCGCCGAAAGGTTTCGACGCAGAGTGAAAACTGGTTTTTTGCAAAAAAATCAAAAATGAGCCGCATCTATACGATGCAATCCTCGAAATACGAGGGGCTCGACCGGGAATTGAACCCGGGACCTCTTCCACCCTAAGGAAGAATCATACCACTAGACCATCGAGCCATACTTGTTTATTTCAAACGTTGCATTATATACAAAACATTGTTAGTAGTAACTTATTATATATTTTTTAAATTTTTTATGTATTTATCTGCATTGCTTTCGTAAATGTATTTGTTTTGTTCATGAATTATATATCAGCTTGTTGATAAAACTCAAAGCTACTAGGAGAAATGTATTGCATATTGATGGCATTTGCTTATAAAAAGAATAATAATTTCATCATGGTTTTTTCTAAGGATTTCATAGGATTTGAAGTAGCATAGGGGGCTAAAAATGTGATTGTTGCAACAATGTTGAAATGTGAATCCTAAAATAGAAAGCCCAGACTACATATTGTAGTAGCTACTTTCTAAACAATAGTCAGCTCTTTTATGGATGTCTAATAATCTACTACCATTGTCCCCTATATAGGCTGCTGTTAACTAACCAAATGTTTACTTATATAACTACAATCTACAATGGCCGCACAACCCTTTAAGGCAAGAATTTTACACCGCATCCCCATCCACAGCAGCAGCTTATTCACCGTCTCAAAAGTTCCACCCTATGCCGTACACTTTGGCGACCTTCTCAGGCATTTTCCAGTGCACTACCTCTTTAAAAACCCAAATGGCGTCGTTTCTGGCGGGCAAACAAACATTCCATATTATTGTCGCAAGACCTGGTGGCGGCTGCTTACCAATATAGGCCCTATACATGCATCGACATTATGCATTCTCTCGTTCACATATAAATACTGCATCCTTGCATGTCGAAACGAAAAGCTCTGTTTTGTCTCTCTTTATAAAACTTTTTTTTTTCTTACTGGATTTCATGACCGTTAAAAAATTAATCAGTTAGATATATCAGCAAAACACACCTTTTCCCGAACGCAGAATCAATGGTATAGCTGCTCATTTGGCAGGCCATAGTCCGGCAACCCCGGGTTTGAGAAAGATGTAAGTGCGGCTACCATCAAGAACAACTGATGAAATAGTCAGAAAGCTAACTGTAAGTTATTTGTTTATCATAGATTCTATCAAAAAAATGTGTCAAACCAGTAGCCGTACGATATCGCACTGACCCAACTGCAGTATTCAGTTTTGAGTGTCATGGTTTATGCCCACAAGACCGCCGTGATTCATAGTAACCGCACATTAGTTCACGAGACACTTACTGATCGCATTTTGCATCTTGTCAATGTATTTATCCAAGATTGTAACTTAAAACCAGATGATAGTGTTGCACTTCTGTGTGAGAGTACACTTGCCTCTCCAAAAACGCATTTTGCAGCGCCTGCAACAGGTGCTATTCTTGTGCCAATGAATATACAGTTGTTGGGCTCAGAGATCGAATACATTGTCAACCATTCTGGTGTTTCCGACTTTGTGTCAAACGTTTCTTCCAATGTGGTTAAAAAACTCAAGGGATATATCCAAGTGGCAAACACGTAAAGCCAGCGCGACGCTGCACCATGTTCATATGAACAAAAGCTGTATTAATCAGATCCTATATTGCTTTGGAACGATTTGCCTCTTACTAGTAACGAAAACGTTATACTTTTAAACACATCTGGTTCAACTTGCAGACCCAAAGGTGTTATGGTTTCTCATCGCGGGCTACATGATGGCTGTATCCACGTGTATCTACGCCAAACAACTCACATCCGAGTCAGTGTGATTCTGGGTAGTACGCATGTTTCATTGTAATGGTCGGAGCTTTCCTTGGACCATGGTGGCAGTAGGAGGTGTGTATTCTCTTGTTCCGCAAAAGCAGAAGCAGCAGTAGCTAAAGTCAACCAATAGATGATATAAAACCTTCGGAATCTATGACTGTATTATAAATATCCGACTCATGATGAACAAGGCAGATATTGGGTTCATTTAAGCAGGAGCCACGGGGTACATAATATTGTGCGACGTCTATTATTCAGACATAAATCTGCAATCACAAGGATGCTGCTCCACTTGGACACACTGTACTTGCCTTTGGCTGCGGTGTCACTGTATCTAGCACACATCCAAAATTTACACGCTCTCAATATCTATCCTACTCGTATTTCCAGACCGAGTTGTTTAACAATAGAAACATTATACAACATATACTTTATGATGGTCATATATAATCAACAGGCAGCTTACACAAAAGTCATATATCTACTTACACTACTAAACAGACAAAAGTCTGCGGCCCTGCAAGTATACCATATGTTCCTGTTACATCTGCTAATTATCCGGAGAAGGAGTGCTTCATTCTCGCGGCTCGTCAGGGCTACGGTGTCGTAGCCATGAAGTACGCGTGTTCGACAAAGAGACATCCAATGATGTGACACCAAGTGGAGAGCTCATTGGTGAAGTGTGTTTTTCTGGCAGCTGTATCATGCTAGGGTACTATAACAATCCACAGGAGACAGCAAAAGTACTCAAAGACGGCGTCTTTTGGAGTGGCGATATGGCAGGAAGATATCTATATGGCGCCATCAAGATTGTCGATCGATCCAAAGACCTGATAATATCGAAGCGGTGAAAACATTAACACTTTGGAAGTTGAAGGTGCAATCCTCCAATTGGACTGGTGCATAGTTTCTGGGCTAGCTTTAGAAAAACATTGGTAATGTAGCATTCAAATCAATATGCGTTACTGACAATGTATTTATACTTTAGCGTGGTAGTTGCTGGACCTGATAAAAAATGGGGAGAGCGTCCGCATGCTTTTATCAATAAAGAGAGAAAACGATTGAAGATGCAGTCATTGCACACTGCCACAAACATTTAGCAAAACACAAGAGCCCTTCTAAAATGGTCTTCACTGGAAGCCTCCCAAAAACAAGGTTTAGTAGAATAATTGTCGTCAAGTCTATCTGACGGTTTAAAAAACTGACAAGGGTTACTTATCTGCCTAATTTTGCATATAGCACTGGTAAAACAAGAAAAACATCTTGATACTTTTCAATGGATGTGAAATGCCAGAGAATAGGATGCTAAGTTTTACATTTTTGCTTTGTAGGCAAAGTTCAAAAGTTTGACATCAGTGAACAACTCTGGAAATCATGCAAGCATCGAGGAGACAACCAGTGATAACCAACATCGTGGTTCAATGAACAATAATTTGCCTGACAGTTATGTGGTGCTTCTTTATTTCTTCGACTCCATACTGCTTAGAGGAATTAAATCATTATCAATTGACCGTATTATTAATCTTCAATAACATTTTCTTGTGCGCAATAGACACTGATTATTTTTTACTCAATACCATCGCAAAAGCTTAAGGCACCTACGATAAAATATGGCACCAAAACGTACGTAAATCGTAGAGGATAGTCCCGCTTTTTATAAGTTGAAGGAGAAAAACCTGATGTATGAGATGATTCCTTAACTTATTATCCCAAGCTATCTTCTACAAAAGATGCGTTCTTCTTCAATATAGTAGGTAATAGACAGCCATAAAGACATAAAAAAACCGTACATGCACCTTGAATGGTGATGTACAAGAACAAAAAAGGTTAATTGACTTGCAGAAAACCAGAAAAAGCAGCGTTTGGCCTTTCCTTGATACGATTCCCCTCACTAGTTTATAAACGACCCAAGAAATAACATCTGTTTCTATGGAAACCAAATTCCTGCGCATGAATTTTTTTTGACAGGCGTAAAGGAGTGTGTTCTGTTTATCAATTGTAATTCCAACGTATCTCGTCTTTATGTCATTAAATGGATTTACCAGAAACAAGAGCTGTTTTTTGTATTTTTTCCTTGTTGCCAAAGCCTCATCCCCAAAAGGGTCGGCATTAAGTAAGCGAGCGCTTCACGCTCTACCCGGGATTTTTTTCTTTTTTGGTATTTTTTCCCTTCTTCTTCTGTGTGTGCTTGCTTGCTTGCGGGAAAAAGGGAGACTCGAAACCCACGATGCTCGAACGAGACATTCCCCATCGCGCGATTTCGCCTGGGAGTCCAAGAGGCATAGGACTTCAACCAGATCCTCACGCACCAAAGCTTGACGTACGATGGTAAAAAAAAGCGATCTTTATTTTCTTCTTCCAGAAACCCGGCATGAGTTTTTCCCGGGTCCGTTTGTTATACTGAGATTGAGTTGTGTCCTTTTTTCCAGGTTTTATGCAGTGGATGGACCAATCGTCAAAGGCGATGCCCAGCTTCGATCCAGTAGAAAAAACAAGAAATGGGTAGCCTTCTCAAAGCGCGATTCAGAAGCACTTGAACGTGCTCTTCAGGTATAACTTTAAGGAAAAGAGAAAAAGAAGAGTTTTTTTCTAAAAAGTAGATATCTGCACACACACATACACGTATACACAGAGTGACGATACGTCAGTAGCAGTACCTGTCAACGAAGACCATTTGTTTGAGGTCAAAGTATTTTATCGCACGCTGTCGCCAATTTACTGGGAAGGACCTGTGTATCCTGTACGACGAGCGACGTGGTTTATGCAATACGAAGGATCGAAATGGGTGCCGTGTGAAGAAGTTCTGGCGCAGCAGATTGAGGCTGGATATCGGTAAGAGCGATTTCTTAGATTGACAGACATAACAATGGAACGTGGCACGGTTAAAATGAATTAAATTCTATTTTTATTATTTCATCATCGATCCAGTAAACACAAGCCCTATGTGAACCCAGAAGCAGCTTTAAGTGCGGCAGAACTTCGGCAATCCAAACGGCAGTCGTTCCCGGTAGCCAAAAAGGAGGAAAGCGATGGTGTATCTAGCACAACGATCGAGGAAAAGAAATTGGAGATGGCGTTAGCAAAGAGGCCAGTGGAGCGCCAATGGAACTTGCTGGGTCCCTATCTTGGACAGTATGTGGCATATACTGGAACAGATACCGCTTGGTTGCTGTCGTAAGTTTTAGGCACTCAGACGAGAAAATAAAAAAGTGGTGAAGTCTTACAAGGTTGGATACGAATTTAGAAATAGCACAAGTAGCAAGTTGGCCAAAAGCATCATTACACGACTCACCAACAAGCAGAATCTGGGCGGAACACGATTGGTTCGAGGCTATCGTGCAGTGGATGAACAGTTGCGAGGAATTAAGAAAGGGAAGCCCACAGCGACAGCGACAGCAACGAAGACTCAAGCCGCCACAGAGAACGACAGCGAAGCCCAGGATGATGCAATATATTTGGATACATCGACTAGTGAAAGTGACAACGAGGAAGAGCTCAAAGCTACCGAGGATGACGGTGATGGAGAACGTCGAATCGATCATCTGGTGTTTGTTGTCCCTGGGTAATTGATTGTTTTTACACATGCAGTCTTTGGATATAGATTGATACTAAAGTATGATTTCTGTTGTGTATAGAGTAGGGCAGAAGTTCTCCGGACAAAGTGTAGTGGATGGTACATGTCGTTTACATTACTAGGCACTGCTACAAACAATTTTTTATATTCATTATGCCCTTTATCATAGACGTCAATGACCTGCGTAAATCAATGAAATTAGTATACCCCACAGCAATTGCATCTGACCGTTCAAACGGTATTCAAGTGCTTCCGATACCATGGCGACAAGGTGTGAGATTTGGCTTATCGGTGAAGGATCAGATAACTAGCGGAGCCGAGGCTGACCTTGGAATGCCGGACGGAGATGATGGATGCCCCACACTGGATGAATTGACCGTAGACAGCGTACCCAATATACGAAATATGGTATCCGATGTCATAATGGATGGTAAACACGTTATTCTCTGCAAAAAGGCAAACCTTTTTAGCAGAATTGTATATAAAATGGTTGCTAATATTCTTAAATTATACGTCATGCTCTAGTGCCCTTGTATTTGACTCCAAAGTATCGCGAGCAAATGACCATCACACTATGCAAGTTGGTAAATCGGATTTATCTACGTTTTGTCAGCCGACACCCAGATTTTTTGGAGCGTAACGGTCAAGTTTCCATAGTGGGCCATTCCTTGGGTGTAAGCCTTTTCTCTCAAAATACTCGAGGAGGGCGGCGTAAAGCCTACTGAGGATGTTTGGACTAACAAAGAAACAACAGGCATTAATCGCGTTTGACATGCTGTCAATGCAACCTGCAAACACCTCACCAGCGGACTTGAAAAACCAAGTTTTGGCTGCATTAGAGCAAGACAGGAAGTCTACTACTAGTAACAATAATAACAATAGTAGTAGTAGTAGTAGCGTATCATCAACCTCACTGTTGTTCAACACGCAAAACTTCTTTAGCCTTGGATCTCCCGCTGGCGTCATGATGTTGTTAAAAGGCTATCGCATTGCATCACGAAAAAATATTCCAAATACAGCGCAGTTTCCAAGTCGTGGACCTGTCCAATTCTGCTACCCAGCAGTTGAAAATTTGTATAATATCTTTCACAAGGTAAACGTTCATTTAAATTTTTCTGAACTCACCCCAGTCACGCTTTCTTTTAAGTTTTGTTGATCCGCAAAATAGAGTACTAACAATTGGGCAAATGTATTCTTCAGTCTGATCCAGTAGCTTATAGACTAGAGCCATTGATATCAAGACAATACGGAACAAACTTGAAACCGGAGCCTATACCACGCATGAAAGAACTGATCAAAAGACAATACCAAGCAGCAAACAAGTCGGGAAGCGGCAAGAACATTACGAACCGAGCAGGTGCCATGTACGAGTCAATAAAGTATGGATTGACGGCCAACCTGGTGATGCGCGGGCTGGGTCTTTCTCGACAGCAAATGTACGACGACATGACGTTGGCAAACAACAGCGATGATGAAAATGATAGCCAGGGTGATGCTGACGATGCAGCGCTTAGCGCCAGTACAACTGCTACAGCAACAACGGATTGGTTATCACCTGAACGGCAATATACACATGCACGATCTAGTAGCGATTCAGCTGTTCATGCAACCAGTAGTTTCTGGGCTAGCAGGATGGAGCGACAGTCAGGCAGCGGTGCGCGACGGTCTCCTCCGGCGCCATTGAACGTTTACTCAGAAGGTGCACGGCGTGTGCGTATGCTGAACAGTACAGGCCGTGTCGACTATTGTCTACAAGAAAACAACCTTGAGAATCCATACTGGAGTGCACTTAGCACACATCTTCAGTATTGGAAGGATCTAGATGTGGCGGCTTTTCTCACAAAAGAGATTTATAGAGAAGAAGACTAAAAAAAGAACCATTTTTTTTTTTAAAAAAAATATTTATATATATTATGTACATTTTTTTTTCTCACATTGGCAAAAAAAAAGAAAAGAAACAAAACCAAGAAAAAGAGTTATCAGTACTAGTAAGTCGTAAAGGAGAAAAAGGCGCGGGGTGGGCGGGGGGGGGGGGGCGCAAAGAAAAGCAAAGTCCAATATGTGTACACAATAAAAAAAAAAAGGAATAAGAGGATGTACGTAAATTCCCATTCACACCTCTCTTTCTCTTGAAAAAAATAATACGTAGTAAAAAAAAAAGGGTGGGTAAAATCAAATGCAAACTGGAGAAAAAAGAACAAGGTGCCGAGTTTTCTTTTTCTTTTTTGTGTGGTTATAAGCGACGGACAGTGCGGTATGAACCTGTACGTTCACCGACAATATCACCATCTAAGCTTTGCAATCCACGAAGAAAATCGCCCATCAGATCATCCTCGGTGTCTTCGTCTTCGCGATGCATGGAGCGTGGGTCGATACAGATCGATGCCGGTCGTCGCACTCCAGCTTCAGGTTTCCCACGGATGTTGATAATTTCCGGCGGATGGGTCAGCTTTTTGCTAAACAAGGACGACGTGGAGCTGAGGGATCGTGCTAGTCGACGTGCATCGTTGACATGTTCAAAGTTGCGGATGGGTGATGGGGAGGATGTTCTACTGTTGTTATTACTGCTATTATTAGTGTGGTTCGCGGTCGATGTTGGGCTGCTCAGTCCGGGAAGCGGACTCGAGTTGGAAATGGTAGGAAATGTAGTGGATACGATTGGCCTTGAATGACTGATATTTTTGTTGCTACTGTTGCTCAAAGTGCTGCTGTTGTTGTTGTTGTTGTTGTTGTTATTATTATTAATATTAATATTATTATTGCCATCAAGCGTACCGAGTGATGCAGGTCGCCCAGAGCTTGCGTGATGAAGATGGTTATGATGACTGTAAGAGGTTTTGTTGTTGTTGGCGAGCATCCAGTCGTTTGTGATATCCAGACTTCTTCGGTTAATGTCTCGTGTGTTGGGGAGTACAATAGGTGGTCGAATAACAACGCTTGGTGTCAGTGAATTACGGCGACTACTGCTGTTCGTTTCTCTCGCAAGGTGCTGCTCTTGATATTGTTCTTGGATTTCGGCTGCAAGGTTGTGTAGATCAGCGCTATGTGACTTTCGATGCCGTAATCGTGCGGATGGTACCGTTGGTTGCAGCTTGTTATTAACAGCAGCAGCAGCAGCAGCAGCAGCAGCAGTGCTAGTACCACCACTAACAGTAGCTAAAGACACCACAGGAGAGGTTTGCGAGGACATGGAAACGGAGCGGTAATGGGAAGGTGCATGGGACACGTTTGCTGATGCTTGTGGAGTGGAGCTGAAGGAAGTGGATCGCCCTCGAAAGTGGGATAGTTTAGGCGATAGGGCTGATGAGGTGGAGGTGGTGGATAGTGTTGACATGCCGGAGCTAGCGTCGTGCAACGAGAGAGGATCTCCTTTTAAAAAGTCGGTCGCCGCTTTCAAGGTGACAAGTACAAAGCTTGAAAATAAAAGCTGTCAGCGTCAAGTGTGCCGAAAAAAAAAGGGGGGGGGTTGTACCTATGTTCAGATCGTTCAATGCGAGATAGACGGAAATGTTCCATGTAGAATACTAGACTGGCTATGCGGGATATACGGCTATGGACAAGAATATAAGCGAATAAGGGTATCATTTCGTCGGCAGTGACGGGTGAATCTAGCCGTTTTGAAAAAAAAAGATCAAGGTGGGAGGTTAGTAGAAGAAGAGCAAGAAGGCCAGACGGTTTTCCTTTCAGTTACCATCAGGCACCATGTTGACAGAAGTGCTCTTGATATAGGTCGACACGGCCTCAGTAATTAGATCCAAGACTGTGCGGATGCATGTAAGCTTTTCTAGCGGGGTAAACGCCAGCTGGTCGGATGCTGCGGGGAAGGGTCCCGACGGCCGCTCTTCGTCGATGGAGACGGATATCGGAGGTGCAATGTCGGTATCAACGCGGCGCAAGCACACGATAGCTGCCTCGAAGCATTCGAGCGACATATTAGCCATCGGATGGCTCACAGCGTACCGGTTCAGCGTGATGGTTTCCCGGGCATAGGCTCTGCAGATGGAGTCGAGATAGTTGTCTTGGGAATGTAAGATGGAACGCAATGACTGGACCCAAATCTTTTCGTGCAAGAATCCCATGACGACGCTACACACCGCGGGGAAGGGCAGAACAATAGCAACAATAACAAGAGAATTGAAATTAGCCCAGTTTTCTTGCCAAAACAAGCCCAAATGACGACATACTTTTCCACTAGTTCCAAAAAATGATCATGCTCAGTCTGCAATCTGCAAGCATCGCGTAGGAGCTTATTTCTTTGAAGGATAGTCTAAAAAAAAACAGAGAGCATGTGTGTATATGCATGAGCAGCGTCGTACCAAATAATAAGCGGTTGCAGCTACACGCTGGCGGTACTACCTTGTATGTTTTTATATACATGTGCTGGATCTTCTCCACCGTGTATGCGTTGAATCCTCGAATGTACACATACGTATCTACAAACTTCTGCACCGTCAACTGAAGCTCGTGCATGGCCTCCGCGTTTTCGGGAAACATGTTGAGAAAGTCCAGGTCGCTAGACGAAATCACAATCAGCTGAGCGTGAGCGAAGAGTGATGGCACGCGCCACACAGTGTGTGTTCTTTTTGATAACCTTACGTTTTGGAGTTTCGAGCGGTTGGGATCGATATCGTGTTTGGGCTCCGAGGCTGCTGTCGTAGCTGTGAAACAAAAATGGGTGAGCCATCGGAAAAAAGACATGAAAGAGAAAAAGAAAAGAAAGACACAGGATGCAACCATACAGGAGCTTCTCCTTCCAAGGGACGTTCAATCATCAGCACTCGAATCTTTTTCCGTCCAATGTAGACCAATTCCTCGGCCATGACATGCAGCGTCCTCGGCTCTTTGAAGCCTAAAAATATTCGGGTCAGATGCATCAAAACCATACACGGGTTTGTCGCTCTTTGTCTTTCCTATTGTGCCTTACCAGAGACCGTACTTAGCAGCGGAATCTCAATCGCAATCACTTTGCCATTCGCTGCTTGGTACTGCTCCTTATAGTACGGCGAGGTATTGTAGCAGTGCGTTTCTAGTGACACATGCGGATGTGGGGGAGGGAGAAGGGGGGTGGGGGAGATCCATAGGGTCAATTGTGGTGCAAAAACATCAACGGTAGAAACAAAGACATAAAAGAAAAGAGTGAAGGGGGATAAACCAACGGGGCATCCCCAGAAAAAATGTTCGCGATCAGAACCAAAGTTTCCAGTTTTTCCTGAAATAGCGCAGCAAAAAAAAAAAAAAAAAAAAGATCCCCAAATTTTTTATGCAGCAAAGGGAGTATAACCCAATAGAAAAAGAAGAAAATGGAGGGAAAAAATAAAGATATAAAAATGGGAACGTACCAATGAAATCCTTTGTCAGTATGAGTCCTTCCAGGGACCGTGAGTGAGGCACGCATACGACAGTAGAGCGAGAAAAGATCAGGTTAAAGTGCGAGCGGATGTACCGATAGAAGCGGTTATCTTCCAGCTCCTCCGGCTCCAAAGGTACGATGGCAGGAGGATGAGCAGCAATGGACGTAGGGCGTGATCGGGACGAGGTGGACGATGAAGGCGAGGGGTTGGGTGACGCTGCTGCTTTGGCTTGCACCATGGACACAAGTGTTGGGTACGGTTGGTCTCTATTACTTTCGTTATTGGCAATGTTGCTGTTGTTGTTGTTGTTGCTGTTGTTGTTGCTGTTATTCGTATTGCTGCTGCTGATTGCATAGTTATAGTTGTTGCTGCTCAAGTTGCCTCCGCCGCCTACGCCGCCATGACCGCAGCCGAATCCAAAAGAAGTCGAAGCTAACGGATTCTGCGAATGTTGATGTCCCACATGCTCTCGTTTTTTCTTTACACTGTTTCTAAAAAGATAAGGAATTGCAAAGGACATTGCCAGAGGAAAGAGGAGGTTTTCTTTTTTTCTTTTGGTGGGCTTTATTGAAATGAAATAAAAAAAAAAGGGAATGAAGCAAGGAAAAAAAAAAAAGGGCAAGTGTGCCATGCTCAATTTTTCCGCCTGCCTGCCTTTTTGAGCAGCCGACACACTCTAGAGTCAAAAGAGTTACACCTCCTAAGGAACCTCCAACACTATCTTTTTCGCCCTGCTTCCGTTCCGCAGAGGAATTGGGAGAGTCGTGGAGAAACAGGGAGAATTGTCTGTATTGGATGCCATGTTATTATTAACAAGTAGTGTTGCCCATTCTTGCCTATGTCTGTATAAGGTGTATACAACAAAGAATGAGATGCTTTCCAAAAGCAACAACTTGTACAGGAGAAAATAAGGAAGGAGGGGGCGATGTCTATTGAAGCTGACCCATCTGTCAAATGGACATAGCAGTGATTGCCACAGCGATAGGTGAAAGGATAATTGAATACGAACAAACAAAGAACAAAGAAGAAATGTGGTGGAGGTGGTGGAGATGGTGGTGGTGTATGTACGCAATATAAAAGCTCATTAATCCACATACACTTCAGTATGCTGTGCTCCTTATTTTAATATCTCAAGATGAACAAGAGTGGGAGGTTGCCCATGAGAGCCAAGCTCTCTCTGCTATGTAGTACTACTGTACTAGGTAGATGCTGGTACCTTCTTCTTCGTCTGCAGCCCCGTGTTATTAGGACGCCTAGAAACCACGAGAAGCCTTTTGCGGATATTTAAAAAAAAAAAAAAAAGTCGACGCACATATTTGACACCCACCCGCACAAAGAAAAACAGACTCTGCTTCTACACGACACGATGCCCAAGTGCACACACAAAGGCTGCGACAAGGAATTCGCTGAGCAAGACAACAAAGACAATGGTAACACTCTATACAATCTAACCGATGCGTCGATTCATGTACTCAAAACGGAGAGAATCGTGGTTGTATATAGCGTGTCAATTCCATTCTGGCGCACCCGTGTTCCATGAAGGTAAGTTGACTTTACGATTCGTACCACTCTAAATGTGTTTTTGAAGAGAATGTATCCTTACTCGTGCGTGTGTGGAAATATAAAATAAATAAATAAATCCGTATATAGGTTTGAAGGGCTGGTCATGTTGCGAAAAGCGAGTCATTGAGTTTGACGAATTCCTCAAGATCCCGGGTTGTACGTTCGGACGTCATAGCACTGAGAAGCCAGCCGCTGCTGCACCAGCAGCTACTGCCACCACCACCACCACCACTGCAGCTAAACCCGAGCCCAGCAAAGTGACCAAGGAGGGCGTAGAAGTATACGGACAACAAGCACAGTCGCCTGCAGTGCCAAAGGCAACAGCTACTGCTGCCGAAGCAGAAAAGAAGAAAAACCAAGAGGAAATTGAAGAGGAAGAAGAGGATGACGAAAGTGTACCCGTTGCTGCAGGTGCGACCTGTAAGCGGAAAGGCTGTGGAGTGCAATACAAGGATGACGCGACGTCCCGTGGTCAGGGCGCTGAAGCAAAATGTGTGTATCATCCCGGCACACCCATTTTCCACGAGGGCTCCAAGGGATGGAGCTGCTGCAAGCGACGCGTGCTCGAGTTCGACGAGTTCCTCAAGATCCAAGGCTGCAAGGAAGGAAAGCATCTGTTTGTTGCAAGTCAAAAGGGTGCGGAAAAGGAAGAGCTGGTTGATTGTCGAACGGACTGGTACCAGACGCAGACGCACATCATCCTCAGCGTATTTGCCAAGAACAAGGTGGACAGTCAGATCAAGTTTGACAAGGATTCTGTCCTGCTGGACCTGAAAATGAAGAAGAATCAGCGCTACAAAAGGACATTCCCACTCTACGCTGTAAGTTGCCTTTTTTACGCAGTGTGTGGTGGTAAAGAAGAAGCTAACACATCTTTTGTCATATTTTTAGTCGATTGAACCTGAAAACTCAAACTTCACCGTGCTGTCGACCAAGGTCGAGCTCAAACTGAAAAAGACGAGCGGTATTTCATGGCCCTCACTGGAGCCTTCAAACATCACCACTTTCAGCACCTTTGGCATCACTGGTGGTGGTGGCAGCGTGGGAGCCAAGGAGGTCTGTATCAAAACCAGGGAGAAAAGAATACGGAAAAGAAACGAGAGAGAAACGTAGGGTTGCTTACGTGTGGAAGCCTTAATCGTCATGTAGATGATGTACCGCAGCGATTCCCCATTCCACCAAACACAACAGTAATCAACAAAGCCTTTAGCCCCCGCCCCCCACCCTACCCACCCTCCGATGATAGAAAATAAGGGTCGCAGATGTGTGTGTGTGTGTGTGTGTATATGTGTGGAGGACGGGTGGCACTTGTACCGGTCAGAATGAAAGGCGGGCTAATACTTGGGGGGTGTGTGTGTGTGTGTGTGTGGAAGGTATTATCTGTGGGTGGGGAGGGAAAGGCGCAGTTGCATCTCCACAACACAAAGGGCGCAGTGTGCTTCCCACCCATTTTATTTTCCTTCTTTTGAAATAAAGCTAAAGATAGAACCCGCGAACGCCCTTTCTTTTTCCTTCTCGCTTCCTTTTCTACAATAGCTCGGTGCTTCTTACTCGCCACCACCACCACGCGTATCATGAGAGGCCGTGCAAAGTCTGGCAAGACAATTGATATTGTACTGAACGAAGAAAAGTTCTACTTTCCAGGAGACTCTTTGCAAGGTATATTGCGCATACACATGCCACTGCCTTTTCTCTCTTTCTCCCTTTCCTCTGTTTATGCCCGCACCATGTAGAACTTACACACCATCTTGACAATGTCCAGGCACGGTCATTGTGCATCCCAAAAGTCCCACCAAGACAAACCATATAATCCTCAGGTTCACTGGCCAAGTCGTGCTTTCGGTCAAAGACAAAGAGACCATCACTTTATTCCAACGCACCCAGAACATCCGAGCTTCTCCTGGTGATAAGGCGTGCATTCTAGAAGCCAAGCAGCATTCGTTTGCTTTCAACTTTGAGGTGCCCAAGGGAATCGAGCTGCCCAGCACCATGGAGGTTAGTAGTATATCAAACTAATTATCTAATTAGCAAGCACAGAATAACTGTGGTTTTTTTTTTTTAATCGTGGTGCATCCATTATCAACGCTATTATCAGTTTGCCAGAAAAGCAAAGGTGCGATATGTGCTTACTGCAATCCACGATCGACCGATGGTGCCCGAGTCGTTCTGTCCAAAGGCCCAATACGTGGTGCCCATTCTCGAATATCTTGATATCGAAGCACCTCAATTCAGGATCCCTCAAGAGAAAACTGCCAAAGCGCCATCCTTATCCAGCAAGCAATGTCAACTCAAGATGTCTATTCCCCGTACCGGTTTTGCACGAGGTAAGGGCACACACAACGCAACAAGAGGGAAAGTTAGGGAAAGAAAAAAAAAACCCCATTGCGCTCACACACACATATATCACGGTTACATCATCGTTTTTTTCTTAAAGGCGATATCGTCACCATCCACATAATTGTCACATGCTCAGAGTCGTTGGTTGTCAATAAGGGTCTACGGCTGGATTTGGTACGGATGGCGGATATTCGTAGCGGACGACATCAGTTTGTCAAGGAGGACGTGCTCAAGACAACCGAGCATGACCTGAACATGATTGGACCCTACAACTTTTCACAAGCCATATCATGCCAGATGCCCATTCCGACGTCAACACCCCCGACGATTGGGTATGACGGAATGACGCTACGCATGTACTACCAAATTCGCGCCAAGGTGCGTCTCACAGACATTATCGAAAAGCCAAAGACAGTTACACTCGAACTCCCTATTGTCGTTGGCACCTGGCCCCTGGCCGATATACCCATCGACGATGACGATGACGACGACGACGATTCCTTAATGATGTCTGTTTCGGATACCGACGAGCCAACACTAACAACAACAACAACAACACACGAGAGCAACAATGTTTTCCGCATGAGCGGCGATATTACTGCTTTCGCCATCCAACAACACAAACACGTACGGAGCAGTGCACCGCATATCGCATTGACACCCAAGGAAGACACTGTGGATCGGTCGGACAGCAAGTCGTCAAAGAGGTCTGCGTCGTCTTGGCGTTCAAACCAATCCTGGGACTCACAACCGCTTTCACGCAACACGTCGTTAACCACGCCGGATAAATTATCTTCGTCATCGTCATTTGCTCGAACGCCCTCAGTCACCGAACCACCTGTTCTACCCCCGCCACAACCAGCACCTTTACCAACCAACAACAACAACAACAACAATAATAATCGCAATAGTTTCATGTACTTTGATCCTCATCCAACATCCAATCACTATCCCCAACAGCAACAGCAAGACCCTCGTCGACAAGCAACCGCCTTTTCAATCTCACCCCCACGGTCCTATGGGGGTCCAGCGCCAATGAGAGCAGGAGGAATCCACGATGACTCTATGGTTTATCCATCCGTACCGCCACCGCCTTATACCACGCCACAAAACGCCAACGTCCCAAACCATGTTCTCCAACCACTACCAACCCCACCATCCGTAGTAGGAGGACCTCATCATCAGCCCATCCTAGATCATGCATCATCCTCATCGCTTTCTTTACAGCAACAACAACAACAACAACAACCTACCACCATGCTCCACCCTGGTGACACTTTTATGACAGATTCATCTGATGACGATTCGTCTGATGACGACGGAGACTTGTTGCGTATTGTTCGCAAAAAGAAGAAGGCCGAGCAAAAGAGACAGCGGCAATCCATGCGTTTGTAGATTTTTATCTTTCCCCTTCTGAATCCATACTCTATTCATTATCTTCCACAACAACGACAACACAAGTAAACTTCATCCCCGCGCCCCTTTGTGTGTAATAACTTCTCTCTTACTGTACATGCTTTTTTATTTTATCTTGTATTTATAATTTCTTACATATATTACTCGTTATTTTTGTACGTGTTACCACCACCATTTAAGATATTGTATGAATTTGTGTATGTGAAATATCTGGGTTATACGTTGTACGTGTGAACTATCTTTTTTTTTTTTATATAGTGTGGAACGCAATTATTAAGTGCTTGTCTCAGTGCTTTGCAAAAAAACTCGTCATCTGCCCTGCAGGGTCCATATCGGTTGGGCTTGTTGTGTGACCTGATTTGGCGTGCCACCCTTGCGGCTGGTTATTTTTCTTATACCCGATCTGAGAATATGCATGATCAGGAGAGCTCTGTTGTGATCAGGTATCTGCACAGGTAAAACCAATGCTTACCAGCCATAAATAAAAAAAAGGCTCTGCCCCAAACATTGCTTTTCATGACGGGGACTGCTGTACCTTGAAGAAAAGTGTCATGATGGGTAGTTCTAATGAAACAAATATTACTGTAACTGCGTTACTAATGGCAGGCGACATTTTCAAAAGAAAAAAAATCTCCCTCCTTTTTGATCCCATTCATCGATCGTGTGAGTAGTTTTTTTCTGATATTGCATCTCCATGTTACTGAAAAGCAAGCCATCATATTTGCAAGTTTCGCTTTTGTAAAGCCTTCCATGACATTTGCACTTTAAAAAATCATCAGTCTTGGTGATTGTAGTAATCAATTATCAAACGTGCACAATGTGGGTCAGTCTTAAAGTTGGTGGATGGGCCACGACTAAAGAGTGAGGTTGTATAGAATAAGAACGAGAGCTCTACTACGGCATATGAAAAATAGGAGCATATTATACAGACATGCTCTGTATCGTTATATTTGCTGCTCTATACTTAATAAATGACACTGTGATGTTTGCCCTGAATGATACGTGCTAAGAGAAAGAAGCTGGATGACTTGCAAAGTGCACTTGCCATCAGAGAATCTTATCCTTTACGAGCAGCATGGTATCTAAACTCATTCAACAAACCCGTCCCATTATTGTCCATAGCTGATACTTCTGCACACCCACCAGTGTGCTCTTCAAGTCATTAGAGCTTCCATGTGGCATAAAGTTAGCATAACACATGTTGAGATGATGAGCTTTTTGCGTAAATGACGGTGATAGAGTTTTCTACATTGTAAAGCTATGCTCTGCATATCATCAAAAACCGTGTAAATGGAACAATGAAGTGTAGTATGAATCACTGTTTTGTAAGATGTGATTAGCTCTCAATATACAGACATGATCGGCGAGATATTATGCCCATCTAAACATGCATATATAAGCTTCTGTTGATAGGGTGTTTTCTGAAGCCAGCTACAGTGAGGTGTCGTCCGTAATCACAAAGTGGCGTATTAGCCCAGAACCGGTATAGGGCAACATGGATCTATGAAAAGGAGAAAACGCAAAGGAAAGGGCCTGTGTACCGCGTCGTAAAAAACGAGGCAAATGGGCACGAAATTCCTCAAAAGGCAACATAGTCACTTGGGGTAGGACGTCACTTGTTTTTTTCGCCTCCAGACCCCGTTTTACGAGCTGAATAGCAACATAACAGACACACCAGCATCGAAACAGGTATCGGGCGTCGAACCACACCACCTTTTTTTTTTCTTAAACTTTTATTTATAACCCCCCCACTCACACATTCCGTAATGTTGCGCGTCATCAACAAGGCTGGTGTTGCGCGCAGAACGCCTACTCTTTTGAAAACCGGAGGTATATATACCAAGACGCATTTTTCTTTACTTAATTCGACCCGAGCAACAACAGCAACAACAATAGCAATTACAACCCGCTCAACACCCGAAAACAACAACAACAACAACAGCAAAAATTGACAACGAAACAATATAATCCGCCATTATTAATAATTATATAATTACTCAAATTTTAATATAGCACGTGCGTTTTCTGCCACTGTCTCTAAAAAGGAGGAAATCGAAGTTTTTATTGATGGCAAGTCTGTCATGATCGAGCAGGGCTCTGCCTTGATTCAGGCCTGTGAGAAGGCTGGTGCTGATGTACGTAGTCGTTACGATCCACTTTGTTTTGTTTCTAGAAACAGCCTTACCTAATTCTGAATGGTACTTTAAAAATTCTGATAGATTCCTCGTTTCTGCTACCACGGTAAATAACAAACGAACTGAATACACGAGATAAAAAAAAACGATCGATAGAGGAGAAGAAGGAAAGGCATTGACGATTGGATTTCTGTTATAATAGACCGCTTATCCGTTGCTGGTAACTGCCGTATGTGTTTGGTGGAGGTTGAACGCGCCCCCAAGCCCATTGCTTCATGCGCTTACCCAGTTATGCCCGGTATGAAGGTCAAGACCAACACGGCCATGGTCCACAAGGCGCGTGAAGGTGTGATGGAATTCCTGCTGTACAACCATCCTTTGGACTGCCCTATCTGTGACCAGGGTGGTGAGTGTGATTTGCAGGACCAGAGCATGCGTTACGGTAGCGACCGTGGTCGCTTCCACGAGCCCCGTGGCAAGCGTGCTGTCGAGGACAAGAACTTTGGTCCTCTTATCAAGACCGAAATGACCCGTTGTATCCAGTGCACGCGTTGTGTCCGTTTCGCAAACGAAGTCGCTGGTGCTCCCGAACTCGGCACCAGCGGTCGAGGCAACGACATGCAAATCAGCACCTACATTGAAAAGACGATCGAATCTGAAATGTCCGGCAACGTCATTGACCTCTGCCCTGTCGGTGCTTTGACTTCCAAGCCTTACCAAATGAAGGCCCGTCCTTGGGAGCTCAAGAAATACGAATCGATCGATGTGTCCGACGCCATTGGCAGCAACATTCGTCTCGACACGCGTGGTGTTGAAGTCATGCGCATTTTGCCCCGATTGAACGACGAGATTAACGAGGAATGGATTTCGGACAAGACTCGTTTCTTCTACGACGGTTTGCGCGTCCAGCGTTTGACAATGCCTTTGGTGCGTGAGGGTGACCGTTTCGTCCCTTCCAGCTGGGAAAAGGCCCTTGAGCGCGTCAGCAACGAATTAAGCAAGGTTGAGGGTAACAACGCCAAGGCCATTGCTGGTCACCTTGCCGATGCCGAATCCATGGTCGCCCTGAAGGATTTGATGAACCGCGTTGGCTCTGAAAACTTGGCTATCGATGCTCCCAACGGTGGCAAGCCTCTTGCCTTGAATGCCGACTTCCGGGGCAACTACGTCTTGAACTCGACCATCGCTGGTGTTGAGGAGGCTGATGTTGTCTTGCTCGTTGGCTCTAACCCTCGCCACGAAGCTCCTATCCTGAACACCCGTCTCCGCAAGGCCTACTTGCACAACGGTCAAGACTTTGGTCTTGTCGGTGAGGCCGCTGACTTGACTTATGACTACGCACACATTGGTCAGGATGCCAAGTCGATCGAATCCTTGTTGGACGGCTCCCATCCTTTCTCCAAGCGTCTCGCTGAGGCCAAGCGGCCCATGATCTTGGTCGGCTCGGGTGTTGTTGAGAACGCCAAGGACAGTGAATACCTGCTTTCCAAGGTCGCTGAGCTTGCTGACAAGCACAAGAGCACCGTCTTCCAGGATAATTGGAACGGTTTCAACGTTCTCCAGCGTGTAAGTATCTTTAGTAGCTTATCCTAGGAAAAACAAACATGAGAGAATGATGGGGACTAACTGATTACTCGTGGTTGTATATAATATCATATAGGCTGCTGGCAGAACCGCTGCATATGAAATGGGCTTCGTTCCCACATCCCAGGAAGCTGCCTCTACCTCCGCCAAGTTCCTCTACCTCTTGAACGCCGATGAAATCAATGCTGCTGATGTGCCCAAGGATGCCTTCGTTGTATACCAAGGTCACCACGGTGATGTTGGTGCCCAATATGCCGATGTCATCCTTCCAGGCTCTGCCTTTACCGAAAAGAATGCCACGTATGGTTTGCTGTGCAGGATTTTGTGTGGAATATGTGAAATTAGAGAGAAAAGAGCGGGTAATGCATATGGCCGTAATGCTAAGACTACTGACAATGTAAAATATATATATTATATAGTTATATGAACACTGAAGGCCGTACACAAATCACCCGTGCTGGTGTCAACCCACCAGCTGCTGCCCGTGAGGATTGGAAGATCATTCGTGCACTTTCCGAGCTTGCAGGCAAGACCCTTCCCTACGACGACCTCCCGTCTGTTCGTGCACGTCTTTCCGAAATCAGCCCTGCCCTTACCCGCTACGACGTTGTCGAGCAACCCACCACCAGCCAACTTGGTCTTTCGACCCTCCGTAAATCCGATGCCAAGAGTAGTGGTGAAGTACTCTCTTCTGTGATCAAGAACTTCTACCAGACCGACTCTATCTCGCGTGCATCAAGCACGATGGCCAAGTGCACCAAAGCCTATGTTGAGGGCAAACAAGTAGATGACGAGCTCGAGAGAGCCGCCGCTTAGAGAGTTATAACAGGAAAAACCAAGACATGCCCCCCCCACACACACAATCAAATCAAACAAACAACCTTGCAAAATCATTCAACAATAAAAAACAATGCTTTTTTGTCTTTCGTAGAAACTAAATAAACAAAATGGAACAAAACCCAACATAACCACGTGAGCGAAATAAAAGAAAAGATAATGATGGAAAGGTAAAATAAAAGCTCATATGTGCAGGGACCAACGTACATGATGCCATGTACGGTAAACAGGTTGTTCTCAATCTCGTTTGTGAGTACAAGTGCCACGTTGACGCTTGACCATAATCAAGGCATCACCGCTATCCATCGACAGATGTGGTCTCGTGTGATATTGTTTTCAGGGGGGCGTCAAGGGGAATAATCTTCGTCTCTTATTTGGGGGAGGGGGGGCTGAATGGGCTTCCTATGTGTATGTGAAATACAGCAGCAGTGCTGTCAACGGGAGCAAGCCACCTTACTACTGACGAGACGTAAACAGGCAAGATTATCTATCTGTTCGCTCGCTCGAAAATAAAGTGTCTATCGTAACCCCCTTTTTCTCCTTTGCTGCTAACCGAAATTTGGGTAATTCCTTTTAAACGGGAGGAGGTCAGGGGGACGGGAAAGTGAGCGAGCGAGCAAATGACTTAGCAGAAAGCAATAATAACAACAACAACAATGGCTCCCTAGATTGATGTAACGTTCGAAAATTATTCTCCTCTCTGACCTAGCTCATCATCTATCATTTTTGCAAACGAGAAAGGCGATCCAACCTCCCCCCCACATAGCCATTAACGAGAAAGAAAAAGGGCTCCTCATAAACTTGCAGCTATTATGTATAATCGTGATATACTAGACTGAGATTCCAAATCTCCTTCTTATTTAGCGATAGGTTGCAGTATCTACAATTGGCCAAGTCCCTGCGGTTGGGCCATGACACCCACGGGTTTTTCTTAAATGATGGATTGCGTTGTTTCAACTAGTATGATGGATAATATGCAGGCCTAGCGAAGCGCGATCGCTGTTAAAACGACCCTTTTTTTTGAAGTAGAGAATATTGCACATGAAATTAAATGGAAATGATTTACATCCTTTACAGAGTATGTAATAAGCTCGTTAATATCGTACAAAACAACGTTTATTCCTTCTTTTCTCAGTTTAGGAGCCACGCTGTCATATATAGCGAGCAAATAGCAATAATAATAAGCAAAGACCACGCGATACATATTAATCTGGCCCTTGCCCCAAATACGGTGAGACGGTCTTTCTTTCGTATCATGTACTCCCATTACTACTATCGATTGGTTTCAAAAAGATGGACAAGTACAACACACGGCCAACGAGCACTAAGAATAATAAAAAAGGGCTCTCCTCACTCACACACAGGGCAGCACATACCAAACACAAGAACCATCCTTTCTCCTGGATGCCCCCCAGAAACCGAGAGACTGTTCTGTAGACAACTCTAACTGTAATGTTTAAATATACATGTTTTGCGGACCTTTTACGATTGAGCAAGCGCCTGACGTGTATGTGATAAGATGTAAATTAGAGCTTAATGCAAATCTTTGACAACCATCGGTAACAGCAGTGGGTATATAGCTTTCCACCTCCCCTGCACCCCCTCCTTCCTCATAAACCCTCATCAGCGAAAACTCATTGGTACTTGTCTCACATCTCTACACTCCCATTCTATTTCAGCCTCCTTTGTAATAGCAGTAACGAGCCACGTTTAGTGGGCAGTAAGACAGAGAATAATGGACCCATCAATTTTCACATAAAGTGCATATGCACCATCCGCTTTTGTTTAAAGAAATGGGATCGATTCTTTCCTGCTACTCCAAGATAATGGCAGTAACAGCGATGATGGTGATATGATGCAATGTCATCATCTACTGGAAATAGAAAGGTCCTCCTATCAAAACATCAACACACACACACAGGCAGCACGTATTCATCATCATCAACATCAGCAACACCACCATCATCATCATTTGCTGTCTCAGATACGCTTGTTACCGCATCTCCTTATACATCATACATATGTCTTGCATTCTTTCCCTCACTTGCTTATTTGCAGCTAAAATATGCACCTCGAAATATTGGGCACCATGTCGTGTTTGTCTTCCGTACAAAACCCGCTGTAATTGATTGCATATCTTTTTACTCCTCATCTCAAGTATACATCATCTGCAACAGAAAATACAAGAGCGCTATTCTTATTACTACTATTCCATAAGCTTCTGATTTGCGATTCTTTCCGTGTTTTCACCGATCATTCAAAGCAAAACAAAAGAAAGGGGGGTGAGGTGTTACTTGTGGTAATTTGTAATAGCGAAAATAAAAGCAGGATTGAGCTCCACTCTAAATGATCGACATGCGACGACGACGATACGGCAAAAGAACAACAGATTACGTTCTCTTTTGAAAATCAGCAGCGGAAAAGAAATGCGTATTCTGTAATGTTCAGATAACTCTTTATGTCAAGAAATAGGGGGGGAAGAATTGGGGGAATGATGTGGTGCGCTAGATGTCTTATATGCAACTCACTTTGTTTGGATGAGGGGAGACAGAGAGAGAGAGAGAGAGAACGAGAGGGGGTGGGGGATCGTTGGGTAACATAAAAAAAGGTACCGATTCTTCTATACCGTTGGTTTACATTGGGCATTGTACATTTATGGAGTTGATCGCTGAGAGTGTGGGTGTCTTTTTCCTTAATAGTTGCCGCTGCAGCATAACTGTAAAGTTTGAACTCTCTATAAATGATCCAACGTACTGGGCCCTTCCCACCTCTCTTTCTCTCTTTGTCTCTTATCTTTCGCTCAACCGCTATACTCTTTTAATTCAACTTCTTTTTCTCTGTATTGTGTACTTTACTACTACTATTAGCACTGCTACCAAAAAGATCATCGCTCTATAGAACAATGTACAGCTCAGACTCATATGAAGTTTATGCCCATGATGCCGTCAGCACGCCAAATAACAATGACATGCATTCTTTGATGAACTGGGCCTCTATAAAGCATGAGCCACAGCCTGAACAGCAACAGCAGCAATGTTATCCCCCAACCATGTTCCACGCGCCTCCTCCTCCGTCGCTTCAGTCTGTAATACCATCCAACTTGACATCCACGACGAGCAGCAACGGTCCACACTATTATGACGACATCAACAATGTGCAACAACCTTATGATATGCTGCATCACCACAACAATCTTCATCGTCTTTCAGTTTACTCTGCTCCTTCGGCATTGTCGTCTTCCACTAATACTGTAGTGGACGAGCTCTATGGTGGTGGTAGTGCTTCTATCGCTGCCGACGATACCCAAAGCATGAAGAGTAGTAACGGCAAGCCGCCATGCCTTTCGCACGCGTCGCCATCTTCTTCGCTATCGTCGTCGCCATTCTCGCCAGACTGCTGTTTGCAGCAGCCTCCTCTTCCAACGACGCCCGTCGACCTCTACTATCGACAGAACACCATGGTACGTCGGTCGTCCGATTACGATCAGCATCATCATCATCATCAACATCACCACCCTATGGATTATGGTGCGTCATCCTGCACATGTCCCGCCGAGTCTCCTAGTGATGCTGTTGGTGGAAGCTATTACGATACTACCTTTTATACTATGCAGCACCCAATGTCCCCAATCACACCAGTGGATATCGATCCGGGAATGTGTATGGCAGCAGCAACCATGGCAGCAGCAACAACAACCATGGCAACAGTAACCAAAGGACATGAAACAGCAGCAAGCTCAGAAGCTTCGTCGCCGTCATCGCCGTTGTCAAACACTACAACTGCTAATTTTACTACCAACAATTCTGCTGCTGCTGCCACCACAGCAACAACAACGGCAGGAACGACAAACGGCGAGATTCGGCCCTATGCCTGTTGTATGTGCACTCGAGCTTTTGCGCGCAAACATGATCTGCAACGGCACGTCCGCGTCCATACTGGTGACAAGCCCTATGTCTGTTTGTGTTGCAAAAAGGCATTTGCTCGAACAGACGCTCTCAAACGTCACCTTAGAATGGAGGAGGCATGTCGTCTAAGTCCCGAAGTACAAGCCATGAAGTGTGCCGGCAAACGTCGGTATCGCAATCTCTGATCTCGGTGCATTATTACCTTTCTTTATTTCTCTCTCGTTTTTTTCTAAAAAAAAACCTTTTCGTTCTTATTTCTTATCATTATTGTTCACTTGTCTATCCACCCCCATGCGTACCCCATCCCTGTCCATTCCCTCCTTCAAAAACAAAGCGTTTGATTTTCGCGCCTCCCAAAAAAGAAGCAAGACAAAAAAAAAATACACTCAAGCTAATTCCCATTGAATATTACATTACTGCCACTTACTGTTGCCTCGCCCGAGCTCTTTCTCAAACTCCTCCAAAATCCATTTCATCCATCCATTATTCTTTCACTGTTATCTTCATTCATCGTTCCGTTTCAATGCTATACTTATTCTTATTATTCTTATTATGCTTATTACTCTCTATCTCTCCCCTACACACACGGCTGCTACCTTTCACATCGTATCACTTCTCTGCGCCTCTCTGTCTCCTTTTTTCGTTCTGAACCCCACCCTCCCCCAAAAAATTACATATACATTATACAGCACCGCATACTACCATATAAGCCAATTCTTTTACTTTCCCGTTCTCTCTCTCTATGTGTATGCCTTGGCACAAAAAACAAAGTCATAACCGCATATCCCTATTTGCTTTCTTCAATCAATCAATCAATCGACCAATCAACCAAAAAGAGACCCCCTTTTTATTCTTGCATATCTTTATAAAAGTCATAGTTAGTTCTTCTCATCATATACCTTATTTTATATACATAAACACTTTAAAAAAAAAGAAGCTTTAGCCGAATAGCTGTTACCGTTTCCCTGCATAGAAAGCACACTATTACAATGTTGAATACTTTGCATGATCCTAATACAATACAATACAATAATACATACTCGTTAGTAGCAGCACTATTAGAGGAAAATGAACTCGATCGTTCTTTTGCAGCAATCCCAATATTAGCTTATTCTTCATATCTCTCTTATTGGCTGCATCAACCATCCCACGTACACTGCATCAAGTTTGCTTCTGTAGACGCTGCTGTCGCTGATCAATATGCCCCTGCGTTATTGAGTGGGACAGTAAAGTTTTGTTTGGGTGCATGATTATTATTATTCACCCATTATATTAGGAGCAAAAGAGATGAGCAGCATGGGTCAAATATAAACCATTTTTAACTCAAAGCCGACTTGTTATAAACTTCTTTTTTTTATCAAGTAGCTTATGTGTGTGCGAATATTGAGCAATATAGGTAGTGCGCGCAACTACACTTTGTACAGATAAGATATTTACCCAGGATCAGCTACGTCGTTGCAAGTAAATTATAAGCAAGAGTGCGCAAGTGAGAATAGAAACCACGCGGGCCCATCATCATCCAATTTCTAGGGGGTTGTGTGCTCTTCATCTCTGTATCCCACAGCAGACACAGCTGCATTAACCATATTCATGTCAAATCCGAAGTAGATTTGAATTTCACCAAGCGCGTCTTGTTGCCTCACTTGCAATTTGCCTTTTGAAACGAGAACTATTGTTTTCCATTAAGGATGGTTAATTGTTGGCGATGCTAGTTTCTAAAAGAGAGATGCTTGCTCATAATATATAACGATATTGCTGGTGATGGTGATGGTGAACGTACGCAAGAGATGATAAACCGCTTGTGCAACTTCTGATCGATGCGCGGTCGGAGAGAGTAATGTTTGGAGCGCGACTGGCTCCCCCTGTTGAGAGAGCATCCATTGTGCATAGCTATTTTGTGTTGAGTAACTTGAGTTAAGGTTTGACGTTTCTTCTTGCAGTTTCTACAAAGCAATCAGTAAGCAGTGATAGGAAATGTGTCTTACCTAAAAAAGACATCTGCATCTCTGTCATGATAGAGATTATTCGTCGTAGTAATAGCTGTTTCTGCCAACATTGCTGCTGCATCTGTGCCTGAGATGCATACACACACACATATAAAAAATAGCGTAGCATTCTTTTTTAGGAATCATGTCATGCAATGCAAAGCAGTAGTAGCATAACCACAACCATTACTGTCTATAGCCAAAACACCACCATCATCTAATAAGCAGCAACAGTACTAGTAGTACTGGAAATAATAATGCAATGCAGCACAGCAACAATGGTTATACCTTGAAACACCATATCATCGCCGTCATCGTCACCACCAGCGCCGCTGTCATAATCCATGTAATCATCTTCTTCAGGAACCCGGGAAAATTCCGGAGACCGACGAATGCGTGATAATCTTCTCTGTTCTTCATCATCTGAAGTATCAAAAAGCAGGGACTCAGATGAACCCGAGCGTTCTATTTATAAAAAGTGTGTGTAGAATGTAAAATGTAAACGTCAGAATCTTATTGTAAGACTCCTCTAATGGTATATCCATATTCCCTCAATTAACCGTAGTATATTACTGTCTGATTCTCCCTTTCCTCTTTTGTTTTTTATCCACCCCTCTTCCCCCTTTTTTTTAAGAACAAACGTTACCACGGCTAGTATTGAACCGTTGATCAGCACCAGTCGATGAATTGTCATTTAACATGAAATCCATGGAAGAACGTAAAGATGATGCGTCATCGACGGCTTGCTGGTTCCTTCTGGCCCGTTCCAGTTCCACATTGGTCATTGCCATCGGCAGCAAGAATTCCTAACAGATATATTAATGTATAAATATAGTGTGTAGTTGTCTTGATAGTAATTTAATACTCAAAATTAAAAAAATAGACTTCTTTTGCTTTACTAATGATGCTGATATGTCAAGTATAAACTTAATAGTGTGCAATTTACCGATTGAAGCTGATGCTGCCACATTGCATTCGTCTGCGCAATGTCAACTATTATTGTATTTAACTGTTAATAATAGTAACATGATAATACATCATCGTGCTTGTAATATGCAAGCTACAACCACCATCTGGGAGAAAAGTAGTACTGTACCTGGCACAAGCGGTCGATGAAGCCGTTGCTCGATTGAGGCGGCCTTTTTGGCCTTGACAAGCTTTCCTTTTCCCCTTTGATTTATAAAGATGTCGTATGGATCACGTCTGTTGATGAGCGTATCTCGTCGCTGATAAAAGCTCGCAGGCACTGTGGTTGTTGTATCGCTAATCAATCGCCGAGTTTGTGTTAGTCTTAAACGGCGTTGCTGTTGCTCCTGCTGCGGCGCAGTAGCAGTGATGGTAGCAAGTGCTGCATTCATCCCTGTTGCTGTTGTATTTGTTGCCTGTGCCTGATCAAGTACATCCACACCGTCATCGGTATTGCGGTCGCGGTCCTCGTTTGCGTCAAAAGAAGGGCTGCTGCCCTCACTGACAGGGACCAAATCAGACATGTCCTCAGTAGCAAATGTCGATCGTCGTGATGATACTATAGGAGGTAGCATGTTGATGAAATGTTCTCCTCTACCCCCATCATTGTAGTTGTCGTACACATGCGCATCACTAGTATCACCTTCGTGGGGGTGAGAAGAGCCGTTCTCTTCGGCTGGTGTTGTAACTCTGCAGTACTCATCTGTTGGAGTGCGATCGTCCGTTGAAGGTGGCAAGGAGGCAGCACGTCGCAACAACAGACGTCGTTGATCATCCATAATAGCCGCCCATACGTGCCGGTCGTCGTTCTCATCACCATAATTCTCGCTTCCTCCAATGTCACCGTCGTCGTAAAAGTCGTCGACGAAAAGATCTGGTATAGAGTAGCCTTCTGCGTTTGGTTGTTGTCTCCCTTCTGCTATTCTCGGAGGAATGTGAGGCATTACGTGATGGTCCATGTTGCTGTAGTAGCTAACAGCAGCATCGGCACGGTGGTCACCTTCCAAGAAAACGGGTGACAAAAGATAGCTGTCGTTCATTCTGTTCACCTGTTCACCAATTGAATAGTTGTCAGCATCTTGTAGCTCCTCGATAGTACCGGCAGCCGACGAAGTGGCTGAAGCACTGTCGTTTGTATATAACGCCAAAGGAGGGTCCACATAGGTCCAATCGAACTGTTTGATGCGTCCAGGTCGACAATGAGTTCACAGTGCACACAATATCGAGGTAATCGTTATAGACAGGAGTTAATCGTACGAAGAACAGAAAGGTTTGTTCTGTATATATCCACTTTCGTTTCCACAAGAATTTGTATATCGAACTTACCAGATCTGCAAAAGGATAGTATGTTTCAGTGGACGGATGGCCACCGATGGCTTCAAGCTCTGTTAATGTGATGTTTCTCAGTTTTGCAACAGAGCTTGGCAAATCAATTGTATTCGTTGCTTGTGGCTCGAATAGCTTTGGGCGCAATCTAGACCACAAATGAAGCACATCCGCTATTATAAAAGACGAAAGGTATGTCAGCATTAACAATATGAGATACAAATGCTGCATTCTCCTTTTAATGTAGTAAGGAGATAGTGATGATAGTTACAGTAAACCATGAGTGATTGCTGTCGCAGTACTTTGGCTGCGCCCAAAAGAAGTGCAGAAATCACAGGAAATGTGATTGGATCTTTGGTCTCGTCAAGCATGACGTTACTTTGAGCATAGCAAAATATATCAATAATGCCACTGGTAATGAGTCGTTGTATTCATCTTTATAGAAAAGTGATTATTTTCTCGCGCTTCGGCAATGCTATGTCATCATACCAGATATTGGCCACATCGATTGCTGCGATTTCTCGTTTCGACAGTCGTTTAGCTCTTGGGGTTAGGGTTGCAGCGTACCTATAAGACAAGCCAGTATGTGTTACACGTGTGAACAATTATAACATACACGTACAGCACCGTCATTATACAGAGGCACTGCAGCTTCACGCCCCCTTTTATCATTTGATGGTTATACCATATTGTCAACAGCTCTTTTTTACGACTTTCCGGTAGCCTCATCATTGTATGTACAAGTGCGAGAAGTATATGAGAAGGAAAGAGAAAGAAATTTTATTTCGAATATGCGCGGGTGTCAAAGCTCAATAAGAAAAGCATTATCATTTCGCTTTTTGGTTTCAGATAGCTTTCGCTTCACCTCTTCAATCTGTTGGGGTTGGTTTAAGTCACAAAAATTTAAATGAGCATAAGTGACCTTCATCACATCCGCCTTTTCCACTCACTCCTCTCCAATAGCAAGCGCACATATATACACACGCACAGAGGTGAGATCCATTCTAAGACAATAACAAGACATTACGCAAGCTTTACCTTGTGATCTAATTCTTGTGCTGTGTTTTCTAATATGTGTGTTGCTGGACAGATGACGTTATCGACAAGATGCGTGATTGACTGACCATACACACCCGTATTGTACAGTTCGGTCATTTTATCGGACGTCACATTCCGATGATCGCTATAGAGTATTCTTTTTGACGTCGCTGCTTCGTACTCCTTGTAGTGTTCCTCAAACATCCGCTTTGGCAGATCCAAGAAGGTTTCTCGCATAACAGGAGGTACGGTACGGCTGGGAACGATTTCGATTGGTACGTTGACGCGAGACACCGTGCCGTCTGGTGCATTTTCGGATTGGAAACATGTTATTTGGACACGCTGTGTGTGGTCGGAACTGCTGTCGAAACAGGATACGATTATGCCGAAAAAGTGGCTGTCGAGATATTGTTGTGATAACTGTGTTCGTAAATCTAGTAGTATAAACGTCCATTTCCATCAGTCAGTAAACGCACAGTATACTTCAACAGCTAGCAACAAATCGACCTTTTCCACTTTACCAACATGTGATGGGAACACCGTGATATGAGGATGACTGTGGTACTACATCGTTATTATTACAGTCAGATCTTACTCCTGGAGGGCTATACACTGTTGGCACAATTCAAAAAAGACAGAACTCCCGTTTATTTTTTTCGTAATACTCACCCATCCAATGACACACATTTTTCGACCTAGCCGTTTACCAACTTGCTACATGTTTTTCAAACGTAGCGTCAGCACATGGATAATGCGAGTATATAATTCCCCTCAATCTTTTTTATACCTCAGCCTCGAGGGCAGCAAGATGAAGTTGTTCGGGCGCAATTTCCACTCTATCTTTGCGTTTATCAGAGCGTGTAAGCAGCGAAACAGCCTCCACACTGGCGAGTGCCCGGTTTGACATGAATGGATTGGTGTTTTTCAAACCCTAACATATATCAGCAGTTAGCAAAGTATTTGTCACAAGTACAAAAGCTCTATAAATTCTGTATAAGGGCAGCCAGTACCTGCCATTCGCCAATGAGCATTCCAATAACTTCTTCCTGCATTTTCAGAGTCTAAAGTCAATATCAATCGGATATATGTTTCGTCGTATACGATTCCTAATCAGACCTTCTCGGTTGATAATGCATGGGATAAAATGATGTGGTATACGCTGCTAGGAATCAGAACTTTCATCAACATGATGGGCGAAGGAAGGGAATGGGAGAGAAAGAGAGGAAGAGCTGACAAACAAAAACGTCAAGGACCATTTGCATAAATTTACCAGCCGCTAATTTTTTATTTATTTTGCTAGTTAAAATACCAAACTTCTTAATTAATCGCTCATGCCCATTGTAAGTGAGAAATCAATAAATTCACTCGCGCGTGACAAGAAACGTTCCAACCCTTTCTCACTTTATTGACTGATTAGGGACTTAAACAAGACGACCATTTGCAATTAATGGACCAATCGGACTGGTACAGTAATGCGCAAAAATACTGGACGAGTGTACAACCGACCGTGAACGGCATGCTCGGGGGATTCGCTACGGTGGATCCGATCGATGTAAAAGGCTCATTAAACTTTATTGATGAGTTTGTGCA
The DNA here is from genome assembly GCF_025766255.1 of Zychaea mexicana. NCBI lineage: Eukaryota > Fungi > Mucoromycota > Mucoromycetes > Mucorales > Lichtheimiaceae > Zychaea > Zychaea mexicana. The sequence goes on from NW_026516664.1 coordinate 129,432, forward strand.
TGGTGTACGCGGTGTCAACAATGTCATGCGTCAAGAACCGGTGATTAGCAACAAATATGCCTGTGATTGTGGAGCCGGGATTGGACGCGTGACAAAAAACTTTTTACTTCGTGTACCGTTCCAGCATGTTGACTTGGTGGAACAGGCGCCCAATTTTGTTCAACAAGCCAAAGAGTCGTATTTGCGCAACGAGATTAACCAGGGGACTGTCAAGGACGTGAAGTGTCAAGGATTGCAGGATTTTTGTCCCAACCCGGGAAAATATGATTTGATCTGGTGTCAGTGGGTGTTGGGCCATTTGACAGATGGTGAGTTAAGTTCAAGCTAGACTCTTGAAAGAACTTTGTAGGAGGCTAGGAAGGGTGGGGTGTGGGGGTGGTATTGTTTAAAGTATGAGTAAATCTGATGATAAGGTGGGCTAGGCGAAAGAAGGGAGAGTTTAATGCTTGGATTTTTTTGTTTTGGGTTATTAGATGATCTGATCGGGTTTTTTAAACGATGCATGAAGGGACTTAAGCCGCATGGATTAATTGGTATCAAGGAGAATAATTCGTCCAAGGATTATGTCGTTGATGAGGAAGACAGCAGCGTCACAAGGTAATACATGTACATATTGAGGAGGAAAGGGCGGGGGAGGGGGTTACTGCTCTTCTTGGTTTGCTTTGAAGGAGCCGTTGATCAACAGAAAATTTTCAATGTTAGACCCAATGATGCTTTGAAGCGTTTGTATGCAGACGCTGGTTTAGAAGTGATCAAAGAAGAAGTGCAGCAAGGGCTCCCTGCAGGCCTCTTCACAGTCAGAATGTAAGTCGTCTTCTGATTGTCTCCCTCACCCAATGCTCTTTTTTATGTGCATTACATTTATACATGTTGCATATCTAGGTACATGTTAAGGCCGATCCAATCATCTTAGCATGCGTCTATCCCTCAAGATTCAAAAGCATGGGCGCAATTGTCCACTCCAATGTCTTATTAATAACTCCCACAACTATCTCGCGCATATTACTAATCTACACACGAACACAACACATACTCATCCCTCCAGGAGCCATATAGGTTGATCCATTTCTCTCATTCATACATGCAAAAACTCCTAATAAACAAGAAGTTTACGTGAAAAACAATCAAACATGTACATCTCGGTGGTTTTTCTTTTAGGCAAGCCTTTTTTTAATGCACAGAATGAAACAAAAACAACGCTTATTTCTCCTAAAGAATGATATATATGATGCAATGCAATGCACAAATTTCCTTATTAGCAACCTATCCATATGAACGATTTTATACAATAATGCTTAAAATGGATGAGCACACTTACAGGGATCTCAACTTCACCGGCATCGATGGCATCGCAAAGATCCTTGGGGCTCTGACCATCAACAGTGCAGCCGACAGAGTTGGCAGTGCCGAGGATTTCCTTGACAGTACCGCTCAACTCACGAGCAAAGGACTTGAAGCGCATGGTGCGGGCGATCTCAATGATATCATCAAGAGCAATGTTACCGGTGTGCTTGACTAGTAGTTGGAGAATTCAAAAGCATTTTAGATTTTAACCACCCCAAAAAATCCTCAGTTTTCCCTTCTGTCGCGACAAAGCAAAAAATATAGATCCTCAACATGTATAAACACGTACTGTTCTTGTCCTTCTTGCGGTCACGTGGGGGCTCCTTCAAAGCCTTAATGACCAAAGACGAGGCCGAAGGGACGACGGCAACCTGAGCCTGACGGTTCTGGATCGTCAACTGGATGGTAACACGCAAGCCCTTCCAGTCCTTGGTGTTCTTCATGATGTCTTCACCGACCTTCTTGGGCGAAAGACCAAGAGGACCGATCTTGGGGGCTAAAATTCACATGTTCCAAAATTCTATGGGTTAGTTTGTTTTTTGACATGCTTTACCCCTTCTCGCAATTCTTTTCTCAATTAAAATCGTTTGCTGTCATTGTTGTATATACGCACCGAGAGCCGAAGAAGCAGCCAATTCACCACCTATTAAATTTGGAAAGGGGGGGGGGTTAACATTTTATTTTTGGACAATGTCGTAAGCACCACAGTGTGGTTGAAATGGATACTTTACCAGTGGCGCGCAAGTAGATGATCTTCACCTCTGAGGGATCGAATTTGGGAGGCATCTATGGAGTGTACATGATCGTTTGTTAACGTTGATGGACGTGATAACATGGGATGGATGGATGGATGGATATGGATGGGGGCTTCAATGACTCTCACCTTGCGTGTCGAATAAGAGAGGGGGTACTTCCATGGTGGCGGTTGCTACTCTACAAAACTACGATGCGGACTTGAATAACTGATTCTGGGGAGTACCTAAGCTCCAATGAAAATCATCACTGATGCTCTTTACAGCGAATCACTTTTCTGGGTGCCGCAACATAATCCTCGGGCCCATGACCCTCAACTGTATTGTTACCCTTAATACGCTTTAAGCTAGTGGTAACCCCTTTAATTTTACAAAGGCTCATAAGTATAGATAGACATGTAGAGGATAGCAACTAAGGGCTTAAAGAAGCATCATTGTTGAGGAACATCTGCTATACTTTTTTCTTTTTCAATAATAGTAGTAGTAATAGTAGTAGTTTTGGAAAGGTACAAATAAGAGGTGACTTCCGGTGGGGTTTAGCGTGAACGGCGCTGCATGACAGCTGAGAGAGCACAGGAGGGAGAGTAAATCACTGTGAGACAACAGTCAACAAGGTAAAAAGAACCGCATTTGCTTTGTAATACAGGTATATTCATATGGCAGACTACTACTAGCACTAGCATTTAAAAGTGCAATCACCAGTCAAGTAACGAAGGAGCGCATGGCTGGGGTTGTTGTCGTTGTTGCTGCTGCTGCTGTGCCTTTGCGCAGCCAGCTTGGAAGACCGCTCGTAACAATTGCTGGATGACTTTGTCCTCAGCCACCGATTGTTGGACAATATCCAGACAATGACACGGTGTCACTCGACCATACCAAATAGCTCGCTGACCTTGATGGGTATAAACCACCAGATTGCCTGCAAACGCATGGCCTATGTGATATATCAGAAGAGCATCAGTAAAAAAGATTCCAATCTGATTACAGCAAGTCGTGATTGTTTCCTTTCTGACCTCCGAGATGGCTAACAAGAGCCACTTGAGCCTCCACCTGACACAGCCTCAATGCATCTTCTAGTGCCTTTTGGAGCATTGGGCCTATGGTACCACAGCGCTTATCCTTGCGTGCATGACCACACACAAGCAACAAGTTTATATACGGCGAAGGGTGCGTTACGAATCCAGATGGGCATCCATAGACAAAGTCCAACAAGGCCGTCGCACGTCGCGGAGTAACATTGGCAATGATAACGTTATCTGGCATCAGGATCACATCATGTGCGTTCCGTTGTGTAGAGAAGCGTGATGGGAGAGACGCGTTTGTCACCATAATCCGATGGCTCGCCTTATCTTGTTCCAACTGTTGCGTCGTATTCGCGAACCGGATCGGATGAAACCGGTTTGGATCGTCGCGCTGCCATCGCTGTTTCTTTTTGTTGTCCTTGTTGATTGCTTCAATCAACGCTCGTGCTAGTCCGTCGTCGTCTTCAATATGTGGTGGCCAGTCAGTTTTGCCAGTCAGAATGATGAAATGAACCGCATAACCCGGCACAGTGTTGTAAAGGGGTCGTGATTGGTCAATGTTGAGTTGGGTGGGGACAATGGGATGCAAGGCACAGGGCTTGACGCAGCCCTGACAGTCGCTGGCAGGTGAAACGCTAGGTATTGATGTCGTCTGAAGTGATGGTAGACAGGATGCAGCACAGTCATCTGGACAAGCGGATGGGTATAGACTATTCACGCATTTCGATAACCATTCCATTTTCTTGCTCTATCCATCCTCAACTAAAGAAAAAAAGAGAAGAAGAAGAGAAAAAAAGAAGGGGGAGTCAAATTTCGTGTGGAATCGATCGTCGTTTGAAATTCGGGTCACCAGTGCCACATAATCAGTTTCAGCCTTTACTCAACAGGGCATAGCCAAAGGGATGCTGTTCGTTCGTACCTTACTGTTGTCTGATGATATGTATGTCTCGAAGATTAACAGGCACTAGCGCAAAAGGTACAATGACAAGGGCAGACTCCAGATGCATGAAAAAAAAGGAAAAGATGGAATCTGTTTTTGTGCCTACAAAAATAGTCGTTTTGAAACTTTTCAACAACATGCTGTCTGGGGAAAAGCAGCAGGTGGAAATAAGATGAGATGTGTTGGGTGTGTGCACCTAATTGATTTATCTAACAGGGTCACATACTTCTTGCTCAAGCACACATGCTTGCATGACATCCTAAAAAACGCATGAGGTGGTTTATGTCGAGGAAGATCAATTCTCCAAAAAAAGAATAACACACTTTTTCTATGGGTGACACAAGAGGCCTATCTGATCCGGATAACTTTAATAATGTGGTACAGAGAACTAGATGCTACTATACTACGAACGCATCACCATGTTAGAGAGTCAATAGTGACGACACTTTCAAGGCAAGTCGTCTATAAGTGCTATCATGCTTTTCATTGCCAAAAGGTACGAGCACAGAAACCTTTGTCCACAGGTTAAGTAGTATACATAATGGGCCACAGTGTTCCATGCTAGATGGAACGCCGGTCTTGGTGCATATACTAAAGAGCAGCTCATATCTGGCTGTAGAGCTAAACTTTAACATGCGCGAGAGACTGATATATCGCTTTCAAATCTATAATCGATATATACTAGTAGTGTTAGTTTTTACACGCTGATATGTACGTCACCGTGCACCAGATTCCCTCTCTTCGTCACAGATGAACGTCACATGTTTTTATGTATCAACCACACTATTGTGTGAAGAAATGTGTTTTATTATTATCACCACTTGTAGTTGCATTACTGAAAAGGAGGTAGCGTAGGCCCATGAGAAAGTCCAGCAACTACCCGGATCCTTGAATCGACGGGCATTTCAACGAGTGACAGTGGATCTTCGTCTTCACTGAGACGTTCTTGTTGGAGGATACTATCATTAATTTCTTTGGACCGCAGTAATCGCCGCCGCCTATACCCTCCTCGTTTCCGTATAGCACTCTCCAGTCCACTGGAGAATATTTCGTACTGGCAGAATAAACAGATCCATTCGTCCGGATTATCGCTCTTAATCATTGATAAGTCCGAGGTACTGAGATCCACATCAAGCCAATCTGCTTTTCTTTGCTGTTGTACTTGTTGCTGTTCTCGCTGATGTGCCTTTTTGCCTTTCTTTGTCAAAGTCGTGATGTCTGCTTGCAGTTTTCCTTTTGTAGTAGTAGTAGTAGTAGTAGTAGTAGTAGCAGCAGCAGTAGTAGTGGTGGTGGTGGTATTCTTCTTTTTATTGTTATCCTCATTGGTTTTGGTGGTCGTCTTGCCAGCAGCAGCTTCTTTCTTTTTGACTTTGACTTTGTTCTTTTTACTTCCACCTTGCCCTGGGGCTGATGATATAGATGTTGGTGAGGATGCTGTTATTGGTTTTGATGACAAAGACGTTTTCGGTATGTTGGATTGTTGTTGTTGTTTTGCCGGAGCAGCTGCTTTAGACCCGTCGCCGTTTCCCGTGCTGATTCCAGCAGTCGTGTCACTTGATTTACTCGATGAGGGCTTGACATTTTTCGTCCCACGTTTGCTCATTGACGCGGATTTTCGAGGCTCCATTGTTGGTAATGTTTCTGGCGATCCGGACGAAGGTGATGCTTCTTCAGTTGCCAGTTTACGACTACTACTGCCCGGTTCACCCGCCGATCGCCTTGCTATTCGCTCCCGACCCGTACTTGCAGCAGATTTCAACCCTTTGTCATCCTGATTTTGCTGCATGCTTTTTCGTCGTTGTCCTAACTGCTGCTCATCAGTAGCCTCTGATACTGCCGCTGGTACTGTTGATGCTATCGAAGCTTTTCTTTTCCAACGCGGTTTAGGTAGTGGCAATATCTTTCTCTGCTGAAGGATAGCTTCTAATTCGATCGGATCCATAAACGCTTGGTCTCTGAAATCGTCTTGCGTGTCCATGTCGTCGTATTCATCCGCATAAACGCCTCCTCGCCTATACGTTGGACGATCTGTTGTATATAGCGGCTTTTCTGGTGGTGACGGGAAATTTGCGTGTCGATCTGAGGAAAATGAAAACTTGAAATTCTGCTCCGGGACAAAACTGTTGCCACCACTGTTGCTAGTGGTATCGCTATTACTTGTTGCCGATGACGACGGCGTCTTGGAAGGACTTTTCGAGCCGATTGCTCGAGGTTCGCTGTTGCTACTGTTGCTGCCACAATCAAAACCGAATTTAGAGGCTCTGGGAATAAGAGAAGGCAACTCTGCTGCAAGTTGCTGAACAAGTTCGAGGTGTTGGGGTTGGGGTATATGAGCCGGGTCAAACAAGGTATGTGCTTTCATGAGCGAAACGAGTTCTTCGAGATCCGCGGTATCACCAGAGGAATGAGAATTGGGTGACGAAACGAGAAGGGAAAGAAAATCGTGTAACTTTTTTTCAGGTTGAGATGGCTTCACGTCGCTACTACTGCTGCTACCACTGATGGTGCTGTTGCTGTCTCCTTTGGTCTTGTTCGTCGTCGTCGTCGTCTTTGTAGTCGAGGTCTGTCGCCTTGGCTTTTCAGTAGTATCGCTGAAAAAGTTAATGCTCTCGGTTGTCGCCGTCCATGATCGCTTAGGTAAATTGAAGCGGCCTTTTTTTAACAATGGAACGCAGAACAGTTTACACGTTGGTGAGACAGATTCGCAATAGCCCAACAACTTCAAGTTACCCTCCCCGGAAAGCCGCATAAATCTGGTCTCTTGAGAGAAAGAGGGGTTTGAAGCAACCTACTAGAAATGCCGCTATTGTTGTCTTTGGAGCTATTAGTGGCTGCAGTAGTTGCATTAGTGGTGGGACAGTGATGATGTTCGATGAACGAGGAAGCCATCGGCTCTTTCTTTTTCTGAGTAATGGTGCAGCCACAAGTCGTTACAAAATCGCGATTCATAAAAGGAGGCATATACAGTTTGGCGAAACCGTTTACTGTTTGCATTTCAAATTTGGGTGAATGAGAGATTTGATTGGCTGGTCAATGTCAGAACCTGTGGAATATGCTCCTTGTTTCTCCCTCCTCCAAAAGAATTGAACTCTGTGTCTCTGTACTCCCAGCAGAGATTGCGAGACGATAAACATAGACCCAGCACTACTTATTTCTGGTAAATAAGCTAGTGTACATGATAAGAACAATTAATGTAACAATGACAACGACAAATCGTTATCCTCGCCTATGTGCTGATACTAATCCATTCAGACGTCACAACAAACGAACGGGCGCCGTTTCAATCAATCTCGCACATGTATAATAGCGCTTCCTCACTTATAATCACCTACCGCACTGGAAGACTGAGCGATGATGACCGCTTTGTTTGTAGGTATAGATACTGTACAAATATAGTAAAGCTATCAGGAAACCAGCGACGAACTATATAGTGGCATAGATGATTGACAAAATGTATGTCTAACTTATTCCTGCACTTGTCCGTCAATGTGATCTACCTTATGACACATGCTTTCATACCCTGTGGAACAAATTCATTTGTGTACCGTTAGAAGCGGTTGTGGTTTGTCTCGGATAGATTTAAGCTACAGGTGTACCGACATTAACATACGATTTGTTTAATAGCCGCATGGCATATGAATTTCTCCCCCCTTATTCTCTACAGTGTTCTCATTAAATTAAAAGCATACTTCCGAAATCGCTGTATTTCTCATTGCTAAAAAAATCATTATATCCATAGTACTTAGGTCCAAACTACTCGCACAGCTGCACGCTGCGTTACCATATGTTGTTGATTCCCCTTGTTCATAAATTTCTGCATAGAGCCAGTACCAGCTCTTTTTGAGGTTTTATCGTAATACTGTGTTTCGTCATTTAATTCAAGTTTTCGTTGGAAAAGAAAAGGAGTATTAAGTACTGTAGGAAGAATTAGCTACGCTGCTAGTCATCACATTGATTGGATACATACATGAAAAGCGAAATCATAAGTTGACTTTCGTCTATATACAGTGCCGATATAAATCACTAAAGTGTATATACTTGTTTACTTTCCTTATCCATTGGGAGCTCTTCTTTTACAACATGTTATGTTTCTTACTACACAGCAGCTTGTTTGACAACCAAAGAAGTTGGCATCAGATACATGAAATGGGCAGCAGCATGCTATATATAGACACTTTAAAGAAAGCAGAATCCGGTATATGATTAACACGCTATAACAACTACTAGTAGTAGAAGAAAATAGCGGAATGCTATAGTACCAACATCGGAGAGAGGGTCCCCGTATATACACATTACTTATCATTATGTTGAATGACGACTGACCTTTTGAATTTTTTCAAACAAGAAAAGATGGGGGCGCATGGATGAGATTTGGTTGGAGGAGACAAAGAATGGGATAGGTTCTTGTAGATCTTAAATGAGGAAATCTTTCTGTCAGCGTATATTTCATGTATCTCTTTCGTTTTTATATACTCAATAACTAAAATGTAGTACCCAAACAAATATAAATCTTTCCCTCTATCCCATTCTTGAAGGTTCTACTTGTTCTCCTTCGGTACATGAGCATCATTATTTGCCATCTTATCGATGTTACACTCGGTGTGAAAGCGGAACATTGTGAAACGCACTTTCAGGCACACGTACAGAAATCACGTACGTCAATCTATTATACGACGGTGTATTGCACAGAAGTATCACTTGGAGAGAACAACAATAGCTCAGAAAGAGGTTGTGTTGATCTGTGTGTACGGAACGGGCATTCATTGGGCGACTTTACGAGGATATGATAATATAAATAGCAACGTGTGGAGATATGATGGGAGCGGACAAATGGATCCAAAATCCGAAAGCAAGGTGATCAATAACAAAGAAAGAACCTATTCTACCACATGGGCTATTCAATCTAGACAACAGACCTTGTTCACACTGACTGAGTCATGTTACATAGAAACATACAGTGTTATTAAATGCACTAGAGTTATCGCTATATACTCGTTGATTATAGACTACATCGCTGTCAACGCACAATTGGAACTATAAGTTCTTTTCTCGCCTTCATGTGTAGGTCTCTCGAATTCAACATTACGTCTACCGATCTGAGTTACTCAATGTAGACATTGCTGTAGCTGTACCTCCAGATGCTTGTGAAAAGTTTCCTACGGATAAAAGTAAAGCTGAGAAGAAGGTTAGATCGCCAATTTGAGATCATACATACCCCGCACTGATACATAAACCCGGATCATAAATTCCATCCCAGTTTATTAGCGAACCGACAGATAGCAGGTAACGGTTGGTTACTAAGAGTCTCCTTAATAGGGTCATGATATATTCCATATGCTAGAACCATCGGCATAAAGCTTGGATGATTTATTACTTCACCATGTATGTCATCCGTATGTTCGAAAACGTTTACATGTGGAGATAATAAAAGGCCTTTTAAAAAAGATACAAACAAAGGGCGACAGGCCAGTCTTGTGAACTTAAGTTAATGTTACTCGCGAGAGTGCCAGGCTAGTACTCCTTTAAATTCCAAGTTCATACCAAATCATAAGTGTAGCTATACAATAAACTGTTTATGCATGCACCCATTCTAATTTTATTGATTCAGTTAATCTATAAAAAAAAAGCACGTGTAGTTGACAACGCAAAAAATAAGTCCATTTGTCGTAACCAGCTTTTTGATAGGTCGTACCTTCTCGGTTGAAATTGAGTGAGATGGGTAAGTGTCTAATTGCACTGTACACACCTAAAAAGATGTTTTAATGCCTTTGTGCCATTCTTCTGCTTTATATTCGGAGCGTTTGATTCATTCTCAATACGCGTGAATACAGTATCAGTTTTTAACTTGCTGCCAACAGTATTTCTTTCGTCAAAACGCTCAGAATCGATCCACCAGAGTTGGAACATTATAATGGTTGATTCCTTTTTTGTATTACTGGCCTGTCTATCGGATTACTGCGAATTGATCATTCACTATCATTTTAAAAAAAAATGTTTAAACAAAATATGAGGAGTCTATAAAAAGTGGACGATCTGATCCCCCAGAGGAAATCATATGGTGCCAATGTTAAAAGCTTCAATATGGAACATTCTTGCTATCTAAGCTCCGTTGTAGTGTATCAGGCAACATGTCCGCTGAGGCGCAATTGTATGAATTTACACTGCCGAAGAAAACAATCCTCAAACGTTATAGAACGATACAAGGCATTAAAATGGATTTCGTTGCAAAAGAAGATTATTGGAATATCCCACATTGGAGAAGATTAAAATGCGAAACTAGGTCGACTCACACGCATCAACCACAACGCTTATTTGCCATCGTGGTGATTATTGCGCTACTTTGATTATCGAGAACAAAAGTAAAAGATCCAAGCAAGACCGTGATCCGACAAACGATCAGGATCTAAGCAATTCTTCCAAACACTTCTTGCGTCTCTCGGGGAGCGTTCAACTTTTCTGGACGTTTGCGCTTGTATATATTAGTTTTCAGCCTTCAGCTTTCCAGGAATTGTTCAATATCACAACATTTAAAATGCGCCGGGATTTGCGACGAACAGCTTATACAAGATGGTGAGATAGTCAAGTAATTCGGTTGTTGACATCCTGCATACAAACAATGACTTCTCATGCTCGAGCAAGGGGCCTAAAAAATCAGTCATTCTTACAAGCGAGTCAGTCGCATCTCTCGATCATGAATCGATGCATAAGCGTTCTTGCATTTGACTTGTTTATATCTGAGAGCATTGACGTTGTGACCAAATAGTTTGGGACCAGAGTTTTAGTAAGAATGTTATCAGCGTAAAAAAAAAGAAGAGAAAGTGGTGGCACGAACATGTTAAGCACCGGATAGCGACTGCCATTTCTCCTTCTTCTCGACCATCATCCTTCAAGAGTAAAAGCATTCTTGTATTTTCGCAGCTCTATGAATCTAAGCAGTCTATAAACAAGAGTGCTATCGTATCTGGAAGAAAAATCCACCTTTTTTACGCCGCCATTTCTGTGGTTGTTTACAAATGAGATTACAGTCGTAAGCGGAGGAGATGAGATGGCTCGGTTGTTGCGCGCTTAATACAATTTACTGATGAAGAATTATATATTCGTAAATGAAATATATTATATGTACATGATGCAAAATAAATGTCATTAGCCCATTCATCACGCGTATAATAATATTATTGCATCGTTTACTCATACATTCTTTAATACCTCGTGCCACGCCAACTCTTACCACGAAAAATAAGCTGACTGATGCAATTGGCAATCTGCATTGTATATGTGTATATGTGTATAGCATGACGTGTCACATTAAATTACTCATGGAGGTTACGCGACAGAGATAATGCGCGGGTAATAACTAAAATGATAAAAGGGTCATTCTTCGCCTGTAAGCGCGAGGGAGACATAACGCAAGCTTAAACACCACTGACAAGGTGGAATCCGTTTACGAAAACCGAATGGTCAAGAAGAAAGTGGTACTTTTTGAAACCGGAGAATAGTGGGAAAAAAGGCCTTTTTAAACCAAGCTTTGACAACGCGAATCCGCAGCAGTCAGTCAAGCTTGAAGTCAAGCGTGTCTCAGTTGCTGCCGTTGATGGCCATTTGTTTCAAACGGATCTTGCATCACAGAAAAGAAAAACACGGACGCAACCTCTTTTCTTTCTTTCAAGAACAATAGCAGGGTCCGTGCGTAGAGAGCACGGTGTCAAAGAGTTGCCACCGCTTTATATGCACTTGAAAGAGATCCTAAATCTCAAATAGTACATTTACAAACAAAGTACAAAAGTACATCACAAGGTCGATCAATACGCGAGAGATCTTTCTTTGTGAATTGGAAAGTCATTACCCAACGAAAGATTAACTTTTCGTTATAATAATAATCAAACATAGAAAGCTTCTCTTGTTGATTATTATCTTTTTGTCATTTTCTTATTGTATTTTAAAGAGAAACCCTCTTTTCTAGGAAGTTCCAATAGAAAAAGAGGGGAAAAACTCCTGCTGTCTCTTTTTTCCAGGAAGACAGCAAAACCTGATCGAAGACGCAGGTAGTGAATGGTCGCTACGCAATGAGAGACCTTCGCCATTCACTAGTGGCGCCCGTGCCGTGTGTGCCCACAACGTCAACTAAGCACAAAGATGCCTCAAGGTTGTTGTACTACGTTGGTGCAGCCCTAGGGCATGCTTCCAACAACCTTGCTACCGTTGAAGCATCTTTCGGGTAAAAATATCCACCTCGACTCGGCGGATAGCTTTCCAAGTCAAGGATTCACACAACACTTTGCGCTTCATAAAGTTTGTGTAAATGGAACTGAAAAAGAAAAAAAAATGGGAGGGGTGGGGGGTTTTTGGTATTTTTATTCAGACAATTTTTTGCCGTCACGCTCGGGTCTTCAATGAAATCCATCATTTTGATTGGCTCTCATTTGTAAGGCTCTGGTTGGCTCATTTTATGGACCGCTTATACCATATGACGCAAATTAGCACAAAAGCAAAGGGAAGGGGAAGGAGATGTGTAAGTGATAGTCGTCGTCAAGAAGTCAAATACGCTATAGCAGCAGTGATCGGCATGTATCACCCTACGCTATATATATGTTTCACCATGCCGATGTACCCTCCGATACTGTCGCCGCTTGTTTTGGGAAGAAGTGTCAGTGCACACGCCCAACCTCGCGTCAAATGCAGGTACAAGAAGAAGTTCCGAATGCCAACAGGTTCATTGAGTACGTGAACTACAAGAGAAAAAATGATGCGACTGAACAACGCAATCAGGAATGATAAGGAAGAAAGACAGAATGCCAACGATGATTAAGAACGACGGATGAGTGCTCGTGTGCGATCTGGGAAGTTCTCACGTCATTTGCCCTGGCGGACCAGATATCTACAAGTGATAATGTGGATTCTGTTCGACCCATGAAATATTCTGATGAAAGTTCGCTCGACCCGCTTTTTATAGGTTGCTGATTTGTTATGTATACGGTGGCGAAGGTGTGGCAAGCTCCTTTTGCGGAGACATGCGCAGCTAGCAACTTGGGCGGACACTTTATTATTGCGATTGATGAGTAGCGCTATCAAACTAGATGACGAGGACTGATAATGTCTCATTCTATCAGGACCTTCCAATTCTACAATGTTTGGTTCTCCTGTTAGACTTTGCACTGCATTCTCTATTGAAACCGCCTCCTTTTTACACTTCTTAAATGAATTAAATCTCTAAAAGTTAAAACAGTGCAAACTCCTCGTTGTTGATACATCCTGTAGTTACTGGAAGTATTGCAACTAGACAATTGTCAAGAGCTCTATATAATAGTAATGATATACACAGCTTTGAGAACAACAGCAATGTAAAGAAGCAAAGAACGATATTACTTACAGTTATTTCAACGAAGTCACCAAAATCTATGACAATTTGTGGGAGCAGTAGAGGACAAGTTTTTTTCTCGAAAGGATATTGCAAGGTGCACTGAAGTTCAATGGAGAAAACAAATGTACAAAGACAGGAGATGGCACGAAGAAGAGGTCTTTAAAATGGATTGATTTGGTGGGACAATGTACTATTTGGAGCTGTGTTGTGCGTGCTGACAATAAAGTTAAAGAGGTATCTGCAGTGAACCTCCTTTGTACTGCATACTACATGTGCGACCAAGTATATGCTGTCTAAGGTACACCACCAAGGCTCCGCTTTCTAGTAGTAATGTATATCACATACGACACTTTAGAATAGTAGATGCCCCACTGATCGAAACCTGCGAAATATGTCCGTTTCATGACGTGGATATTGCTTCAGTGCCAGTATTATGGATTTGCATGTAAACGGCAATTTATTCAGATAAGTAATGTAAAATAAGAGTGTGTGTAAGGTCAAAATTAGGAGCCCGATGATCCTTGGGACATTTGGCTAGAACAACGACGACGATAGGCATTAAGTAATACTATTAGCAATAATGATTTGGTAAAATAAGCATGTCTATGTATATGAGCTGCGAAACAGTGGAATAAAGGATTAAGTTAAATGTTATACAATATGGTGGTGAAGTGGATGAAAAGGGAGATTTTGCTAGAATGGCCGGTGACGGAGAGATGCCAAGGAGGATTTTGTCGACAATGAATATGAGGAGGATGAGGAGGAAGATGGCGTGATTTCACTTGGACTTCGTTGACTCGTAGCTGTTTGAAAAAGTAAACATTGAAGTCAGTAAAGCACATGTAAATTTATATGTATTTGTAATGAAAACAAGTACCTGATGCTTTAGCTCTGACATAATAGTGTGATGCCTTTGTTGGATTCCTTTGACCAGCGAGACCCGCATCGTGAATCTCACCGGCACGTATCATCGCGCTGATGTCTTGCTGTGCTTCAGCCGCCATTTCCCAAAACATGAGTGCTTGGACAATGTCTTGCTCCACACCGATGCCTTCATCATAGCATTTTGCCACCTCAGCAAAAGCCTGTGCACCACCCGCATCTGCAACTTGTCGTAGCAGTCGGAAACCTTCATGCTCATCGATGGGTATACGTCCCCAGCCATGGATGTGGTACAAAGCAACCATGATATTAGCATGCTGAGTCTCTTCTCTGAATTGCATTGCAACTTCGCTGAACCAGTCAAATGCCTCCTCACGCAAGTCTTCTGCTTCTTCGCTGAACTCTGGGACCAACTCATCCGCCATTGTGTGCTTGAGGTTGCCGATCGCCAATTCAGCCAACGGTCCGCATCCAAGTCTGTATGCCGTTTCGTACCACTGCAGTGCCTGGTCCCTGTCAATGCCAATAGACGGAGCATCTGGCTGCTGTTCAAGGTAGCCTTCTTCAAAGTAGGTTCCCACCATAAGCGCGGCTGTCGCATCGCCGAGCTGGGCAGCTTCGCAAAAGCATTTAAACGCGCGTTTGTAGTCGCGAGGCACCACACTGGCAAATCCTTGATGATAAAGGTTTCCCAGCTCGCGCAGGGCTTCTGGAACCATGAGTTTCGCGGCCACGTCATACAGATGGAAAGCATTATGATATTCTCGTTTGCGCCACAGGATGTATGCCAGTTCGTATTTGGCACGTGGATGGCCTTGATCTGACGCTCGTACAAAGTAATTCCGTGCGACTATCGGATTTGCTTCTAGTCCACCTCGACCGTCCTTGTGGAACATACCAACTTGATATTGCGCTTCTCGATGGCGTCCCTTTTCTGCTGCACGGCGATACCATTCCAATGCACCAACGTCGTCCCCTTGCATGCTCCTGAGAACACCAATGCGGTAAGCAGCGTCCATGTGCTCAGACATGTCGACTGCTCGGTGATACCATGCTGCAGCTTCTTGCAGGTCCTTTTCCGTCTCGTGACCAAGCTCATAACATTGACCCAACAAAAACATGGCCAAGCTCATTCCATTCTTGTCTTGATTATCATCATTAGAAGCAACTGGTTCCTTGATAATTGATTGCAGAGCTGCAAACCCGCCTTCTTGCTGCAACCCGCCACGACCCTGGAGTCGGTATGATGCAATCATGGTGCGCGCTGTCAAGCTATGTGGCTCCGCCTTTTTCAGCCAGCTGACGGCTTCACAGTGTCTGCCCAACTTGCTGAACGTTTCTCCTGTCTTGATCATCGCGCGAACATTGTTATGCTGTGCTGCAGCAAGATAGAGCGGTAAAGACTTTTCAATTTGTCCTCGGACAATGCTGGTACCGAGACCCCGTTCATACGCAAGACCCAAATGTACCAACGCTTCTACGTCACCAAGGCGTGCCGCATCTTCGAGCCATTCGAGTGTGTCGCGGCCATCCCAAGTTAGGTCATATCGTTGTTCACGTTTTAGAATTAGAGCGAACTGGCGCATGCACCCTGCATGGCGTGTGGAAACACCTTGATCGAACCGTCTTTTGGCTTCTTGTTCGTCGTCGTCGTTTTCAAGTGCCCACATGCCCAACTCATATGCGGCAGCGCCCTCACCTTCATCAGCAGCTTTGCTGAGCCATTGTTTGGCTTGATCGATTCGATGGTCCACATGTTCTCCACGCAAAAGCAAAAAGCCTAAATATATAGATTATCTTTCTGTTAATAGGTGGTGCATGCTTGGATTTTTTTTATAGCGTTGTTTCTTAGAAAGTCTTACCAAGATAGTATCTCGCCAAACGAGCATGTTGTCGTGTTTCGGCGGAATGATGATTCATATCTTCAAGCAAGGGGACCATGGCTTCGAATTGTTTAAGGGCTGTTGCATGCTGCTTCTGTTGAAAACAAAGAGCACCTAATCGGAAGCGTGCTCGTTCTTTGATCCAATCTACTGTTTTCGCTGAGGTGCTTTGCGCAACCGCAGCTTCGTACCATGTGATTGCGCTGCTGATATCTTGAATTGTTCCTCGCCCGTATTCGTAACATGCACCTAATCAATAAGCAAAAAGTTGTTAATTTTTTTTTGCTTCAAATATTCTATGTGAGCAGACTATTTTAAATTATTACCAAGCATCTCGAATGGTTCTACTGCGCCTGAGTCTTGCTCGACCATATCATGCAGCCAGGCAGATACAATGGCCATGTCGTCATCTGTACCCTTGTGTTGGAACACCACAAGGCGGCCCTTGGCAAGTCTGGACTTCCATCCCACAGAGCTCAACAATTCATTTTGCTTGGCCATCTGATCATACTTATCGAGAGCTTCTTGCCACATGGCATGGCGTTCGTACATATCGGCTAACGCCAACCCTGCCCTGGTTTTTTAGAAAGAGAAGAAAAGATCAGTTACACAATTCGAATACCCAAATAAAGTGTCAACCTTTTTATGGAAACTTACTTTGGATAACCTAGCGACTCTGCTTGAGCATAGCAACGAATGGCTTGCTGTAAATCCACTGGCACGGACCACCCATCTTCATAATAACGTGCCATAGCGCACCACGACAACGCATCGCTCTTTTCTTCAGCGGCCTTTTTCAACAACTGGAGGGCAATGGCACGCATATTGTTGACATCACCACTGTTTTCCTTGATAAATGCAGAGGCTGCGCCAGACTCGTAAGCCGCAGCCAATTCGCGCATTCCAGCGGCGTCGCCTTGAGAAGCTGCCCGTCTGAGCCAATAAAGTGCTTCTTGTTCTTGTCCCGAATCAGTGGCCAACATGAGTTTTGCCAATTGCACCATGGCGACGACCAGACCTTGCGATGCTGCCCGTTCAAAGAGATTGGCTGCCTTGTCACTGTCAATCTCGGTAATGGGTGGAATGGCCTTTGCATAATAGAGCCCGAGACTGTACTGGGCAGTCCTGTGTCCAGCATCGGCTGCCTTGACGTACCATTCGAAGGCTTTTGCGGGATTGCGTTTGATGAGAACAACAGGCGGTTCGGACACGCCATTGGCCAACAAAAGAGCAACCTGAAACTGACCGTCGGTGTCGCCGTTTGTAGCTGCTTTTTCGTAATATTCGAACGCTTTCAAGATATTGGGTTGGACAAATACGCCTTCTTCGTAGCATGCTGCAACCCAGTAATACGCGTCGACAAAGTGATCGCAGTCGGCCAGTGTGATCAACTCGTTAAACGCCCACGCTATTTTCTTTTCGATGCCGCCCCAGCCCTGAAGTCGGTAGCGGGCGACCATGAGTCGTGCTGTGTTGCGTTGCTGGATCAGCTCGATATTTAGTTCGTTATCTCCGGATAGGGATGCGTTGGCGACCTTTTCGAACCAGGGAAATGCTTGTGCACGCCGTCCGATGCGTTGTAAGAGCTCTGCAAGTGACAGCTGTGCAGCCACAGACCCTGCATTGGCAGCCTTTTCGTAAAGCTGGAGTGCGTTTTTAAGATCCATGATGCAGCCTCGACCGTGCTCGTTTTGTTCGGCCAATAGACCCATTGCACGGATATCTCCTTGTAGTGCGGCTTTGTTGTAGAGCACATGTGCCTTGACTTCGTCCTTGGGCGTACCGATGCCCCGTGCGTGCATTAGACCGAGTGCGCGCTGGGCAGGAGCATAACCAGCGTTCGCTGAAACAGTCAAGTGTTGGACAGCGCGCGCCGCGTCCATGGCCAGGCCCAGATCGCCCATCCGGTAGTTGATACCAACAAGATAGTGTGCGAGCGCGAGGTCACGATCGGCTGTAGCGGTTGCTGCCGCCCGTTGGTAGTATGCCATGGCTCGTAAGTTGTCCTGTGCTTCCTCGTAGAAAGAACCCAGTCGTAACAGCGCTCGTGCATTATTCTTGTTGAAGAGCACAAGAAGAAAGAAAGAAGAGGGAAAAAAAGAAGAGGAAACAAAAACAAGAAACAAAAAGTAAGTAAAAAAAAACAACAAAGCTAAAAGTGAGACTTCAAATGAGAAAGGGAGAGAAGAACAATGGATCCACTCCCATTCAAGGAAATCCCGAAATGAGGGGGTTGTTTTTGTTTGTTTCAATTTTTACATTTACCTGTTCAGCGGACAGTTCCAGCCACTGTACGCCTTGTGCGGGCTCGTTCACATGGTCGATTAATAACAGACCTAGGGCTGCCTGTGCATCAGCATTGCCTTGTTCGGCCGAGCTGGTATACCACTTTGTTGCATGCGACAGGCTGGGCTGCTTGAGGGCAATGCCGTGGTGGTAGTAGAGACCCAACATGTACTGGCCCATGGAGCTGCCTTGTATCGCACTCTTATGAAAGTATTTGAAAGCCTCTGCCTGTCTTGAAGGCGAAGAGAAAGACGCTGACGAAGCAGCAACAAGCACGCCCATTCTGTAATAGGCAAAGGCGATCATTCGAGTAGCAGTAGCAGTAGCAGTAATAGTAGTCGTGTCTGTGCCTGTTGCCTTTTTGTACCACTTGAATGCCCGCTGTGGATCGGGCTGTCGGTTCGGTGTCAGGCCATAATCAAAACAGACGGCGAGCGGCGCATATGCTTCCGGTGTGTTTTGCTTGGCAAGTCGCTCCAGTTCCTGAAAGCCTTGGTCGATCTTTGGTTCTGTGCCAAAACCATGCACTTTGCACTGTGCTACCCAAACGCGCGCCATTTTTGAGGATGCATCGTTCACGTGACTCGAATACATTTCGGTTTCTGTGGTGCAACTAGTAAAAGTGTAATACGAGGAGGATGATGACGACGACGCATGTCGTACATCCGAATCTTGGGGTGAGGTATGCTGTAGATCTGTGCTCGATAGTAATGATGATGATCCGTTAGTAGCAACAGTAAGTGTGCTAGAAGGTGTAATGACGCTGCTTACTCCACCGCCACTTCCTCCGCCGGTAATAACTGCCGACTCGTGCCCCAGCTTGGAATGACATGAAGATAGTGAGGAAAGTGGACTTATTGCTGAAGATGATGTGCTGGCTGCAACAGAAAATAAAGCTGTGGCGAGCGATTCACTGGACGATACAGTTGCAGTTGAATAACAGGATATCCGTTTATCAGCAGCACTACTACTATTACTGCTACTAAAGCCCTGCAGCTGCTCGCTTGTTGGACATGTGGATGGCGGTAAAAGTTCGGAAACCTTCTTTTCGCTCAGGTGGCGTTTTACTAGACGATAGGAGGCTTCCTGGACATTGGTGTACAGCTGAATCGATCGGCGGGTCTGCTGCTGTTTTGGTTGTTGTTGTTGTTGTTGCTGGTTATGCTTACTGCTGCTACTAGCACTACCTCCACTATTACTACTAGTTGGCGACGACTTGTTGTAACCACGGCTACTACCATGATGATGTTGGTTCTTGCTTGTATCACTGCTTTTAATGTTTCGATGACGATGGTTCGATGTCGATGCAGTGGGCGACTTCTTCTTCGAGAGCATATAAATCTCGCTCTCAACATGAGAGATAGAGGTGCTTGTCGATTTCTGAGGATGACTTTGCTGTGCACCCATGGTATCTGACAACGACTGGTATGCTTAACGACAATGTTTATGTTTTTGTTGTTCAGATGCAATGCAATGCAGACGATTTAAAAACAGGAACAGGAAGAGAGATGAAGAGTGAGTAAGAGAGGAATATATAAAGAGGAAGAAAGAAAGAAAGAAAGAACCAAGAAAGACTTCATAGAAGAAAGAGAGAAATATGTGGATTGAACGTCAAAGCTATATATAGCTATTGTTTGAGAGTGTTTCTTTTGTCGCTTAGCCAAAAGACGACACACCATATCATCCAAGAAAGCGACTCTTATGATGGGTCAACTGGTTTCATTTTGCGTGACGAAAAAAAAAGGTAAAACCTACTGGGCGTAAAAGTTTTGCGTGTGTGCTTGATCACGCATCAAAATGCATAGATTGGAATCCTCTGTGAGAGAATCTTGCTGTATTTTTACAATTCCGCAGCCATCATTCCTCAACAGCAGACCATTGAATGTCCACAAGCACATGATGGTAGAATATGCGCTGTATAACTGGCTCTCTTTGCATTCGAAGCACAACAGGCAGCGCAGTAATAGACGCCGATTAATGGAAGAAGAGCGCACCTAATAAATTGGCTGCAGATAATTGAATAGCATATCTTTGTCATTCACTTTTGAGTCGTACTGCATGTAGTCATGTGGGAAGAAGGTTTGCGTGTGCTTGGTGGAAGTGTCCAACTGGTGAATGTTTTCAGCCTTGTGCGCCGCTTCTTTCAAAAAAGTAAGTTTGCATGTATCATCCTTGGCACCTATCACTTACTCAATCACATACACTCGGACAATCTATTTAACCGAATTCTCCCCCATCCCTCTATTTCGCAGTCTTCTTTGCTTTAAAAAAATATTTTTTCTTACAAGTGTGTTGACTTTTTTGATTTTTCTCTTTCTTCTCTCTCTCTTCTCTCTTTTTCTTCTGGTCGGTTGACAATTTTTCTTCCACACATTACTCTTGCTTAAGCCCCCATCCTCCCAAGCTGCATTTTCGCAATCACACCCAATCTCTACAAAAACAACAAAGTCTCGACTTGTTCATGTTTTGTTCATCACTGGACTGGAACGAATATTCCCAGCAGCAGCAGCAAGACAGTATAGAGCAGTACAACTTACAACACTTTCTCAAAGTTAAAAAGAAGGCCTTTCTTACCATTTCCTAAAGCCAGCCAATCCGCACTTTTTACAATTTTTCCACCCTCTCCAATTATTCCCCCAAGTTATTCTTTTTTAAAAAGCAACAATGGCAGCAGCAATCAACGTTCGACGTGACGTCAAAGATTCCTATTACCGCTACAAGATGCCTCGCCTTATTGCAAAGGTAATAATACAATTTTCTTAATTATTCCATGATGTTCTATTGCAATAAATAAAAAAATAGAGGAACCTAATTTTTTTTATATTTCTTTTTAGGTTGAAGGTAGAGGCAATGGTATTAAAACTGTTATTCCCAACATGGCAGAAATTGCACGCGCTTTGTCCCGTCCTCCTTCGTATCCCACAAAGTTCTTTGGATTCGAATTGGGCGCACAGGTCAAGTGCGACGACAAGAATGAACGCTACATCGTAAATGGTGAACACGACGCTGAGAAGCTCCAGTCGACCCTGGATGGCTTTATTTCAAAGTTTGTGTTGTGCCCTTCGTGCCAGAACCCTGAAACAGACTTTGTAAGTTGCATTTTCCTTTTACACTATGAATTGAAGTCAAATAACCGATGCTTATGGATTGGAATGACTCAACATTTATCTTTATGATGTTGCTGCGGATAGGTTATCAAGGGTGACGTGATCCACATGGACTGCAAGGCCTGTGGCGCACGCAACCTGGGCGACAACCGCCACAAGCTGGCCGCCTTTATTGTCAAGAACCCTCCTGCATCAGAATCCAAGAAGCAGCGCAAGCAGCGCAAAGCTGCAACAGCTCAAGCCAATGGCACCAATGAAGACGGCATGCCAGACTCGCCTGTGCAAGAAGACGGTGACGATGTGGCTGGCTCCGACGACGATCTGATCACACAGCGCATCAACAAGGAGGCTGCTGGCCTTAAACTCGAGAGCAAGCTTGCGCAAGAAGATTGGTCTGAGGATACAAGCGAACGAGCTGTGGCTGAGCGTCTCAGAGAACTGACCGTCGACGGCATAATGGGCGATGACGACGACGATGCCAACAAGTACGAACAATTCGGCGTGTGGCTTGAAGAGCAAGGGGATCCCAGCGACCAAGACATCATCGCCAAGGCCGAAGAATTGGGCGTCTTGGGCAAGTACAAAGCTTGCCAGGTGCTGATCCAGTGCGTTTTCGATGATAACGTTGCCGTGCAGATTCCCAAGCGTGAAAAGCTTTTGCGCAAGTTTGTGACGGGCGAAAAGCATCAAAAGGCCGTGCTGGGTGGCATCGAGCGTCTGGTTGGTCTGGAGCACAAGGACAAGTTGTTGAAGAAGGTGCCCACAATCTTGATGAAGCTTTATGAGACCGAATTGCTCGAAGACGACGTGTACCTCAAGTGGGGCGAGAAGCCTTCCAAGCGTTATGTTGACAAGGAGGTTTCCAAGGAAGTCAAGAAGGCAGCCAAGCCATTCTTGGAATGGGTGGCTAATGCCGAAGAAGAGTCGTCTGAGGAGGAATCGGATTAGTTAGCAGTAGCAGCAGTTAGCCTTTCTGAGATTATATTGTGTGCATGAGCCTCGTACATTAAGAAAGATATTGGAAATAAAAAAAAACCATGGTTCTATATTGCGAATTATATTGTTTCTTTTTGCTTTTTCTTTCAGGCTCGTAAGGAGTAGTCGGCGAATGAGTGGTAAAAACCCCAGGGGTCGGATGGGCAAGCCTGGTAAACGTATCTGGAGAGAGCAGTAGAGGATAAATATTAGCGTCATTAGAATTTTTTAGACGTACCTTAGAGACAACCTAGAAAGAAGATAAAAGTAATAGCATTACCATGAGCTTGTCATTAGGAGCAGCTTAGAAAGGGGTAGGAAAGTGGAGCAATGATCGAAGGGAAGGACGGAGGGAGGAGTCAATCTGATCTTTACACTCAATTATACACATCGTCGACTACTGGTACTGCTTCTCTGCTTTTAACTATTGTCAAATTGAAATGTATGGCAAATCTCCTTGTTCATTCAACAACGTGCAGCAGCTCATGCAGCCACTTTATGTCTGGGCAGTGCTGAACAAGGGGGGAAGATGGGGAGAATACGAGTAAGCTTTTATAGATGCAGTTATGGTATATGTGGAGCGTGTCTATTTATTAATGTCTCAGCGTGCATATCCGCTCTTCTTTTTCTCTTTCTCGTACCAGAAAAACCTTCTTCTTTCTCTCTCTCTCTTTTCAAATTCTCTATCTTTTTCGCATCTACACTTTATAGTATTCACACACCATGGGTCTGTTGCGTTTCTCGCGGAAGGACAAACCGTCAGCAACTACGAGCACAACGACTTCATCAGTATCAACGTCCGGACGCTTCGAAATCCCATCCCCTGTCAGCAGCAATAAGGACACCAGCAGACAGCAAAAGACAGTCAGCCGAGACTTTTTCAGCAACAGCGCGTTCAGAGCCATTATTGGTGAGCGCGGCAGCTTGATGGATGACATTTACAGCGAATTACAATTCGACTTGCAGGGGAGTAGTAGAAAGCCTATTATACCGTGTTCCTCAGCTTCGACATCAACAGCAGCCTTTGAAAATACAAAACCAACACTTGTTGCCAGCAAAAGCGCCGCTTTACCCAGACACCGAATCAACAGGAGTAATAGCAATAACACGAGTTCTCAAGGCTTCCTTGAGCAAAATTATATGGAAGCAAATAGTCGTCGCCAGCAGCTACATCATAACCATGCAAACCCTGGATCTTCTAATAATAGAATGACACCAGCAGCACCACCACAACCCTTTGCGCGCCCGGACGTGTGGGATGTCGATCATCAAACGAGGAGAAAGAGCAAGCAGCATTACTATAATTTCCAGGTAAGCATAAGAGAGAAAATGTACATTTCTACTTTAAGAAAAACTAACAGTAGCACTTTTTCTTAGTCGGATATTCTGCCACCACCAGTCTCACAGCGGATGCAAAAAAAAGAAAAACATCAAGCATCTAGACGATCGCGATCTGTGCCGGGCAGCGGCCGTCAAATTCCTGTCATTAATGAGCCAACCACGGCTTCTGCCGAGCCTTCCGCACAACGACAGCAGCAGCACAAGCAGCCAATGCAGAACTGTGCAACACAAAAATGCGACTTGCTGCAACCAGGCAACGCACTGCATGTGCATCTACCGCCAACTCCACCACCTGATGCCGAAGAAGAAGACGAAGAAGCAACAACGAACCATGGTCACCATGGCAACAGCAACTGTCACTGTAGAAACAACCATCACTATGACAACCATCACCATCATCACTGCCATCAACATAGCAACGACAACTGTCATCACCAACCTCCTACCACTCCTTCATCATGTCCACATAGTCATCATAATCATCATCATTGTACTGCTAACCACCATCACCACCCTACCATGGACAGGTATGTAGGAGAATCAAAGAAACTAAAAGTTTTGTTATATTTTGATTGAACTAATTTTTTTTTTAGTTATTCACCGTGCATGGCTCACCATACGTGTCCGAATCGACCGTTACAGCAACCTTATCACAATCAACATCATTGCCAACACTATAACCATTGTATCCACCACAATCATTGTATGCACAACCACCACCACCACCATCATTATCATCATCATCATCACTGTTGTTGTAACGTTTACTCCCCGCCTCCTCCTCCTTGTCACCCTTGTCACCATCATCAAACCCAGCACAACCACCAAGGTCCACAACACCACGATGTTCGGCGATCAGCATCAGCTGTTGTACTTCCTAGCCATTCCAATCCTGCTTTAAAACCATCGTCGATGACGACTCGTAAAGGAAAATATCGAGTAGTCCAAAATGAAAACAGCAACAATGCAGGACATTGTTGCAACAAGAACAAGAACACCCAATAATAATACTACTAGTGCCCAGCAGCAATTATTTTAAAGGGGGTTGGGCATGCTAGATGCCAGTAATACGAGGCTAGAAGATTGTACTATAAAATATTACACACAGAGACTGTATCATCTACCCATAAGAAGGTGCCATCCCTCCTCCTCCTGCTCTTCCCCCCTCTTTGAGTTAATTAATCATATATGCTAAAAAAGAAACAATAAAAAATAAAGAAGGGCAAGACCCGAGCACACACACATCACGCACGACATATTACCATGTTTATCAACTCCTACCTCAGTAATAGCAGTCCGATAGTGGTCAGTTACTGGCAGTTTCGTAGGCTGCTGCTGCTGCTGCTGTTGCTGCTTTTTTTAAATACTGTATGTGATATAATCCAGACAAAATGATCCCATTAACATTTCTGGGTTACACACGCACACACATACACTATTTTTAACATCTTGGACTCCGGAACTGGGTGGGGTTTCCTCGCAATCCAAATATGTCTTTTCGTATCAAAAAATAAACCTTTTTTTTCTCTTTAGCTCTTCCGCCCTTCTCTCCCCCGTCCCAATCCGCGCCCCTTTTCTTCTTTTTTTTTTCTTTTCGTCGTCTTCTTCTTCTTGCTTCCTCTTTCCCTCTCACCTTCTTTTTTTCTTTATAGACCCTCTTCACACTTCTCTTTGCACACACACATACCATCCAACAAAGAAGAGAAAAAGCATCCTTCCCCCCAAAAAAAGAGAACAAGCCATATATCTACTCTTTATGTCCTTATAAACAAACAACAACTCAACTCTATACTTATATAACATAAAATGGGTAAACAGAAAAGAGACGCCAAGGCGGATCTGACGACACTATCCAACTTGACCGACGATAATGTGGTGGGATGCCTTCGCGCACGATACGAAACGTACCAAATATATACCCGTCTAGGCACGCATCAGCTCGTCTCCATCAATGCATATAAACCGTTAGCGTTAAACGACGATCAGACCGGTCTTGAATATGTCGCAGCCTACAAAGACACCGCCCAACCACAGCAACAACAACAACAACAACAGCCACACATTTTCGACCTTGTGAATCGAGCGTATTTCTACATGCGCCGTACCGGTAATGATCAAGGAATTCTGGTAGTGTAAGTATGACCTCTTTTTGTATAAAAACCAAACAAAGAAAGATGACAAAAATTAGTTACAACAACATAACAACGAAATAACCCAAATGTTTTCTTTGCTCTGCTCTCTTTCTCTCATGAACGGTATGACAGTGGTGAATCGGGCAGTGGCAAGACCCAGATCCGAAATTTGATTATCCGCCATTTGGTGCGACTGAGCAGCCATAAAAAGGAAACCAAGGTTCAAGCTCAACTTGTGCATTCGCAAGCCATTCTCGACTGCTTTGGCAGCGCTGCCACCCACCAAAACAAGGATGCATCGCGCTACGGCTACTACGCTGAGGTCCAGTTCAGCGAGCGAGGCCGCATGATTGGCGCCAAAATAATCCACCATTTTCTTGAAAAGTCGCGCCTGACTTCATCGTCCGACGCCAATTTCCAGGTATTTTACCATCTCGTCCGCGGCGCTTCCGACGACGAGCGCCAGCAACTGCAGCTTCAAGACGAATTCAACTACTTGCGCCACTACCAGCAGAGGGTGTCCGAACAGGACAACCTCGTGGATCTGAAATCTGCCTTGAAACTCGCCGGCTTCCGTCGCGAACATATTTCCCGCATCCTGCAGCTCCTGGCAGCCATTCTGCATCTCGGCAACCTGTCATTCGTTGACCCTGGCGGTGTCAATAACCAAGACGCCGCCTATGTCAAAAACACAGACATTCTGGACCTCGTCGCAGACTTTTTGGGTGTCGATCCGCGTGCTTTGGAGAACGTGCTGGTGTTCAAGACCGCCATGATCCGTAAGGATGTCACGACACTCATCCTCAATGCAGAGCAGGCCTCGCTGCAGCGGGACGAGTTGGCACGCACCCTTTACTCGCTTTTGTTTGCCTGGATTGTCGAGCGAGTCAACAGCAAGCTGTGCGCCGAAAAATTCAACAGTTTTATCGGTATTGTGGATTTACCTGGCTATACGCAACCTCCCGCACAGCAGCAGCAGGCGAGCAAGTTCCATTCGTTGGTGGTCAATCTAGCAGCGGAACGTATCCACGGATTCATGACCAGCCAACTCTTTGCAACAGACGTGTACGACCAAGAAGGCATTTCGGTGCCACATGTCACACCGCGCTACCAGGCTGCCAATGTCCATGACTTCCTCTACCGGCCGTCACGTGGCGTGTGCTCCCTCGTCCACAGCATGTCCGAAAATGTGCGCAAGGGCAAGAAGCAATTAACGGATGCCGACCTTGTCGACTCGCTCATCAAGTACAACAGCAACAGCGCGTATTTCTCATCGTCCAATGCACCTGGCAGCCAGCAGCGACAGTTTGCTATCCAGCATTTCCAGGGCAACGTCACGTACGATCCCAACGGCTTCCTGGAGGCCAACAGTGACCAGGTCTTGGTCGACTTTGTGTCCCTGTTTCGCGGCGGTCCGGGTATGCCCGCCTCCTGGAATGCCTTTTTGGTTGAATTGTGGGACAAGAATTTGGCAACACAGAGCCACCCCAAGGACCAGGATGCGGTCGTGTCGGCCCAGCAGAAGCCCATGCGTCAGCCATCCATGCGTCAAAGCGTACGAAGAACCGCCAAACAGCAACAGCAGCAACAAAAGGAAGAAGCTGCCACCAGTGTCCTTGGCAATCTTCAAGTCTCCATGGACGAGCTGTTTGGTACACTCGAAGAAGCCAAGATATGGACCGTCTACTGTTTGCGGCCCAACGAGTCTCAGACTGCTGCTCAAGCCGATTCTCGATGTCTTTCACGGCAAGTCGCAGCCTTTGGCCTGGCTGATGTCGCTCAACAGACTGCAGCGCAGTATGGCGTTGCGTATACCCATGAAGAGTTCTTGGAGCGATATGCTGCCGTTCTCAACGGTGAACCAGATCGATTACCACGCGCTCAAACTGAATCGGTTGTACAACAGATGGGTTGGACAGCTACTGATGCAGCTGTCGGATCCACAAAGGTAATTTAAAAATAATTTTTGGAGAGAAAATGAACTTTATGCACTGATAAATGAACGTTGGTTTCTCAGATCTTTTTAGGCGATGCTGCATGGCGTGTGATGGAAGACCAGCTGCGGGTGCTGGAAAAAGATGAACAACGACGCAACAAGGATGCAAGCAAAGTTGCGGCAGGAGGAGCTATAGCAGGAGCAGGAGCAGCGGCAGCCATGGAGGACGATGAGCTCATGTACGATGACACACCACCAATGACGCGCGATGGCCACGACCCCGAAGAGTCACTCTTGCAGCGTGACATGTCGCGCCAGTCTGGCTCAGATTTTAACCTCATGGGCCCTACCGGTCTGCCCCCACCGCCTGTGGGTCGGTTCCAGCAACAAGACGATCAGCGCTCGTTCTATTCCGACGACGAATACTACTACCATGACAACTCAAGCCGCGGAGGAGGTGGTTACCGAGACCACGACGACTCTGTGTACGGTTCCGAATCGTATGGCCAGGAAAACATGATGCTGCGACCTACGGCACCGGTCATGGAAAAGGAAAACCTGGACGAAACCGAAGAAGATGAATCACAGCAGTCGGGCCAACGCAAGAGATGGTTGTTTTTCGTGTGGGCAGTGACGTGGTGGATCCCATCCAAGTTTTTGATCTGGTGCGGCCGCATGAAGCGCAAGGATGTCCGCATTGCGTGGCGCGAAAAGGTGGCGCTGTGTATGATTATTGTATTTCTCTGTGCTTTCATTATCTGGTTCCTGGTCTTTTTCGGCGAAATCGTGTGTCCTCATCAGGCCGTGTTCTCGGAAAGCGAGTTGCAGAGCTACAGCGAAAAGGAAAAGTCATATGTGTCAATCCGTGGCGAGGTGTTTGACCTGACCAATTACGCCCCACGCCACTATGTAAGCAACATTATTCCAACCGATACGGTGCTTGAATACGGTGGCACCGACGTCACCGACCTGTTCCCTGTTCAGGTGTCTGCCTTGTGCGAAGGCACCACTGGCTCCGTTTCCGAATACGTGTCGCTCAACTACCAGGTCAACTTGACGGACGACAATGCCCAATATCACGACTTCCGCTATTCTTCGGGCACCTATCAACCAGATTGGTACTATCAGAAGATCACCATGCTGCGACAAAACTACAAACTGGGACACATGGGCTACGAACCAAAGGCCATCAGTGACCAGGCATCTAGCGAGACCACAGTGCACGGTGTGCGCACGACGCGCAAGTGGGCTATCATTGACGAACACGTTTACGATTTGACGCAGTACGACATGGGCGGTCGCTATGTAGCTGCTCCTCCCAACGAACAAGCGCCTGGCAACATTGACCTCAACTTTATGGACCAGGCAGTGGTGAATCTGTTCCGACAGAAGAGCGGTGAGGACATTTCTGAAGATTGGCGAAACCTGAACATGGATGCAGCGGCCAAACAGCGACAACTTGTGTGCTTGCGCAACCTGTTCTTTGTCGGTATGGTCGACGGGCGTAACTCGGCAAAGTGTCAGTTCTCGACGTACCTGCTGCTGATTGTGACCTGCTTGCTCTGTGCCGTCATTGTTTTCAAGTTCTTGGCCGCCTTCCGTCTTGGCAGCGCGCGTGTACCTGAAGAACTCGACAAGTTTATCATCACCCAAGTCACCTGTTACACCGAAGACGAGGAATCACTGCGGAAAACGATCGATTCGATTGCCACCTTGCGATACGACGACAAGCGCAAGCTTTTGTTTGTCATTTGCGACGGCATGATTGTCGGTAGTGGAAACGACAAGCCCACGCCACGAATTGTCTTGGATATCCTGGGCGTCGATCCGCAAGTTGATCCCGAACCATTGTCGTTTGTTTCGGTCGGCGAAGGTCAAAAGCAGCACAACATGGGCAAGATTTACTCTGGTCTGTACGAAACATCCGGTCACGTCGTCCCCTATCTGGTCGTCGTCAAGTGCGGCAAGCCTACGGAGCGTTCCAAGCCCGGCAATCGAGGCAAGCGTGACTCGCAGTTGATCCTGATGCAGTTCTTGAACCGCGTCCACTTTGATGCGCCCATGACACCTTTGCAGCTCGAAATTTATCATCAAATGAAGAACGTCATTGGTGTCAGTCCGTCGCTCTACGAGTATGTGCTGATGGTGGATGCCGATACCGAAGTCATGCCCGACGGAATGACGTACCTGGCTTCGTCCATGGCGCACGACTCCAAGATCATTGGCGTTTGCGGTGAAACGAACCTGTCGAACGAAAAAGCGACGTGGACGACGATGATTCAAGTGTACGAGTACTTTATTTCCCATCACATGATCAAGGCTTTCGAATCGCTGTTCTCGACTGTGACCTGTTTGCCCGGCTGTTTTACCATGTATCGTATCCGCACAGTGGATGGCAGGCGCCCATTGTTCTGCAGCAACGACATCATCAACGACTATCAAATTAACAAGGTCGACACGTTACACAAAAAGAATTTGCTGCATTTGGGTGAAGATCGATACCTGACGACGCTGCTGCTGAAGCACTTTCCCAACTTCAAGACCAAGTTTGCGGCCGATGCTCAATGCCAGACCAATGCTCCGGACATGTGGAGCGTGCTGGTGTCTCAACGTCGACGATGGATCAACTCTACGATCCACAACCTCGGCGAGCTGGCGTTCCTGCCCCGTCTGTGCGGTTTCTGCTGTTTCTCGATGCGTTTCATTGTCATGCTCGACCTTATCAGTACCTTGGTGATGCCAGCCATCGTTGGCTACCTCGGCTACCTGATCTACAAACTGACCCAGCTTGAAAACACGGTGCCGTACCTTACTATCATTGTGTTGGCTGGTACCTACGGCTTGCAGGCTTTATTGTTTATTGTTAAGCGACGATGGGAGTACATTCTGTGGATGTTGGTGTCGATTCTGGCCATTCCGGTGTTTTGGTTCTACATTCCTCTGTATTCGTACTGGCACTTTGATGACTTCTCGTGGGGTAACACGCGTGTGGTCGTAGGTGAGAAGGGCAAGAAGATCCAGACTGTTGACGAGGGCGAGTTTGATCCAAAGTCGATTCCAACCATGACCTGGTCGCAGTACGAAAAGATGCTTCTGGCGGATGACTACTGGAGCGACGGTATGTCTCAAGGCAGCAGCAGTCGAAGCAGCTTCACACATCGCAGCCGCGCAAGAGGTGCCAGTGGTGCTGCTACGCCAATGAACGAAAGTGTGTATGGCGGCGCACCGATGAACGACACTATGAGCATGTATACCCACAGCATGATGATGAACAATAACAGTCCAAGCAACAACAACAACATCAACAATCCACCGTCTCAAGCGGGCTTTTATGCAGACGGAAATAGCGTCATGATGCCTTCGTCTGCATCGATACCCATGATGCCGTACACCACGTCACAGCCGCACATGCGTTCGTCGATGGTTTCGCAGCAGATGCCTCAGCAGCGGCCGTCCATGATGGCGTCGTCGTCATCGTTCATGATGCAGCCACCTCCTCCTCCGGCGTCCGTGCACGGAAGCAGTCAATCGCTCCTGATGGAAGACTTCAACAACTACAGCGGACCGTCGAACGAGGAGATTTTGGCCGAGGTGAAGCAGATCCTTGCGGCGGCAGACTTGACCAAGGTGACCAAGAAGCAGGTCCGTGAGGAGTTGCAGGCGGTGTTTGGAGTCTCCATGGCGGGCCGAAAGGACTATATTAATGCATGCATTGAAAATGTACTACAAGGGCGCATGTAACATTCTTCTTCCTCTTCCTCTTCTTCCTTTATACTAGTTTTCCCTTCATTCTTTCTCCCTTTTGTGTATTTATTCTTCTTCTTCTTCTTCCTTGTTCATCTCTCTCTCTTCGCTCTCACTTACTCAATTCACTCAAGCACGACGTATCTCATCACATATACTATTAAAAATCACTTTTCTTTTATTGAGACCATCTATGTGACGTCTACGGGCAAGCCTCCTCGGAAAGCGCTTGGCGACAAGCGTCGTGATTTCTTCTTTTGCTGGTCCTGGTCTTGATCTTGTGGGACAGTGAGGACTTGGACTTGGTGCTGGTCGTCGTTGTCATGTTCGTTCTCAGAGTCACCCGGTGAGGGTGGCTGGGAACGGGTAAGCTTAATATGTCGCGTGGCAACACGATCTGCCTGTCGAGCATCATGAGTGATCCAAATGCAAGCAAACTTCTTCAACGTTTCTTCGACTTTCCCTGCCGAGTCCGGATCCAATGCCGATGTGGGTTCTTTTAAGAAGGATACCTGGGATCATTAGTATCTCTCTTTCTTTGTTCTTCATAAACAAAAATAGTAGCTACCATCCAATAAGAGAACATCCGGCTTAAAGGCCAAGGCGATGGCCAGTGCACAGCGCTGCATCTCGCCACCAGACAAGTTACTCCACTTTTCGGTAAAGTGCGACTCGGACAGGTTCCAGCTCATGCCGATCTGGACAGGGTCGCCGATGTGCTGCTTGGCCGTTTGGCTCGAGTATTTCTTGACAATCTTGAACAAGTCCAAAGGACAGCCCGGATGGGCGGTAGGCCGTTGAGGAATGTACATGACACGTGAGCGCCACACTGGGATCCCATACTCGGACGGTTTTTTGCCTCGCAGCTTGCTGTAGCCGCCCGTATAGGGGACTAGCTCGGCCAAGCATTTTAACAAGGTTGTCTTGCTATAGCAGTGTACCGTACCATCAACAGCAGATGATGGAGGAAGATATTACAAGGGGAAAAAGAAAGATGTGAGCCTATTTTGCAGACAGAGTGGGAAAAAAAGTCTTTTTAGGAAAGAGTACGGATGATGGTTACCCAGTGCCGCTGGGACCTTGCAAGGCCAATATCTCGCGCTGGTTTAGTTCAAAGTCGATATCCTTAAACAGCCATCGACCGCCGTCTTCGAGGCGCATCGATATGCCGTGTGCTTCAAACAGAGGCCGACCCATGCGTGCTCAGTTACTTTGAAGGAAGAAGAAGAGAAGAAAAAGAAGGTGCGGACTATTATTATTCGACGAAACATGGTGTGCTGCCTGCTATTAAGTGCCGGTTTCTCCTTTGCAAGCAAGCAGGCCAAGCAAACAATGGGAGAAGGGAGAGTTGGATTGGGAAGGTGGGGGGGGGGGGTGGGTGGAGGGGGAGGGAAGAGAGAGAGAGGGAGGGGAGGGTGTCACTTTCCGTTTTCGATCACTTTTTCTCTGGCCTTGTTTTCCCTTCTGCACAGCAGCAGTCAGCACTTAACACACCCGCAAAGAGAGAGAGAGAGAGAGAGAGCCAACCGCACACACACACACACACACACACACACACACACAAAAGATAACACTCTTTTCTTATTTTTTTGCCTTTTCCTTTTTCTTTGCAGCTCTTCCTGCTTGCTCTCTCTCTCTTTTTTCCACTCTTGCGCTGCCTCATCTTCCTCTGTCAATCAACCTGCATTCACTCATTGAAAATCCATGTGTGCTCTTCCAATCGCAGCAATGCTGCCAACGACTGCAACAACAACAACAACGACAACAACAACGACAAGGCGACGGGGCGTAAACTGGCACACGACGTTCTACAAGACTGCGGGCTATCCCAAAGAAGTGATCGTGATTGAAGACAGTCCT
The DNA here is from genome assembly GCF_025766255.1 of Zychaea mexicana. Taxonomy (NCBI): domain Eukaryota; kingdom Fungi; phylum Mucoromycota; class Mucoromycetes; order Mucorales; family Lichtheimiaceae; genus Zychaea; species Zychaea mexicana. The sequence continues at coordinate 162,991 of NW_026516664.1, forward strand.
CCGTTGCCGCCAGCACAGTGCACGCGCTCCAAGCGGAAGCGTCTTCAAGAGGAGCCGGTGGCAAGCAAAAGACGAGTGCAAGGTTGGTTGGGTTCTTCCTATTGTTACATAAATTTTTACCGCGGGTTTTATTTTCGTTTTGGTGGTTGCTGCTTTCAATCAACCCTTTTGCTAAGACCCAAACGCTAATTCGCTCCCCTTAAAACCCAACAACCACCACCACCACCACCGAACGCAACCTACTAGCCGAGCCACCACCGGCCGCCAGTCTCAAGGTAAGCTGCAGACTGTCTTTCCAATCAACACAGGACCCTGCTCATTCCCTTCCCCCCTCCCTCCACCCCTCCTACACACAGACTAACCAAGTCGGTTTAAAAGTACCCATGCGTCGTCGATAAAGACGGCCATCTTGTCTTCCGGGCCAATTATGTCCTCAAGGGCCGATGTAAGTCTTTTCCCATGGTTACCTGTCGGATGGCTTTTTGAGTGGGTGACGTGGTGTTCTTGATTGAAGTTCGTCTCTCCTTTATTCCGGGTAACCCCACACAGCACACACCATCCCACTCACTAAAACCCTAACCCTACCCCCCCCCCTTTTCCCATGCAAAATATTCCAGACAAGGCCGTGGCTGAACTGGGCAAAGGCACCTTTGGCCAGGTGTTCAAATGCAAAGATTTGCTCTTTGGCAACTATGTAGCCGTCAAGGTCATCCGCGCGATTCCAAAGTACCGCGAGGCCAGCAAGATCGAAATCCGTGTCCTTGAAACACTCAAGGAACATGATCCCACCAACCAGTAGTAAGTGCACCATCTTGTTGTTACTGCTCTTGTTTGATATTCACACTTGCATTTCGCATATCGTTTTAGTCAGTGCATCCAGCTCCATTCTACGTTCACCCATTATGATCATGTCTGCATGGTCTTTGATATGCTCGACCAGTCCGTCTTTGATTTCCTCAAGTTCAACAATTTCCATCCGTTCCCACTGGCCCACGTGCAAGACATGGCCCGTCAGATTTTGCGCAGTGTTGCATGTAAGCCTTTGCCTTCCTTCCATTGCTGCTGCTATCTACTGTCTACATCGAATAAAAAGACTTACCAACTACTTTGAAGATATGCACGGACAAAATCTAGTCCATACCGATCTAAAGCCAGAAAATATCATGCTGGTCAATAGCGCCAGTCGGACCACTTCTGTGCGAACCATTGAAAATGGCAAAGCACAGGTTAGCTAGAACATAAAGAAAAAGAACTTGTCGGGAATACTCACACAGACTTCTTCTACTACTGCTAAATAGAAATGGGACAAACAAGTACTCCTCAACACAGAAATCCAGCTGATTGACTTTGGCTCAGCCACGTTTGAGGACGAATATCATTCATCCATCGTCTCAACACGCCACTATCGCGCACCAGAGATCATCCTGGGCACCGGCTGGTCCTACCCATGCGACATCTGGTCCATCGGCTGTGTCCTTGTCGAGCTCTTTACTGGCGATGCCCTCTTCCAAACACACGAAAACCTGGAGCACCTGGCCATGATGGAGGTTGTCCTGGGCAAAATTCCAGTGCATATCATCCGAAATGCAAGTTCAGACGCCAAAAAGTACTTTTCCAATGGCCGCACACGATACCCTGACAAAACCACAAGTGTCAAATCTCGCGAATATTTTGCAGAGACAAAGCCTCTTGCTGTAAGTAGGCGCTAATTCTAGTTGCGCCGCACTGACATTTTGTTCATGTGTGTGTGTGTGTAGGCTGCTGTTGACAACTAACAATGAACCGCCGAATTTATTTTAGGAAAAAATATCACCCACGACACAGTACAATCGGCTATTTCTAGACCTGTTGCGTAAAATGCTCATGTACGACCCTAAAAAGCGCATCACTCCAGGGCAAGCGCTTAACCATCCATTCTTACACACCCGTTTCGACGACTTTGGACATGTTGAGGAGCCTACGCCTCCACTTTCGTCTGCAGAAGATTCACAAAACTGAGAAGAAGAAGCATGATCCTTTTAGCCTCCCCACCTCCTCATCATCATCACTTACTAGTCGTATTTACTTTACGCTGACGAAGAAAAAAAGAGAGAGAGAGACCCATCGCTTTTGTTTTTTTTTTCTATCCAACGCACTGCTGTACATTCACACACACAAACACACACACATGTACACATACGCGCGAACACACACACAAGAGTACGCATTATATACTTCCATCACCATCATCATCCATCCGTCGTGCATTTGATGATACGCACACCAAGTGTGGCGTACTTGTTACTGCTGCTTCTTGTTGTGGTGATAAATAGTGTGGCTGATAGCGAAATTGTAACAACCTTTCTTAATGCAGCGGCGCCTTTTCGTGCAGTGTTGCAACCGACTGTTCATGGCTTCTACCAAAATCTCGAGCCGTGAGTTCCTATTTTTTTTTTCCTTGCATTTGTAAAAAAAGAAAACCCACTGCATTTCTAATTGGACAAACATCCCCACATTCTAAACTAAACACTTTCTTTTTTCTCTTCCCTTGACGCCTGAAAAACTCGCCACCGGAAAATATATAGTCACTGTGGAACAGACGAACCCTTTGGAAGTAGGCAAACAAGCCAAATATGTCATTCGACACGCCGAGAATATGAATGGCAACGATTTCATCTTGTCTTTTCCACGAGGTAAGAAAAAGAAGAAAAAGAAACTCAAACTACATCTAATGGTGTTGTTGTATCCCACAATAAAACAGGCGCTTACACCGGTATGCGAACAGTTCAAAAAACAGCTGTGGTTGAACTTTTGTCGCATTTGAAACGGTTAAGCAGTTCGCTTTCGCTAATGAAGTTTGTGCCTGAAAACAACAACGACAGCGCTAATGGTACCGAGCCCAAACATGTAAGCAGCGAGCTATCGTCGTTTCGTGACCCGTTGAAGCTCGAGGAAAAGCTTGTGCCACTGCTAAAAGAAGGTCTGTCGTCCTTCAAGCATGGCGAGCAAGAGACTAAGATCACGATCATTATTGCCTACTCTCACGAGGTAAAAATATCTAAAAGGATAATTCCTCCCTGTCTCTGTCTCTGTGTGCTTGTTTGCTAAGAGAATTCACTTGACTGTTATTATGAACCTGTAGCAAGGGAAACCATGCTTTGCCGCACAATTCTTGCCATTGGCGGCACCCGTACAACAACGGGTCAAAGTGAAAGTGGAAAACAAGACACGTAATACGCCTGTAGTGAAGGATTCTCAATGGGTCAGGTATATAAAAAGAATACTACCTATGGGGAGAGGAAGTGTGGGTAATGACACCAATTTTTGCATAGGGAACGAGCTGGACTGGAAAAGAGCAAAGCACAGGATGTCAATGAAGTCGTGCTGACCGACGATACCGGGAACTTGTACGAAGGCATGTCGTCCAATTTCTTTGCAGTCAAGACAGACGAGCGTGGCAAGGCCGTGGTAATGTGTGCACCCCTTGAACATGTGCTGCTAGGCACGGTCATGAAAATCGTAATGAGTGTCTGTGAAAAGCACCACATTCCGATCGAGTGGCGTTTCCCGCAGATTGCGGACGCACGGGCCAACAAATGGCAAGGCTGTTTTATAACCAGTTGAGTTTCCCAACTCTCAAATCGAGAAAGTATCTCCATTACATGCAATAACAGGCTAATTTCTTCTTCGTTGTTTAGGTACTTCACGATTGCTGTTGCCCATTGAAGGTCTTTATTTCAATGATGGAAGGTTAGTTAGAAAAACCGGGGGGGGGGGGTAAGGGAGGATGTTAAAAAGAGTGGAGAGTAGGGCAGGAGGAGACAACTAAACCGGATGTGTCGTAGTGCACCAATTCTTTTTCCGGAAGCATCCGAAACCATTGAATTCTTAAGGCATCAAGTGCAGCAAGAAATATACAAAAGTGCATACAAGATTTGCCAAGGATAAAAAAGGCACATCTATACAACAGCAGCCATGTTCTAATTACATCATTATGACGTCGTTGTCGTGCGACGCAAATCAAATTCAATTATGAAAATCACCTCCTCCGTTGTAGATATTTTCGCATAATAGCGCAGCGGCTGTCCGTCCCAATATTTGAGAACGTCCATCTCGAATCCAGGCACTTTGACAGTACACTTGTTGAAATCAATGTATGGGTTCGAGAACTGCATGTTCCATACTTGATTTGGGCCAACATCAACTGCCTTGCGGTTTTGTGGATACTTGAAGAACGCACGACGGTCTTCGGGTGTTTTAAGGTCCATGGACAATGCAGTGATATTTTCTTGAACAGACTCACCATTGGGTGATGGCCAAGTTACCGTTGTTGTTGCTGTGTTTTCTTCTTCTTTCCGTTGTTGTTGTTGTTGTTGTTGTTGTTGTTGTCCTGGTAATGACAATGAGGAGTATGGTTCAACCTGGATCTGGTTCATTGTGATAATGAGAGGACTGAATGCATACGGTTTTGGATCCTTTAAATTAGCCTGTAAACCGGGATCCCACCATTGTGCAAATTTGAGCAACAAGGAGCTGCCAAAGGGGAGTTGCAACGGTCGTTCAAACTGGTTACCGAATTGAATATCGTCAGCGGTGATACAAGGCTGTTCTAGAAGAAACCGACCACAGATCTGTATGCAGAACAAATCTGTGTTGTTTTCGTCGTCAAAGTATTTGCTGTGGGGTGCGTCTGGGTAATCGCGTATACGTGCTGTAATGTAGCCGTCAAACTTGTCGGTTTGGATCCGTCCAGGATGGGCATCGTCATTGATTGTAATAGGTTTGAGTGTGTCCAGCGATGCACCTATACGGACGGTAAGATCGAGGTTGCTCATACTATTTTACTGAATTATATTTGTAGGAAGAAGAAAATCAAGAGAGACGTGAAAGGAGTAATACGTCATGTTGTTCCATGTTTCTTTGTCCTATTTGCTAGAAAGTGGACTTATTTACTATTATGCAGACATTTTACTGTTAAACCCCGACGACCTTTGTGATGTGCTGAAATGGATCAGTGTGCATAACTCACCTCTCTCACCACCGGGACAACAGTGGAGTCATTTGGCTCTTGCCTAATCTCGAGCCTAAATAACAGCAAAGACATATCTATTAATTTGGCTTCTGGCAACTGAATCGATGATGACAATGAGAAAGAGTTTACGATCTCCCAACTCGCACGTGATCTGTAATGTTATTGTGCCTATAACTAGACTAAAATGCACAAACTGAAGCCGATCATAATCTGAGTAATAACAAAGAATCTATTGCGTTATCCTAAAAAGCACCATTATAAATTTACTGCAGTAAGATACTGTAGCAGCCATGTACGCAGGTAATCGTCACTAAAAATACAAAGTATATACGCAGGCTGAATTTAGATATATCATTCTAAATAGAATATCCAGATTAACAACAAAAGCATGCTGTGCCAAGTTCTAGATTTTTTGACAATAGATATCGATTGAACCCCGGTCTTCGGCAACACTGTCATCACTTGATAAGTTTGATAAACTGGATGTACAAAGATAAATCGACCCAAAATGAGTTACGGCAGCTGTCAAACTTGCTGTTTTTGAATTCGGTGTATCATAAATGTACGGAGCCTCTGAGCTAAAGTTCATTACACTGCTCGCGTGTTGCCCTTATTCGACTTCTATGCTCTTATTACTGTATTTATCTTGTTTGTAATCTAGTACTGTATGCATATAGGTTAATTGGATATCATATTGTACAAAGGATAACGATTAATTCATAAATCAAAAAACAACTTTCGCTTCACCCATTCGTTTTTAGGATTGATTTTTCAAACACTTATATTAAGAACACTCCACGGCCTCCACCACCGAACTACATACAGACGACCCCTTTTACTTTCAACCCCGTTAGCTTTGACCCCTCGCTATGATATCTTCAAGTTTGTTGGAGTTATCAAACAAACAAGATTAGCAAGGATTACAAGTTGTTAACGCCTACCTTCAACCCTCACTAATTTCACACAAAATTTAGAATTGCGCGCTATGTAATTAACGAGGATCTACTGTGCTTGAGTATAGCAACCTAGGTCTCTTGGCAATAATTAAGATAAATTGCATACATCAGTTTGACGAAAAGCCACTGGTTGTGAGCCTATTTGGATATGCTCGTATCATACGATGATAATTCTTGCAACACATCAAGCATTTTAGATAGAGTGGAATCCAGGAAATAACAAATAATGAAGTGGGCTCCTTAAGGCTTTTTTTCTCTTTTATCTTTTTTGCAGAGACCGGCTAAATACTTTTTCTTTAAAACATATGATACTCCCTTTCACTTTTGTATCAAATACAGTATCAGGAGAAGCTACGGCACATTTATAACTCACAGTTGCTGATAATGATACTACTATCTAGTGAGAACTATACACAAGTTGACCCTTAGTAACATCGGAAGCGCAAAATTGACGAATATAACTCACTACATATGTATGTATACTACACATGTATCGCAGAACCATGCTGTTGTGATGTAGTAGGAGTAATATGCTAATTACATGGTCTATATGTAATCCCATCACATATTCTAACTTACTCTCTTTTATAATGTCTCCTGCCCATAATTAATATGTAAGCATTTTAGTGGTCTCGAATGATGATTCTTTTCATTAAGGGAGTATGTAACATAGTGGTAGTTCAAGCAAAAGTAATGAAAACTACGTTGCGCTACCTTTATTTTACGTGTATGTATGCATATTTTGATCTTGTGTGGTGGCGTTCGGCGCGCCGATGTGACCTATTAGTGAACTACCCTTCGTAACAGATGCTTTTGTTGTTTTGCATGTCACTTTTTTATTTTGGTGTGCGATTTAATTGGGTACATTTAATTTATTGTATAAAGTATAAAGTAATAATGATAATAATAGTAGATAGAAATGACCACTACTAGGGATTAGTACGTACTCATCTCCAGTCCTATAAATGATACAGTAGTCAGTTCTGAATCGCGGTAATGATAGCCCTTGTTCTTCTTTCACAATTCTCACAAAGTCCTTCAATTGCGGTGCTCTTCTATATCTCTTCATTTCGTGAGACTGGTGTGTAGTTGCTTTTATTTTCCTGTTGTGAGGGGAGCCAAAAGGTTTTTGTGTGACCTACAGATCACTAGTGTCCCGCCTTTCGTTAATTTTGACATTTACATACGACATAAGTGAGTCTCTCACTGTGGTTACTTAGTCTATCATTGCCATTCTCATTGACAAACATTATCGTTTTGTAATAGGAATACGAAAGGCGTTGCCTTGTGGTAGAACTACCCATAATAAGTATATCATTTCAAGCACGAAGGCATGTGAAGGCGATTTAAGGCTTTTTACATGTTGGGGCGCTCATATAACTATTGGGAATTACTACGCGCACGACAAAAATTGACCTCGCGCACGACATTTTTTTTGGTAGTTTAGTATTCCGCAGTTGTCGTGCGCACCGTCTCTTGCACAGCCTGAAAGACCCGCGCACGACAAAATCTGATCTCGCGCAACGACAATTTTTTTGGCAGTTGTCGTTTACCTCAACGTACTCGACGATTTATGTTCTTTTTGTCTCATATTTAAGCTCTTGTGCCTTGTCTCCGGATTTAATTGTTCTTGTTCTTCGCCCTCCAAATATTCAACAATTTGGTTGACACATTATTATCATCTTTCGTTATATATACGTCGAATATTACACTGACCGTCAAAAATAATTTTATTTGAATAGAATTACATGACAGCCCTAGCTCTGGCAAGTTTTGGAACACGAAACACAGGATATGTCTTTGCAGCCAATACCATCGTCATTGATATTAAATTGGTGACAACACTTGGTGCACCGGCTACCCACTTTTCTATGGTCTTGGCTACGTCTTTTTGTGTTGACTAAGAAATCGTCTCGCTTGTGCTTCAATATATTATAATACTTATGTTGGCACAAAGTTGTTTGCTTGCCATTTGGATACACGGTATGTTAACGTTCCAGTTACTCGGCATATATCATCATAGTTCTGTCGTGCGCAGGGTCTTTCAAACTGTGCGAGAGACCGTGCGCACGACAACTGCCAAAAAAAATGTCGTGCGCGAGGTCAATTTTTGTCGTGCGCGTAGTAATTCCCTAACTATTACCATCTTGCTGTAAGTGAGCGGTTTCTTCCATTTCTTCTAACACATGGTGGGGACGGATCTCGCAAAACAAAACAACTGGGCTCGTCGTCATGGAACGCGAGTCAAAACGCGTCACGTTAATCAAAACTTGTTGTCTCAATGTGTATCGTTTCGTTACGGCTAACCAGCGAAGAAATCCTAAATCTAGCTTCTTCGACCGCATATACACACACAATTGCTTGCAGAACAATGTCCGCTTTAAATATCTTCTCACGGAACGCGGCGTCGTACAGAGCCACGATAATTGCTGTGTACTTAATGTAACTTGCGGCGCATAACATTAAAGTGTACCAGATTGAAACCGGTAGTAGTAGCAGTAGCAAGTGATTTCATTTAAGGCTGCTATCTAATCACGATTATCACCAAAATCAATCTTTCTCCTTAGCTTGTCAGTCACATGAATGGTGTGTGGTTCTATAACTCCCTGTAGGAGCGTATCATCTATAATTCATCCTCAACCACGAGAGAAACAGTAATTGCACGTTTTAAATATGATCTATGAAACGATCAAAGGGCTAGAAGCGTGTTCGAGAAGAATTTTTGAAGTACAATACACGTAACCTCGATGCTGCTTTAATGCACTCGTCTCATGACCTTCGCCAAATTATTAGTCTACTGATACTGTCAGCAATTGAACTGGTCGCAAGCAAGTATTTTTCAATTCTTACATGAATTTATGAGTAATCATGCATAATGAGGAAAAAAGCAGCTCTTAGCAATGGTGACACGCGACGATCGCATAAACCTTAAAAACAATGCTCAGTATAAAAAACCCGCTTCTCCTTCCTGTTCTCTCGCCTTTTTTGGTTCCCAGAATAGCCCTCACCATGCTCCGTGCACGAACTCGCCCACGACTTGAACGCCATTTGTCAACCATATTCGACGATCCGGCATTCGCTGATCTACGACTGACCTTTGTTCACCCCATGTACCCATTCAGCATGCGGTTCGACGTCCACAAGAATATTATCTCACAATCGCCCTTTCTCAAAGACATACTAAGTAACCTGACTGAACTCCACAACCACACGACAGTGTATGTTTATGACAGAAACAGCAGTAGCAATACCAGCAACAGCAACAACAATGAAGCGGTTTTATCCAAAGAAGTCGAGTCAAAAGTGCTCACGATCGATTTGGCTGGTGCACTACTCAATCGTGGATTCGTCTTGACACCGTGTCAACATATCATTCGCCGCAAATGGCAGCGTCCTGTATCGACGTCGGCTTCGACGTCAGCGTCGCCAGCCTCGTCGTTGTCATTAGCGTCAGGATCAACAAAGCCAACGCCAGCAACAACAGCTGGTGCGCATTCGTCGGGCGCTGGCACTATCAAGCCACTCGCGTACCACATTCTGTCTTCGCACATTCGATTCGCGTTGCGATGGATGTACACGTACAATCGACAACAACTCATTCAAACATTGGAAGAAGAAGATACACTAAGAGTTCTTGCCATGGCTGTACTGTTTGGATTAGACGATCTTGCGACGGCATGTGTCGAGAAATACATTGAAGAGCAGCTGTCCATGCTGACAATCATACGCGATCTGGAACATATTTGCCAACTGCCACGAAATCATCACGCGTACTTGCAGCTCAGGGACGCAGCACTGTTGCTATTGCTACGCCATGGCGCAGACGAACCAGAATTATTAAGCGAGCTGCCAGTTGACTACATGGCCGATGTACTCAACGCGGATATGCTATTTGTCGGATGCGAGTATGAGCGATACTGTCTCATTCGCGAGGTGTTGTCCCTGTTCATGCGATCCGTCGGAGAAATCACTTGGACAAAGAACGGCCCTGTGGATCAAGATCGCAAGCGGCTTTCGGGATTCGTCAAACCGAAACCCGTTACAGCCTCTGACATTCGCTCGCGTAAACGAAAGCGCATACCATCTAATGAACTCATGCCAGGCCATACCTCAACGCATCGTGCCCATAAGCTTGCCCGTCTCAGCTTTTCGGCGACTGTCCCGTTCAAGAGCTTGGCTGAGCATGGATCATCTGGTGGCGTCATTGACAAAGCAACCGTCCTGTCACATTTGCTAAAGACAACTATCAATTACAGCAACATGACATTTGAACAGCTCACCAAGGTTCTCCAGGATGGCATTGTCGATGACGAGATTGTGTTCCGGGCGTTCTGGCAACGTGAAGCGTTTGAACGACTACTGCGTGATGATGGCGACCACGACGACATTGTTGATGAAGAAGCCAGTGACGAGCGACAAGCAGCGTTGAATGATTTCTTTGATGTCAGCGACTCGGATGAACGTCGAAGACAAATGCTGTTGGGAACGCCCAAATATCGATTCTGCATGTCCCTCGAATTGTCACCACCATCTATTGAGAACGGCTGGATCCGAGGAGACTGCGTGTCATCAAACGAGGAAGAGCATCGCGGGGATGATCGTGATAGTTCTTGTGTTGCAGTGGATGGGGATCATCTGTATCCGAAAGAGGTGTCCGCAAGATCTGGTGATGACGATGATGAAGAGGAAGAAGAAATTTTGAATTTTAACGAAGATGACGACGAGGATGACGACGAGATTGGTAATCATAAAGTTGGTGAGCTTGCCGTTGCTGTTTCGCCGCCATCCCCATCCAGGCGGCTGTCAATACAGACGTCATCTCTCAGCGCTTTCAATGATGACAGCAACGACAAACCAACACAAGAACAAGAGCAGACGAGTCGAGATCACAAGCATGTTATCTGGCGAAAGAAGTTTTATTCACAACCCGAGGCAATATGGGGTGCAACATATCGCGTTCAAATCGAGGCACAAGTCATTCCCCGGCATTTAATGGTTATTCAAGAGCATGATGACGAGAAAAGAAATAATGGCGAAAACAGCAGTAGCCTTGTTGATGAGGACGACAGTGAACGAGATGGCTCCAAAGATAATCAAGTACTGGTTTGTCGCTTTGAGTTGCAACAAATGCTCCCGGACAGCTCGGGTAATTTTTCAGTTGCGTCGACAGCACACCTCCACAAAACCAAAACACCCGTACTGTTGCAACGACCCACTGCTACAGAAATGTTCTCATCTCAGCCGGTATCGCCCGCTCTTAAACAAGAAGCAACTCCAAAAGCAGCAACACAACCAAATATACCTCAGCGTCGCCGCTCAGCACCTTCACAGCTCGCTTCAAGTGAAGTATCCAGGCAACCACGCATTCGTTACACTATCCATTGCCTAAACCAACGGGAAGGCTTGATCGAAAACCGACTTGTGGATCCCGAAGACCGAGTGCTGGTAGCGGTGACTGACATGAGTGAAGACGAAGACAATACTCATACGGGTTACGTTGGCCAAGTTTGGTTGGATGGATGCGATTTCCGAGGGTCTATCAAGGTGGATGCTGTTGTTTGCTTGGAGGTGCATGGAGCCTAGCGTTTGACAATATCTCCTTCTTCCCTATTATGTCAAATAAGGCATAAAGTTGCTGTATGCATATCTTCAATAATAGTAGTAATAGTTTTAAAAAACGCAATATGTATTATCATTGGCACATCCCTTCTCTTTTACATGCGCTATTCCTGATTTTCTGCTACTACATGTAAAATTTCACTCTTCTTGAGGTACACGTCATGTGAACTAAGAATTACTTTTTTTTTTCGCGGATATTTTGAAATATTTTGACCCTTACACTGCTATTTCGTCTGCCAAGAAGTTTGCTAATAAGAGGCAGAACCCTAATGAGCTCATTTGTTATACTTCACATTTTAAGAATATCTTTAAATCATACATTCCTCTTTGGACTTTGATACGAGCTGTATCTAAGATGGTCGCCTCACCAACAGTATCATAAGCAATGTTTAAGAGCAACCCGACCGTAACTATAGTTACAAAAAGCCAAGATACAAAGCGATCCTTACTACATGTTATAGTCGCCATCATGTAAGATCATTTCTCGAAAGCTTTATTTTAATGTAGAGTGTAGTCGATAAGATCGTATCTTGATTGTTCGTATTTACCAGTTTTTTTACCATTTGCATAACTTCGTTGAGCCACATAGACCAAATACCTTAGCAGATTGATCGATTCCATGGCTTTTCCTTGAGCATCAAACTTAATAGCATTTGTGATATTTTATTGAGAATTGCTTGACGGACTATCATATCTGCATCAAGCACGAACAAGGTAAACAAGTTTGGTACGAAATGGAAAGTTTACGCTGCCAAGGATGGGCTTCAGTGCCCATATTTGTCTAAGCCTTTCACCCTCTAAAAGATTCACGGTTTACTCAGCAACAAAGCTTTCTGTCAAAAACTACATTACACTACACTGCAAGCAGATAGGTCAATTTCAACAAATTGAGCATCTCCTTGGCCTTCGCCAGCTGCGATATTTGTACTTAGGTCCAGCTTGCCTATTGATATTATGTGTAGCAACGGTGGGAGCAGCTGACTTGATGGATACGGCTGGGATGCCGTCCTCGGTCCAAGGAAAAAAGTTTGAGACGTTGTTTTCGAGTATTTTACGCGACTTGTCTATCATGCGATCCACTTTGTAAGTGCTTCTGCAGGTTCCGGTAATGAAGAAGTATTTTTCCACATATGACTCACGAAATCGTCGTGAAGAAGCACTGTTTTGCGAACAAAGTGGTTAGCCTTTAGTTGTGTTTGTATACGGTTTGCCCATGTGTAATATTGATTAAAAAGAACAAAAGGCTGTTGGAGGCGCGCCCTGCTTTTCGCGTTATTTTGTAGAATCAACTTTTCAAACCGTTTATGTTCTGTTTTCAAAACATTTTTATGCATTTCTTGCTTATCATGTTTGTTATCCATTGCTCTCATTGCAGAAACAGTCTTTCAACTTCAAACCGAACATACGGTAAGCTTTCTCAACTTTAAGTCGCGTGTAATAAATCGTGCAGATTGTGGTAATTAGTTGAAAACAGTACTTGATTGGTAAATGGAGTGACGCACAATAGATTTTACAGCCGAAGCAATGTATGGCCGTCGAGTTGTTAACATATTATAAGCTTTCGAGAGACATTCATCCCTCCCAAAAAGAAGGGATCACTTGTCGCCAGACTTTGACCTCATCAAAAGCTATTCCAAATTGGATGTTTGCAAGCTTGATGTGTATCATTACTTTGCGAGAGGATGTAGAAACTTATGTACTACGTATAGATGCTACCAGTTTTCTGATCTAATTAGTGTAGCTGAGTGGGTCACGCCGAGCTAAACAACTTACAAAATCTTCCTTCAGAATTGCTAATGGACAAGTGTGGAAAACACTCTGAAAGAACAATAGCGGTAAAGTGACCACAGACATGTATGTGATATGTATTATTTAAAAATGCAGCACCGATGCACTGAGAGTGATGGATAAAAATGCGACTTTCTCGCGATCATCTACTTCTGGGCCAAATTATGTATGAATATAAGATAACCTCTTCCGCATATCGTATATCGGTCGAAAAGGTAGGCAGGCTGGAAAGGATTTCATCAAGTTGGAAAAGTACAGTATCATAGTGAGGTTTTTTTCTGGCCCATTTTGAGGCCACCCGAGCTCACACTGTGGCAGATGCGGCACTGTTTATGTTTGAAAATGTGGGTCACGAGATCCCAACAGCATGGCACTAGAAAAAGTCTGAAAAAAAAAGCCAACTTCTTTCTTTCTCCTTTGTTTTCTCTTTCTCCAAACGCACCTTACAAGCGTGCGTTTTATCACATGCTATATCATGTCAACTACCAGGCCAAGTACCTCCACTGAACCCGCTGCCCAAGAGCAAGAGCCGTACAGGTGCTGCGGCGTAGCCTTTTCTCGTAGAAGGGATCTGGATAGACATAGACGAAGTGTTGAGCCACACGTCTCGAACAGTTTCGGTTTAAAGTGTGAAGCCTGCGGTACAACATGCGCGAGACTGGACTCTTTGAGGAGACACCAAAGAAATCCTCGCTGCTCGATACTGTTGCGTCAACAGAATTGCGTATATGATTGCTCTCGATGTTCTACCAGTTTTGCTGAACGAGAGCTATTCGAGGATCACGTCCTGGAGTGTGAACAGAGGTATGCAGGAAGAGCGTCATCGTCGTCCTCGTCTTCCTTGTCGTCCTCATCGTCCTCATCGTCTCCGGCCGCTTTTGAGGAGCAACCAGACGACCGTGGTTATGTAGCCACTGTATCTTACGGGAGCCACCCGATCGAGTCCGATCCGGCCTGGCTTTGGGACTTGGCAAAAGGAAATCATTAGCAGCAAATCCCTGATTTTGTTTTGCTGTAGGCAGGAAAATTAAGTCATGACAATAAATATCAGTACAATATATGTAGTCATACTTTTCTTCTTTTTATGCATTTTTTCAAACTGTACTTCAGCTATGCATCATACATCGATGGCTTACAAGTCAGCCGATTTCTCCTGTCGGTAAGCTCATCGCATATCTACCTTATTATCAAATAAAAAAAACAAATCATCATAAGTTCAAATGCTAAAAATTGAATATAGTCCTTTTTTATTAAAGTCAGACTTTTGTTGTATTACTCTTTGTGACTCAAGAAACGCTACCTCGTTGAATGATTTACTTCTTTACGCACGGTCCACCTCACTACCACCAACCATGTGACGCCTCCTTATCATTGCTTGCGTGCAAACTCTCATATCACTCTTCGTGCTGACTAGGCATCCAGTTCAACGACTTTGTTGGCTTAGCTTTGTAATATTTTTGGGTAAGCCTATAGGTCTATGTTGCGCACCCTATCATATTGACGGTAGTTGCGCATCACCTTCGGTATGCTTCCTCAAATTCCCCTCCGCATGAATATAGCTCACATTGCCATTATAGAGGGCAAAGAGTATTCATCTGATAAATAAAGCCCTAGTGTGCTTTATTTAATAGTGAGATACTGGACTTTACTAATTAAGCGACCACTTATACCCGCTTAAACGGAAAATCCAAGCAATGTCAATAAACAAACAAATAAGCATTTCGGGTACTGTAACTGAAGTTTATTTGCATGCATGACGTATACGTTTTATGATACTTTGCACAGTATAACTAGTATTATAACATTCAATGCAGCATCCTTCTATCTGTTGAGCCGTATATTTTTCGAGGCTGCTATCTATATATGACAAAAGAATTCTAAAGAGAGCAACGAAAAAGTAGACCTAGGGGAGGAGTGTCGATCGAGAAGCCAGAGGCCGGGAAGTGATCATATATCGCGCGTAGAAGTGAATTTTTCTTTCTAACGATGCTTGTTTTATTAGTGTGATCGCAGCAAGAAAGAAAGAATGACGTATAATGAGCTAGCAAGCCTCTACTGTGTCTGGCATCAAATATAACTTAAAAAGGCAAACGTACAGAAGTTCCATAACCTTTATCATTCATATCAAACGGCAGTCATTTTGTCACATGAGGAAGATGATTTTGGATACTTTTCATTAGCATATAGCGTCATTAATAAAATTATTTTGTGTCATTTAAATATACAAGCACCAGATACGGGAATGATATTAAAAGGATTAGCTACATATTATATAAGCAGCATTATGTGCATGAACAGCTCTATGAGTCTGATGCAACATCTCACCTTGGTAGGATTTACATATATACAGTAGCTCTACCTTCTTTTACTTATTTTATACTATATCTTTTGTTAACTTAAAAGTATATGTTGTAATCTGGTGGATCTTGCAATCTATGTATAACTGCTACTAGTAGTTCACACTAGTTGCACCACCTTTATTGACATTATAAACTTCTGCGATACGCTAAATATCCAGCTGCCCAAAAAAAAATACTTTTGATGAATTATCTTGGCTTATTTTTTTAGTGAGGTGCCTCACTGTACCTTAAAAACAGAATTCTGTCGCAGAACACACAATCGTTGCTGCAATCAGGTGATGATTGCATATGTAATATTATGTACTGGCTGCATGTATGGGACACTATTGTTGGAAGGCATTCTCACCACTTGGAACTTGTGCATAGACCTAAATAAATCAAGCATTAACCAGTGACATGATAAAACGTTACCATAAACGACATTAATTCTAGAAGGTTTTCCGCAAACAGAAGTGAATTTTCCCTTCTCCTATTTTTCACGTGTTTCTTTTAACAATATGAGCGGATTTTTACAAGTTGAAAGAAGCCATAAAAATTATTAAAACTTGTCAATTATGTACGTGTAAAATTTAGGAAAACTTCCTTGCAGGTGCTTCTACTTTTCCCCTGCTTTTGACTGCACAGTGCTGTGCATATCTGCATTATATATTTTGATTCGGAGCCCGCCATCTTTACTGGGCACTGACGATCAATGCGTTTGTATCGATCAATCAAGTCTAAATGCTGATGGTGTTGATTATACACATTTTTCATTGCCTCGAACAATGAGGAGCGACGATAACAATTAATAATACAACAAGCAATGTTACCTGCTTATTATGTCCGTCCATGGATGCTATAGCCATTTATAGGGCCAACAAGAGTATATAGCGCTAATGCATGTGACCCTGCTATCAACCGTCAAGTCTACAATGCAGCAGGTAGTACTTGATCCAAACGGGCGCTACAATTTAGGTGGCGGGTGTAATTGCGAACATCTGATCTGAATACGCCACCATCACTACCAACGTGTGGAACGTTCCACTATGAGCCCAGTTAAGCTTACATGCTAAGAAGTGTAAGTACTCGCGTACCGGTAATTCGGTTTCTTAAGCTCCCCGCTCCCTCCGTGAAAGGAAAGCGCCGCTCCATACTTACGCGCATGGTGGGTGTAATTACGGCATCGTTTTGATAAAGCTCGAAGGCAATATCATCGATTCCTCAACAACATAGTCCTGAAGCAAGCTTTTAAAATAGCAACACGTTTCAAATTGCTTAAATACGAAGCGTACAAAAAAATTGCTTACGGATTTGTACAGAAAAAATATGAAACAAACAAAATAATGGTTCTAATACTTTCTGTTTATGTGCATGTAGAGAGGTATGACCAAGAAGCTACATCGTAGTAGATAGACGTAATATTTAAGCAGCAAAACCGCTGCCTTACACTTCATGCAACTGCGATCATAAATCATTATAATAACAAAAGTCAGTGCGAAGTATTATTATGATAAATATTTTCCGTGTTTATTATTGGTGCAGAAAGAAAAGTACAATGACAGGCACACATGAACCATCACTTATGACCAGACGTCTAACCTGAACAGTGTACAATGTAAAGGCACAAATGACAGTGACCAATAATAGATGGTTAGAAGGCAGCGATGTGTGAAACAAGCATTGATCGAGAATCCTTGTTTCAAATCTCCCAAATAGAGCGTATTACTTTTAACGTGCTGCGTGAATGTTTAAAGATGCTGGTGACCAGCAACGGCGCCGTCGCGTAAGTATAATCTCATTATAAGTGTGGTCCATCAATAAGCGGTCCTTTAATAAATTTAAAGTATTTATTTGCTACCACACGCTTAATATCCTCTTTGATTCATCGCTCTACCCTATTTTCACTTATTAAAAAGACACATAACAAAACTTTCTTTTATCGTAACTTTTCACACATACATATATCTATATATTATCCTACTATATCTATATTATGTCAAATAGTCGTAGCACTCGACCCGATGGCGTTTCGCGCCGCCGACGACAGCCAGAGCCGCCGCCTCGAATATTACAGGAATCTGAACAGCAACAAGGACATGACGAGCAGCCTACATGTAGAACATGTTACAAAACGTTCAGTCGCAGCCGTGATCTTGATCGACATTTGCGAACCGTACATCGACCCCCAGGAACCGGGATCCAATGCCCTGATTGTGGGCTTTTACTGGCCCGTCGTGACAACGTACGGAGACACAGAGGGAACCAACAATGTCGGCACAGGCTACGATTCGGACAGCAAAGCTGTAACATGTGTTGGGCATGCAATAAGGTGTTCCATTCAAAGAACAGCCTAATGAGACATCAAATAGCTTCGCATAAGCGTCGCATGGAATGTAGCGTCTGTGGTGAAGTCTTCTTGAATCAATCGTGCGGATTTCTTCTTGAGCATCGTGGTTCAGCGAGCTGCATGCGCCGCTTTGACTTGTTTTTGGAGCTTGGAGGTTTTCTCGCGTCTTTGCCTTTTCCAATTCCGCCCACAGACGTCAATGATCGTGCTCGGGCGATCCCTGGAAGCAGCAATGAACACACCCAGTCGTCCTCCTCTCCTTCAACATAACTGCTATAGTACCATATAATCGTCTACTGAAATACGGCCGCTCATTTTCTTCACTTTACTTTTACTTACTGTTTTACCTTCCTGTATGCTCCTTCAAACCTATTTCTATGTTCTATATTTTCTTCTGCTGGTTATTTGTGTACTTATGCATCTTCCTTTTTTTCATATGTCCTTTTTTTTATTCTTATGTCTTTCCATTGTTTTCATGGTGTGCACAGTTCATATTCAACAATTTACCCAGAAATATTATACCTATGTTTACCAATATTTATATATTTTCCTTTAAATATATGCCTCTCGTGTTCAAAATAAGCCCAATCAAGGATCAACTTCTATAGCTTTAATGCTACGTCCCTTCATCTTTATTTAATGCTAGCAAAAATTAGGTTTTTCTCGATTGTGTAGCACAATCAATGTTATAATATACAATTATGATACGATATGGGAGACACCCCGCCATCGGCTGCTGCTGCCTGCTGTAATGCTGATTCATCGATCGTATTTATATCATGAGGTTTCTTCAACGGCGCGCTGCATATTTACATATACAGCTAGGCTCATAGGCATAATGACAAATCTAGATAGTCGTAATTTAGATAATGTCTTCTTCTCACGTTTCGAAGCTCAACATCACAAAGTCAAAGATTCCTGTCACAGCCTCAGGCATGAATTTTGGGTAAATAGCGACTGGCACTATCGTTACGTTGAAAGAAGAAAACAGGAGCAAAGGCATGTTAAGAATACGCATTGCTGTTGCTTCATTGATAAGATATTACAAGGGATGATAACCTAATCATGGATAAATCATGGTTAAAGATCTAATTGGCTGGCTTCGCGCACAAAATGTTTACTGAATATAGACAGAAACCATTGATATTGCCTCATTAGCAGCATGTACTTCTTAGCGACTCTCCTCGCCCAATTACTTTAATAGTGATAAAGCCAAGCTGCTGAGCTTGTAATACGACAACAAAACCACTGTACAACCGTAAACGCCACAATTGGTTTATATACAGAGTTAAATAACATTGCTAGTAATATGTGCATTATAGATACCTGTAAACGTAGATTTTTGATGGTTTTCTTCGAGCCGGAGCGAACGCGTTGGCTCTAAATGAGAAAGGTTGAGGATTCTACATTGGACAAGACATTGCATATGAATCTAGAGGAATAGTCCATATCACCTGGTCATAACATTGAAAACAGTGGTAATATTAGAGACAAACAAATCTCCCGCATTTAATGCCTCGAATTGGGCAAAAGGGCACAACGCCTGAGCCTTGTGTGGATGGGTATCTTTTTGGGCAAAACGCCCATTCAGGCTCGGTGTAACAGAAAGAAATTCAGCGAGACAGAGGCAGAGGCAGAAGAGAAGAAGGAGAAGAGCGGGCGCAGCATATAATAGAAAGTATAGTAGCATCAATAAAACAGAGCAGAGAGGGGGCGTGTTATTTAGACTGGCAAAAGAAAGTTCCGCCGCTGCGGTGACTATACTCATCGCTGCCAATTTGGTATAAATAACCCGCTCAAACAACGGACTCTTTCCCCTTAGTTTCCGCTTGCCACTCCTTCCAAACACTCCTCTTTATCTACCATAAAAAAGTTTTTCTTCTCTTCAGTTCCAATCAATCATGCTATCCATTCGAAAGGTTTTTGGTAAAAGCAAACGCAACAAACAACAGAAAAAGAAACAGAATTCGTTTGTCTCCACCGCTTCATCCTCGACCGGTTCTACGCCCTCAACATCCACACCCACTACCCCAACATCAGGCCCCTTTATCCATGACAATCGCGGCATCTTCCGCACACTCGAGCCGGTGTGGTACTATGGCTACTATTCCAATCAACAACAACAACAACAACAACAACAACAAGATCCCAATGGAAACGACGGTAGTGACAGCAACAGTGACAATGATACACATCAAGTTGAGCAGGGAATGGACTGGGTTCAATTTGACTCGCATTGTCAAACCGTGTTGGAAGTGGCCTATCGACAGAACAAGGCATCGTGTGACCTGGGCCAGAATTGCATTGTGCATTTTACAGCAGCCAAGGATGACTGGGTGTTGAATGAGACTGTGCGACGCGTCGTGGCGCCGGTGTGGTGGTTCGAGCAAGACTCGGTTATTGATGGAAGCAAAGGCATGTGTCGCTTCGACTACAAGAACCAGGCCCGTTTAGAAGCGCTGGCAGACGAGGACCGGTCCAAATTGTCACTGGTGGATGAGGCGTTTCCACATCCGTTCACCATTACCCTGGTTCCCAAGTCGCGCGATCAAAGAGAGGAGTGGCGAGGCTTTCTGCATCTGGAGTTCCCTGCAGTCTATGTCAACAGCCAGCACAACCTGTTGGCCAGCCCATACGACAGCAGTAAAGGAGCAGCGCTGGCAATGGATTACTTCTATGACGGTTCGATGGCGTCATACCAGCAGGACGATTACTATGCTACGAGCACCGATGGTGCTGGTCGTCGCTTCTCCATTTAAAAATTTCTCGCCAATTTGTTGCTCATATATCATACAGCCCATCTATATTGCATCTGTTCCTCGTTCCTCATTATCCGCTTCCGTTGCCCCGCACCCCTCCCCAAACCGCCTGCTTCCACTTCTCTCCTTCATGTCATCCTTCTTTGTTCCCTGTACCTTCTAGTCGTCAGGACCATATACCACTCATAGCTCTCCCTTTTTCTCTCTTTCTCTCATTTTTACAAAATCACAGACAGACTCATGGCAAGACGCACAGCGCAGCATCAACATTTTTGTTTTCTTGTTAATTTCTATATATAATTTGTACATAAAATAAACCCCGACCGTTTTCGTGGTTCAAACCATTCTTGCGATTTTCCGAAGGTGACCCACCCAGAGGTAGCACCAGTCCTTCCTATAACCGTCCGTGCACTTCCGAGCCGACCATCTCGTACTTGAGAGATGATGTGAGATGCTGATAAGATATGCCATACTTTTGCAGGCAAAGCGTGCTCGTGCTTTGATCGTTTTTCGCTTCCAACCGACAAAAGGGCATCAAAGAAGTGATATAGTTATGACGGCAGCGACCGTTGACGGTAATGTCTTGTTCATAACAAAAAGAGAAAACTCTGTAATCGTTGCCTTCCGGACGATGCTTGATCTATTTTTACCTGACCAGTACTATTCTGGATATCCAAAAAAAAGTTTTCGTTATGCACCCTATATATCCCTCTCCCCCCACCCCCTTTCCCCGATACCCTTGCTGCCCTGAATCTGGTCCTAACAACTCAATAAAAAACTCGTGTCTCCTACATATATCCCAAAAGAGGGTGCTATTTATTTCCATGGTGATGATACATGTGCTTTGTACACTAAACTTTATCAAATTAAAGCATTACGCGCACCCCCTAAAACTCTATGGCTCTGGTAATTAAGGAATAAGAGATATGAGCATGACATGATGCGGTGCAGTAGATCGACGCTAAACAACAACGTCTCGTGTTCTGACGCCATCCAAGCATAATTCAACAACTCAGCTACAATGTTTATGATTATGAGTAATGGTAATATCTGCATTGCAGCACATCCAACATAAAGAAGCTTATCACGCGGATCAAAGCTGCCATGTCACTTTTCATTGATTGCATACTTCACAATCCCAACTTATTGTAACGATATATAGCAAAATAAGTACCTTAATACATTCGAGGTTTGTGGATAATACTGCTGCATAGTCAGCAACTACCTTTTGTACTTGTGCGTCGTTCGTCGATTGGGTTTGTTCATAGTCGTTGCCAAGTACAGACTAATTGATACATCTTCGCTTTCATGTTTTTAAAACCCGCCTCCTAATATGGATGTCTTTCTCTCCAACGCGTGCGGACATCTCTTCATCGAGACACATCTAGGTATATACGGTTTTATCTACCCTCAAGAAAAGATGTCACTACTACTAAATGGAAAAGCCATTTCTTAAAAGTAGTGAAAACTTGTGTTATATTTGATAATAAACCAGTCTTGAATCTTTTTGAGTCTCGTTGACCTATTCTATCTCATTTCTGTTTATATGATGATAACACACTACATTGTAAACTTTTTGACCCTGTGTCCGTAA
The DNA here is from genome assembly GCF_025766255.1 of Zychaea mexicana. Lineage (NCBI taxonomy): Eukaryota > Fungi > Mucoromycota > Mucoromycetes > Mucorales > Lichtheimiaceae > Zychaea > Zychaea mexicana. The sequence continues at coordinate 185,404 of NW_026516664.1, forward strand.
CCCACACGTCCATAACCTAGCTGTACACCTCATATAGCACATACATCTTTTAGATTTTTGTTAGAACACCCACTGCTGGTGATGCATAATCCAAGGTCCTTGGCAACTTCTTCTTTATTGAACATTCAAGTGTAATCACACTGGGATCGTACTTTGCGCTTGACATCTGAACAATATCGCTCGATGCAACTGCATCCGCAGTGGAATGTGTACAGGTCGCTATATTATTTGGGATACTTTTCTGAGACTGGCGTTAGCTGGTCTATGGCCGCGTTAATACTCGCTGATAGGCCTATTGTCTTCTTTATATAAATCGGAACATCCAAGTAGAATGCTTCTTTAATTTTTATAATTTAGTTGACTTTTTTCATGCAATAGTGTTCAGCCAGTGTCGTAGTAATTGTCTGTGTGTGCTATTGATGGTTAACCGAATATCTTGGATACGTTCAAAAGGTGTTTCATGCAGCATATGTCATATAACCTATTGTATTGATTATATGTATCACACCAGGACCAGCTAAGAGGGGTTGACTTTCAGTGCCCATACCTTTTTCTTGTGACAGACAACAAAATAAACCAACAACAAATATGCAAATATAACAAACAGTGGCTTCTCATGCATACACTAAAGTTATGACACTTGAAAGGTGTCGTTTTGATTTTCTGCACCATACTTGAGATTTTAAAACAAAGGCATATGAGTGCGCGTAGCATGACGGATGTAGTTTGCGGGACTTTGAGGAATTGACCATTAACTGCTGTGTACTAGACTTATCCTACTGCAAAACACCCATGTAAGCTACATTGTGTTACTTTAAAATTAGCACGTTGCTTGCAGCAGCACTTGGCATGTTCTCAATGCTTTTGGGAGCTTTAGGTAATAAAAAAGTTATGTTTTGAGGTCCTGTGTAATGGGGTTGAATCGGATTGAGCTTCAGGTCATTGCTATCCTGGTGCTTTCCGGCTTCTCCGCCGCCCAACTCCATTCTTTTCCGTTAAATGATTATATACTCGGCTGTGCGAAGATGAAGAGAGGTGAAAAACGCATACCACGAGCTTAACAACAAAGCAGCTCTTTGACACAGTTTACGGCAACACGGGTCACTGAGTAGATGCAGCAGATATAATGCCGCATTGATCGAGGCCGCCAATTGGTGGATTGGAAATCGGATTAAAACTTGATGCGACCCCCGTGAGCCGCTTACAACTTTACTCTCTTTCCTTTCTTTATTTCAATCGATCATGTCCGAAACAAACCTTTCCGGCGTTAAACACATTGTGCTAGTACTTAGTGGAAAAGGTAAAAAAAAACAAGAAAGCTGTCTTTAACATTGTTGTGTTTGACTACCGCAGGAATACTTAAAAACAAAATCACTGTTCACCATATAGGAGGAGTGGGCAAATCGTCAGTAACAACACAATTGGCCCTTAGTTTAGTCGAGAAGGGATTTAAATGTGGAATCATGGATGTTGATCTTACGGGCCCTTCCATTCCTCGCATGCTCGGTCTTGATGGACACCAAGTGCACCAATCGTCCAAGGGCTGGGTGCCCGTATATGCAGACAGCAAGCAGAATCTGGCCTGCATGTCGATCGGCTTTTTGCTTACTAATAAAAACGATTCCGTCGTTTGGCGAGGACCTAAAAAGACAGGTATGCCTTGAAAAATTTAGATTGTGTGAGAGAGAGAGAGAGAGCTGCTTATTAATTCTCTTTTTTTTATGCAATATAGCAATGATCAAGCAATTTTTACAAGATGTATGCTGGGGCGAACTCGACTATCTGCTGATTGATACACCACCTGGCACATCGGACGAACACATTGCTACCATCGAAAACTTGAAGGAATATTCTCCGGATGGTGCCGTGGTTGTGACAACACCTCAGGGCGTGGCGATTGCGGATGTGCGTAAAGAACTGTCGTTCTGTAAAAAGGTCAAGTTACCGGTATTGGGCGTTGTCGAGAACATGAGCGGCTTTGTGTGCCCGCATTGTACCGAGTGCACAAATATCTTTGCATCCGGTGGTGGCGAGGCTATGGCTGGCGAGTATGGGATCGAGTTTTTGGGACGTGTGCCAATTGATCCGGGTTTCACTATGATGGTGGAAACGGACGGTGACGGATCTTACGTCAATTCGTTTGAAAAATCCAACCTGTTCCCCATCTTTAAAACTATCAGCAGTCGAGTAGTAGAATTAACGCCATCACAATAAGCAGGTGCAGCATCATCCTCATCCTAAACCCACACCGTTCGCTCTCTCTCTTTCTCTCTCTCCCCATTTACCATACATGCGAAATTTGTACATATGAATACACATAATTGTTTATTATTATACACTTATACTTGGAAAAGAAGACTAGAGCAAAAATACAACACTTTTTTTTGATTTATATGTTAAGGAGAATCTATACAAGTTTGGTGACATCCAGTCCCCAATTGCTTTCTAAATGGTCCAAGATGGCGGGTATACTGGAGAGTGTGTTGAACGTCTTGCGCTCAGCTCTGCTCATAATATCTTCAAACATATACATCAAATGATGATGGAAGATGAAATGGTTTGTGCCGTATCCTAACGCCAACCGAACGTAATCTTCAATACATTCCCAAGGTGTCACATCATGACCTGCGAACAATGCTGGATTCTGCAACAAGCCTCTCGCCGACATGACGCCGTTCACTCCCGTCCGCTCATACATCTCCTCTGCATCTTGGTTGGAGAAGATACTTCCGTTGGCAATCACCGGTACACTCACGGATTCCTTGACCAGTTTTATACCATCGAAATTGACAGGCTCCGTCGATTTTTGCCTTCGTGTTCGTCCATGCACAGTCAAGAAATCCACACCCACTGACTCGGCTCGTTTGACGAACTCATAGGTCTCTTTCAAGTCTGGATGCACACGGATCTTGATACTGCATGGAATATTTACTCGGCCTTTGACAGTCTTGACCATGTCCCGAACAGCTTCTGGATCCGACATCAAATATGATCCAATGTGTTCTTGAATAGCCCATTTTTGTGGACAACCACAGTTCAAATCTACACATATACACATTCACTTCCAGTGTTATCTCTTTGCGCCCTTATCGTAGAGCAGGTGTATTTGTAGTAGTAATAGTACATACCAATACCACCAGCGAACGGAGCCACCATTTCTGCAGCTGCTGCCAGATCAACACCATTGCTTGCTGCAAACTGAACTACAACGGGATCGTCTGCTTCATTGGTAGAGTAATCGGTTTCACGAGCGAGATCTGAGTTCTTGAAGACATCGGCGAGGATCATTGGGGTATATGCGATATCGACGTTGTACCTTGAATTTGCAGGGTGGGTGTGAGATCCACTTTTTGAGGTATAGAAGCCTATTCTTCCTTTTTTTCTTCAAGATAGAAAACGAAACTTACTTGCGAACGAGCTCCCGAAATGGTAGCTTGCTGTAGCGCACCATGGGCGCACATACATTGACCCGATCTTTGGAATTTATAATGTCAAGGACCGATGTCTTTGCCATGCTATAGTGATAAAATTGGAAAATGAAGAGGAGACCGCTACATTTAATATTCTATTCGAATGTTTAAGAGGCGCCTATGTATTAAAGGCGCAGGCTGTCAATACATGCGCCTTTTTACTCATCCCGCTACCATAAATAAGCTTGTATATGTCATGGAGGTCATCTCGTCTGACCGACCAAGATGAAAAGAACGCCTTCTTATGCTTTAGCGTTGTTCTCAGCGTTTTTTGATTTCGCTATATCAACGTACAAAACGATCAATTGTAGACGATACGGGTTGGTAATATAATATTTACGGAATAACAATAGTAATAAAAGAGTGGATGAACTACAAGGAGGTAAAAGATATTTACAAAGGTGGCAACTGTCGAACATAATAAAAATACGAAAAAGAGGAAAAAGGATGGGGAGAATACAAATAAACTTTTTTTTTTATGTGGATTGATGGGAGGTGAGACGTAAAATAATCAAAAGTTCATGAGTGGTGTATGCGAACTTCCCTTTGGATAAACGACCAATGTGGCAACAAACAAACCGATGGTGATTCCAATCGAAGACTCAATCATGGCAAGCGCAAAAGATGCGCCCTGGGTACCCATGGAATCGTCGCCTGAAAACATGCCATAGCCGGCCTTGATGCTAAGACCTCCCGGTACGAGATAGAATACACCCAATAGGACAGCGTCGAATGACATTTTGCCAGTAAATTTGGTCAGCAGGTTGCCCAGGAGACCCAGGGTAAATGCAGGCACTGTTTGCAATATCTGGGCTGGCGCATGGGCGTAGCACTGCAGCAAGTAATTGACAACATAACCAATAGCAGAAACGATAATCATGGTAGGCCAACGGAACGGCCGGGCTCTGACGAAGACGCAGTAGGCCAGGGCAAAAAGTGGTACAAGTAAAATAAAGAAGCGCTGATCAATACGTTGGATATCGCAGGTAGTAATATCGGTTGCTCTTTGACATTCACTGGCGTTCCCTTTGTTGGTAATGTCCGGATCGATCAGTCGGTACAGCTCGGAACCCATTTCAATACCGTAGCCGAGTAAGAACGAGTAGACGATCGAGTACACCATGCGCACCACACCACTGACAAGTTGCCTAGAGACAAGCTCGACCACGGCAACCGCCATGGGGTAACCAGGTAATATGACAATGAAGGCCGAGAATGCAATGGGTGTGAAGCAAAAGCCGTATTGGGTCACTGCTCGCGCCACAAACCCAATGATGATACACACAGTTACTTCCCAAATAGGCTGAAAGCTCTGGATCCGGCCGGAGAAAAATTCATAAATGGCGAAAATCACTATCATCGGGACCCATCGTGGGTTAATTGCTTGTTGTTTCCTTTTCTCGCAAGTAAATCATTTTTTTTTGGATAAGGACACTTACTGGCTAGACCGGCCGAGACGCATGCGTCGTACCAAAAGCCACCGAAAAAGATCAAACAGCCACAGAAACTTGCGAGTCCATAGACGAATGGATTCAGCCAACGCGGATAGAACGATGGTTCATTGGCGACCGTATCAATGAATTGTAATGCCTCATCCACGGGAACTTCACCATGAGCAACTAATTTTTCCAAGCGATATATTTCTCCGAGCTTGTGCATTTCGAATGTTTGTGATTGTCGTATAAAGTGCGTTTCGGTTGTATGGGTGCCTTGATCAAATACGGTCATGAACATGACATTTGGCATATAAACGTACTCCGCATCGACCCCTAAAGTTGTGGATACGTGCCGCATGATATATTCCAAGCGATGTGCCGGACAGCCTGTAGATGCATGGTGTTAAAGATGTGTATAATTCTACGGCGATGTCGTTGCTATAGTAAGTAATTACCATAAAGCATGAGTGACTTGACAAGCTTGCGCAAAAACTCTTGCTTTTGCAGAATGTTGGCAATCTCAAAGGTGATTCGAATACGATCTTCCAGAGTGATCGGCTCAAACTGGGAGGCGGTGGTGAACATGCTGTCGATGGACGACCGTCTCGATACGGAGGGCGACATAAGCTTCTTCTTCTCTAGACTAGGAACCAAATGGTTGCTTGCGGTCATTGTGGATAGCCAGCTGTATGGACGGTTGATCATTTTCGGTCGCTGCGGAGTGAGCTTGTCGGCGGCAGAATTGGGGTCTGTGCTTGAATGCATCGGGACGTCGTACAACGATGCAGGTTTCTTCTTCAGATGCTTTTTTGCTTTCTTTGCTTCCTGAAAATTATTTTAGTCGATAAAAATTAATAAAAGGGGCTTATCTTCAGAAAATGCAGGGACTCATCAAGCACTTGAGACACTGTCGGCATGGATCCTCATTGCCCTCTCAACTAGTTGATCTTGTTTTGCACTAAAAAGGTACCTTCTGCTGCTTTCGACGTTGGTTTTTTTTCTCCTGTTCTTGCTCATTTCGACGTCTTTGTGCTTCCAATTTCATCAGACTGGAAAGCACACTCCCACCACCGGCTCCCATGCCTAGACCCGCACCACTCATTGCTCCGGTAGAGGTTCCACCAGAGTCGATCGTTTCGTGTTGCGCACATTCCGGCATCCCACCGGGGCTACTGACCGTCTGCTCCCCGCCCTCCAGATCTGCTTCGTCCATGACACTGTTGGAACGAAAGCGTCGAGCCAACCGATCGTCTTGGCTAGTCCCATCACGAATACTCAGCATTCTCTCAACAAGCGCGGCTGATTCCATGACGTGGTCCTGAAAACGAACATGGCGGTCTTGAGCTTCCTGGTGGTCGAGTGCTGCTTCCAACAGCTCGTTATCGGATCCAACACCCGCTGCTGACTGATGCTCTTTTTCCTTGTCTATGCTGCTTCTGCTCCGGGACGAGATTCGGTTGTGTCGAGTAGGAGACGGCACGCTAGCCCAGTTGTTTTGTTTTTCGCCGTCATCATCTTCCATGGTATCGCTTTCGCTGCTTGTGCTGCTGGTATCATTTTGTTGTTGTTGTCGTCGTCGTTGTTCTCTTTTTGGGTCGTCTTTGGGTGTGGCTTCAACAGGTTCGCACGGGTGGACAGAATCAGTGGTCACTCTAAGCTCTGGTATATTTGGACAGGATACGGAGTGGACGAAAGGCGGCCGAGTGCTGCTACTGACGCTGCTTCTTCGACTATTTCCGCTGCCTTCGGGTCGCAGGTTATCCATAGAAGCGTGTACGGAAAGTGTGTACTAAATGTGGAAGGGCGGTTGTTGTTGTTGTTGCTGTTATTGCGTAGAGGGAGAGAGATAAGTGAAAAAGAGTCTAGTACGCAAGAAAGGGCGGTCGCAAACAATATAGAAAACGCTAGCTTTTTATTGTCGGAGATTTTTTTTTGGAACATAACCATAACTACAGAAAAAAAATATAAGGTTTGGCCTCCTCTGTCAGCATTTCCAAAGGAACAACTATTTCGCATGATATTTCTGCGCCTCTAGATAGGGTAAGGGGGGGGGTGTTAAATGACCTGTAAAATTAACAAGATTTTTCATGATCAAGACCACACGTCTACTTGTTTGTTCTTAATGTTGTTGATGCCTTTTAAAGCGCAATGACGCGCGGACAAATGTTTGTTAGACTCGGCTATTTACAAACTATACAGCGGTTGGCCCTGGTCTTCTACACTACTGTATAAGTGAAATTCACCCTACAACAATACAAAGTAGCTCCTAAATAATTTTTTTTATCAAAAAGAAAGATGAGATTATACTTAAGTTATATATATTCCAAGTGTTTCCGTTGAAAAGCCATAAAGTTTTGCTCAGTAAAGAGCACACCCAGCGGATCCCCCAAACAATACGCGAAATTAGTCGATTGCTGGATTCAGAGTCAACAAATGCTAAATTTCGCGATTCTCTCACAGTTCGCTAAACCTGCTTCTCATGCAATAACTAAAACAACAACCTCCTAATTCAACCGAAAACATGCAAAACAATCGTTCGCCATCCCCAGCAGAAACACCCCATTCTCTCGCTGCCCCCAATACTACCTCTAAGGGTAAAAAAACTTTGAAGAAAACAGGAGGACGGGAAGGAAACCTCAACTACTCGGTAGTTGAGGACCTTCAACTTTGTAAATCGTGGTTGAAGATTTCGCAGAATCCCATTGTTGGCGCTGATTAAGAGTCAGATACGTTCTGGGAAGCAATTCGAGCACACTTCGCAGCCAACGTTGAAGCCCGTTGTGAACGTTCTGCGAAAGGGCTGTCAACTCGCTGGAGTCGAACTTTGCAGAAAGAAGTAGCAAAGTTCACTGGCTACCACAGTCAGGTCCTGAACCTCAGACAGAGTGGACAGAACGAACTGGGTCAGGTAAATACACTATATAGAGTATGAATAGAAGCATATTATACAGGACCTGATACGTAATGGTAATTTCTAGCTCACCCAAGCGAAGGATATGTACCTGAAGTTCGAGAAGAAACCTTTTGGTTTCGAGCATTGCTGGGAAGTTCTGCGCAAGCATGACAAGTGGGGCGCAAAGGCAAAGGAAATCAGCGACAAGCGTAGCGGCCCCAAGAAGGACAAGAAAGGGAAGGGCAAGGAAGGAGCCGCTGCCGCTCCTAATGTTGTCCAAGAAGGTGTGGATGGTGGATCTTCGTCCAAATGTAAACCAAGACCCACCGGAAACAAGAAGGCAAAGGAGCAGGAGGCTCTCAAACGCAGCTACGAGCAAGCAATGAAAAATGAGCTTGAGAGTTTCTCGCAGAAACAAAAAAGAAGAGGAAGTTTTTCGAGCAGCTTGTAGTTGTAGAGAAAGAATAGAGAAAGGAGGAGAGAATGGCTTTTTCATGTCACGCACTTTCACTTTTTAGGCTTTGAGATTATGACCTTGGTGTCCTCCTTATCGAAATGTTGGTGCGAAGAAGAATCTTCAACATGGAGCCTATTAAATTTCGACATCCTGCACCCTTGGTATCTCCTCCAAGTTCTCCTGGGTCCGCTCGTTCTGGTTCCATGTCTCCTTTGACGTCACCTGGGTCCTAGGTCGCCTAGTGGTCCACGGAAACAACAGCAGCAAAATCCTGGTGTCCATCCCCCTCAAAAAATGTCCAAACGGAGATAAATGTCAGTTTTTACATACAGTAGAAGTAGTAGATTCAACCACATCATGTGGATCTCTTCCCTGATCTTCATCGTCATAATCGTTTGATTAGCCCCTGGTGTCTTGATGTTGCCACCAGGTATGCCATATCGCCTCTCTTGGGTAGAGGGTGGTGTAGTAGATGTTGTACTCTTGTAAAGCCTGTCACCAAAAATGAAGCACATTATCTACTCACAAACGAGACAGAAAAACTTGCCGAGTAACATTCAAGAAACCATGAACATGTGTCCCGTAGAAAAGTACTGCAAAAAGATTTTACAGTATGTTACTCTATCACCAAGGTTGTTCTTAAGTATAAAGAAGAAAGACCAACATGTTTAAATCGGGCGGGCAAAAAAATAGCAATTTGGAGCGTGATAATCTCCGGGTAATGATACATTTTACATACAGTAAAATGGAGAATGATAGCTAACCTAGAATGGGTAGTGGTATATTGACGGTGTCGATGTTTCGGGATTGTTAATGGAAATGCGCGATAAGATTATGGAGCGTCTAGCAAATAATAAAACCTGTCAGGGGCGCCGGCCCCGAACGACTTCGGTCGAGGCGGGTGGCCTTTCTGAGCTTGCTCAATCGGACAGTAGGTTCGATTCCTGCTGTCCGGATACAACATCCTTCCTGTGGTTCCTTTGGTGAAAACTGGTCATCTCGCGGAAATTCCTGTGACAATCTGCATATAGCCCTCCCTGACGATCAGTTTGGTCCATAGTAGCACACCAGTGTGCCTTAGTCGTTACTGGCAGTTTCTGATCTTTGCACACTATAATTAATGATACCCGATTAATGGTTTCCTTACAGAAAAATAAATAAAACCTGTTACTCCTGATGAAGAAGTATGACGAATGGGGTAAAGACTCCGGACGAAGATTACAAGATAGTCTATTACTATATACAAAAAAGCAAAATGAGTAGGGCTCTAGCAAAGATGGGAGGGGGTGATCTCCCCTCTTTTTTGTGTGTCTATGGAAAAGGTAATATGATATATGTTGGATGTGACGGTAATGGTAGTAGAGAGAGATGAAAGAGGAGGAACAGATACTCTCAAAGGTTTCTGGGTTCTATCATTTTGTATAAACAGCATTGCATCTGTCGACAAAGGCTTGCAGCATCATCTTGGACACTTGTTCAAAAAACACAGTGGAAGCTTGGGCATGGAGTGGCGAAGCGAATTCAAACCGGATATTAAAGTCGACATAGCACGAAGGATGATGTAATGCATCGGGCTGATTGAGTTTGTGTGCAGGCAAATTGGGTGTGAACCGCCAGGTCGTGACAAGCTCTTTAAACAACGATGCATCGCTCGAAACGGCCTATATTAGATTCGGTATTCGGTTAAAATTTAGTTGATGGTGCGATTGGTGAGCTCCAAGTATGCATATAAACTTTCCATGTACCTCGACGAATTTAGGGTGCTCGCAGGTTACTTGGGAGGTATACTTCTCTTCAAACATTTTGAATCCTATGCCGAGTTCACCATCAAACACCGTCCTTTTGGTTTGACCAGAAACTGGACGAGCACTGTAAACACGAGAAAACGTGCAGAAGGGGACAAATTGCTCGTAATCTTTGACATTGGAGACTACATTGTACACTTGTTCCTGTGACAAACTGTTCTTTCGTCAGCCCTCCCGAGAAAATTCACACATACGCATTCGATATATATATATATTTTAAGCAGAGTAGTCCCTACTTTAGCAATTGGCGTTCGGAATGTTCTTTTCGGCTCGAAGGCAAAATGTCAGGCATGCTGAAAAATAAACGATTACAGGAGAAGTAAGGGGCAGCATTGGATCGCGAGGCATTGGGGACGCGTGATGCCAAGACCCTGAGCACCATTTTTCTTTCTTATGTCTATAAGGTATGTTTTCCTGTCAGGACAAACACCAGGCGACAATCCCAGCAAAGTTAATTGGGGGGTTTGGATTACTCGTCACATGGCACCGACGTTACACATGCAGTCTTTTTTTATATACACTTTGTTCTTCTAAATTTATTCTCCCCTTTCTCTTCCCTTTCTTTCTTTTTTTTTCTTAAAAAAGCACGACCTTCTTTTGATAGTCTTCCATTAAACCATACATAAACTTTGATCATAGCAGAAATAGACCCGCATGTTTTTGGCAGGGAAGACCAAGGAATTCTATATTGACTTGCAAACCAATCGCTACTACAAGCCAGGAGAGGCCATTAAAGGTAATATGCTTTTTTCGAAGGAGGAATAATATAAAAATAGAATCCAATAAGCTAGGAGAACAACAAAGGTTGCAGAAATGTAAGATAGTGTATGTATATACAATCTAACATCACCAATCTCGAAACAATGATGGGTTGCATAGGGGATGTTGTTCTTGACCTTGCAAAAGCGAGAAAGATACACCATATTCGAGTAACACTAGCTGGTGTCGTACAAGTTGGCGCCAACACCCTGACTTTGTTTAGCCGTGAATGCCAGATCGCTACTGCCCCGGACGAGTCAGGCAGTGCACATCAGCTGGAAGCCAAAAGCAACCGATTCCCTTTTGAGCTTAGCATTCCCGGGTCCAGTGCAGAACTTCCGACGAGCATGAAGGTAAGAAAAACTGTTTCCGCGTTTGTTCATTGTATAGTATGGAGTACTTGGTACATTCTAAATTATTATTTAATTATACAGCTGACACAACAAAGCGGTGTAAGGTACACAATCACTGCCGTACTCAAGATTCCATATACGCTGGTACAGTCATGGTCTCCTCAGGACAGTCGAGAGATATCACTTGTCGAAGATATTGATGTAAGTCTCCCCGAGTATAAAGTCAAGGCCCGGGCGGATGAACAAGTCAAACACCAAGAGAATACAGCGGTAGTTTCGATGCATATTCCCAAAACCGCCATTGTACGAGGTAAAGCATAAATCCAAACAGGTGGGATTGCGAGGGAACACATAACATATCATCATCAGCATCACACACACAAACCCATCTGACTCGTTCCCTCTCTCTCTTGTATCACACCAGGCGACATCTTGCCTGTTACAGCAATTATCAAACATTATAAGGATTTTGTAAAGCCAAAGGCGGTAAAGCTCAGTTTGGTGAGACGGTTCTATCTATTCGGCAAGGGCAAGTAAGTATTACACTATCAACTGGAAGAACGATGGCTTATATCAATCGCTGACGCGCATGATTCTTGTAGAAAACAATTGGTTGAACAACGCACCATCAAATCACGTGTATATGATCTGGAACTGACGAGCGATAACGAATACAAGAATGAATTTGTGGCAAAGATATTCATTCCACAGTCTGTGGCACCAACCACATCTTCCAGCGGCCGCATCTTGCGTGTCGACTACACGGCACATATCTCGGTCGATCTGAACACGGTGGATCGTGAGGATCCCCGCTATTTGGAGTCTCATGCTGTTTATATGGACATTTTTGTTAAAATCGGTACAACGCCCAAAGCAGAAGTATCTATTGACAGTGACGAGGAGAGTGACGAAGAGGAACCGGCCGAAGATGAGCTTCCAGAGCTGTCAAAGGATATGGAGCAACTCGATTTGAGCGATGAGCGCGAGGATGGTCATGAAATATCTTCGGTCTATGCGCCAGCACCTGTATATGCATCGCCACCGCTTTCGTATGTGTCACGCGAGAACAGCATGACTAGAACTACTAATGCAAAGGAACTTGAACCTGCTTCAGCATCTTTATCAAGAAACAGCAGCGTCGCAAGCAGCAACACCACTAGCAGCAGCATAAGATCAGATCCACCAACAGCAGCTCTATCTCGTGATAATAGCGTTGCCAGTACCGCCAGCAGACGAAGCATCGCCGCCGCTGCTCCTGTTGCTGAGCAACCACCCGCGCCTCTATCTCGAGATAACAGCTTAGCAAGCACAGCTAGCAGAAGAAGTATTGCCGAAGTGCATGATCCCTTGTCACGCAATAGCAGTTTTGCCAGTACTGCAAGCAGTAGCAGAAGACCTGCACAGGACAACTACCATACAAGATCCAGTAGTCAACATTCTTCGTCCTACTATCAGCAACAACATCAAACAACTACTCCTCAACTACAACACCACCAGCTGCACCGAGACGAATCACTCCACAGTACCATCTCACACTCATCCACGCCATCCACATCGCCCTATAATAGCCCATCCACAAGTACGTCTGCATCACGCAATAACAGCGTGCGTATGTCGATGCCTGTTGCTATGCCAGTACCACCATCACAGCAACAGTTTCCACGACAACAGTCGCCATCAGGAATGGCTATGCCTATACCAATGCCGATGCCTCACGTACTACAGCAACCGACCTATCCACATCATCACCAACCCCCTCCCCCACAGCAATATTCGACATCACCACATAACCAGCTTTATTCCTCTTCTCCGCATAATTACCATCATCAACCACCGCCTCCAACAACATATTTCCCTGGACAAGAACCGCCACCACCTCAATTCGACGCACCATTACCTCCTCCACCTCCATCCCCTTTCAGCAATGGCAGCAGTCCCAACTTGCAAATGCCAATGCCGTTGATGCCTGGACCTGGACCACAACATTGGCCATCCCAATCTTCCTTCCATAGTCCACACATTTCCCACGACAATGCTCCTCCTCCTACTCCTCAACACCCTTCACCAGGTTACTGGTAAAACATTAAAAAACCGCCAAGTAGATCCACTGCGAATTAAACCACAATTTCCGGGTAAATAATATATTTTCTCCTTGTGAACACTGTATGTATGTTGGAATTTGCACCATTCTTTGTTTCTCTACCAATCGATAACTGCTACGACAGGACGATGGTCACTGATATACAAACGGTCATCAAACATGTTGGGAAGCACACCAAAGCGACGCACGGTTGCGTTATTTTGGTGATGATGCATCATCATGATATAATCGATCCGGAGCGGTGCAACGATTTCAGGTTCGCCAAAGCTAGTAAATGTATCGGTATCGCCATAGGGCCCGCTCAAGGTTGATCCACTTGGCATTTGATGTGTTAAAGTCGTTGCGAGCGCATACCGGGTATCCACAAACAAGTTTTCCTCTTGTTTTTGATTCTGTATGTTCTGCATGATTTGGCCAGGTCGTACTACGCGATGCGTCGGTAACGTCATTCCTTCCGTTGTGCGTACAGGCTTTCCTGTATGCGTAGCCACTTTGAGCTGTGTCTTTTGGTTGAGTTGATCAATGTTTTTCCACGTGGAGTTATCTTGTTTTGCCTGACCACCCGTCAGCGTCACGTATCCGCCATCCGCTTCGGTCGAGTTCAGGTCTCCCATCAAGATTAATAGCTCGTTTTTCTGGACTGCATGGTTGAGGATGACTTGAGCAGCACCCTTGCGCGACTCTGGTCCTTCATGGTCAAAATGGGCGTTGTAAACATGGAAGCGGGATCCATCCGACAAGCGACTAAACGTCACCACCGTGGCAATCCGCGGGTGCTTGGCGTCCCAGCCTTGGGTGCCTGGTTTGTCGGGTTCCTCCGAGAGCCATATGAGATGCCAGTCTTCCACCTTGAGTTTGTCCTTTTTATAAAAGACAGGACAGAATTCGCCTTCTTTCTGTCCGTCAACACGACCAGCACCTACCCATGCATATTCGTCACCGAGTATGGAGTCCAAATCCATCACTTGTTGATTAAACGGTTCCTATTCAAAAATCAGAAGGCCAAATTGAATATGTATTATTAGGCAACTTCTTGCGTGTGTGGGATTATTTTTGTGGTTGAACAAATACCTGAAAGCCCACGATATCCGGTTCCCACATCAATACCGTGTCGCCAACTTTCCACTTGCGTACAGACCACGGCAACTCGCCTTCAAATTTGGATGGCAGTTGTGGTGCAGAAGCAAACGGTTCACTGCCACCCATATCCAGTCGAAGGTTGAACGTCATGAACTTCATTTTTTTCTTCTATTTGTGTGGTAATATACACGAAAACGAGAAGAGGAGAAAAGGAAAGAGAAGCAAAAACCGGGATGAAACGCCATGGATTTCTGCATGATGACGACCCTTGAAGCGAGATTTTGTACCACCGACATTGGCACAAAATAGTACTAATGATTAGCGAGGTTTTTTCCGACATGGCGGTGATTGGCCCATACAAGACGATGTTATTAAAAATCACCTTCTCTCCTTCCATGCACCGAGGCACAAATGAAAGGGAATATTTGATCTACCCGTGAAAGTCTTTGGTGTTGACCCGCTGAGCAGGATTTGGTAACAACATATCATCTTACCCTAGTCGTAGAGTCAATCGACCGGCAGATAATTTGTCTCTATTTTTTGGCCATACACATTACGCTTGTCATAGTGAGCGCGTCAGTAATTGCATTTCGATCTTCTTCCTTTTTACAGAACATAACGGCTCTTTCAATAGATAGGTACTGAAAGATGCAATTTAACTAATCAAAGCTGATAGTTATAGCTCTCTATTTATATGTATAAATGATAATCATCATTTTCTTTCCCTTTCTTTTTGCCCATTTTCGGTAATCTACCTTTCGTCTTAACTTGGATGTATTTTGTTTTTCCGGACAAACAGTTTGAAGCCTGAGTGCTATCAATTGTAATGACGGGAACTCCCATTATGTAATAAGTTGGAATAGTGGTTTCTTGGCGAGATACCCCTTTGTGTTAGAATATAAGAAAGAAGAAAGTGCCGTACATCAGTAGGTTTCCATTTGACATGTGTTGGCAAAGGAAAACATTATAGAGACATAATGCTCTTGTTTTTTTTGTGCATCCAGTTTCGATAGAGGATAGCCAAATTCAACTGTCTATACCGTACCGTAGCTACTGATATTTCTATCCAAAGTGATTTTACCAAATAAATATACACGCTATGGATTTTTCGAACTTGGAGTTTATAACTATCTTTGATTTTTAAAAGTGGAGGAACAACAAAAAAGAAAAGCACGGGAATGATATGGAACAGGGGATAACATTAAGGAAAACATGAGAACAAGAAAGAAGTAAATAGTAGTATAGACTACCTAAGCAAAAGTATGGGCATGTATCATATGTGCGTGAATGTATCAAAACTATTCGTTTTATAAAGCAAAGGGTGCAAAGATAAGTGTTGCAAGAATTGACATGAAGAGCCCGGCCAGCGCGTTTGCGTCCGTATTTGAGGAAGCGCCTGATACGTGAGGCGTGTGTTGTTTTTGCCTTTGCTGTGGTAAAGGATCGCTACTGCTCGGTGCAGATGATGAAGAGGCGAGGCTTGAAGAGGATGCAAGGGAGCTGCCAGCAGCAGCAGCAGAGGAGGAAAGCGTTGCGTTTTGAACGTTCTGTGCCTCAATAGGATCATTTAATGAGTCATGCGGCTCTTCATCGCCAAGGCATTCTGCAGCTGTTGAGAACTGATAACCGCGTTGGGTCAGATAGTTGATGATATGGGGCACTTGCGCAATGGATTGGTTGTACAAATCTATAACCGATTCCTCAACAATTAGTGCCCAGAGGAGGTGTGTAGACACATAGTGAAGCGATTTTCTTAGAAAAAAAAAAAGAGGAAAACTTACCGTGTTGCAGGCTGATATATCCAGGGTCCTCATGGGGGTTCAATCCAGTGTCAATGCCGGCTGCTGCACTCTTGAAGGCACCACGTATTTTCTTGGAAGCATCCGCGCGCATATACACATCGTAATCCGTAGGATCAACATTCCATAGCAAAACCTTGTAGCCCATAGAATTTAAAAGTGCCTTGACACGACCATCAGCTTCGCCGAAAGGAGGACGAGCATACTTGGGCTTGATACCAATGGCATCCTTGATGGCCTTCTCGGTTGCCTTCATTTCGTAAATGATTTCGTCGTTCGTCAAGCTCATCAAGTGTGGATGCGAGTATGTGTGCGAAGCAATTTGGTGACCTGCTTCATAGGCGCGCTTAACCACTTCGGGGTATTTCTCAACGTGGGATCCCATGACGCAGAATGTGGCCTTGATATCATGCTTGTCCAAGATATCGAGCAGCTGTCCAGTGTATTCACTGGGTCCATCGTCAAATGTCAACGCCCAAACGTGATCGCGCGGACAGCCATAAATATCGGCTGGGGTGGGTGTGTTGCCGCATGTCTCAAAGCATCGATCGTTTTCGGGTCCATCACAATCGACGTTCTCGCAAATACCGGAGCCAATGGGGCGGATGGCAACGTCGGGTACTTGGGCCAGATCGACTTCTTTCAGCCAAGCCTCGTTCTTAGGCACTTCGACTTCTTCGGCGTCACCTTGGGCAATAACCGTACTTAGTGTAAGTATTAGCAGGCATGCTGCAGCGAGCAAGAAAAACTTTCTGCCCTCCATGATGGGTTGTTGATTTCCTCGCGTCTTCTTGTCTAATCTAGTGACCCTTTATATATCATGAAAAGCAAAATGTTTCCGAAAAAAAAGCTTTTCGCCTCCTCGATATTGACAGCCTGTGGATGTGTTTGGTCGATATGACGACAGATCGTGTGCGCATTTAAAAACAATGAAAGCGAGTAATCATAAGCTAGCTTCATTTTAAATAGTTTAAGCATAAGATAGTAGAGTGAGAAAAGTTACTTCTTTTTTACTCTATGTGTTTTGACAGACACCTCAATATCAAAAGAAGACTCGGGAATTTCATGCAGTTGTTGCAAGCAGTGAGTTGCAAATGCAACCGAAATTGACAGTTGTGTCTCTGCCTTCAACTTTTTGCTACGAACCAAATTTCTAAAGTGAAGAATTGACCAACACAAACCGTTGGCCATAATAAACAAGCTATTACCATGGAAGGCATGTTCTCAACAGTGGAAAAGCAGGTACTCGAGACGCGGCTCGTTGCTGTCAAAAAGTACAAAAAACATCACGGTCAATTGGTGCAAAGACACTACCAGCGGGAGCTCTGGGCATTACGGACCATGTCCTTGGAATCTGAAGCCGAAGCACGAGAGAATCACGTACGCAATATAATCAACTTGCTATTAATCGCTAAATCGAGATGAACCTCAAGACATGCTGCTAAACTGTTATGTTGATTAGGTCATTTGTTTACTGAGTGCCGATTCAACAGGTGGCGCTCACTACTTGACCTTCCCTTACTATGAGTATACGCTTATGAATTTTGTGGAAGACAGAGACCGCCAGTTTGCTTTGAGTGCACTGTACCAGATTGCACAGGGGCTCATTTTTCTGCATTCGCAAGGAATTGTTCATTGCGATCTGGCTCCTACTAATATTTTGGTCGATCATGACCAACAGGTGGTCATCGCCGACTTTGGGTGCGCCCATCTGTATTCTTCAAGTACAACATACCCAGACTCTGGCTTCAACTCGATGGAAGAAATCGGTACCAGGTATTAAAAAGAAAATATTCATCTATTGAGTGTGTACTTTGCAGAGTTTTAAGAAATAACATTGGGTGTGCCTTTTTGCTAGATACTATAAAGCACCTGAGCACTTGTTCGGATACCGTGTGTATCAGCCGGCAACCGACATTTGGTCACTTGGCACTATATCTTGTCACCTGTTACTAGGACATCCGATATTTGATGGACAAAGCGATTTAGAACAAATTGGAATGATAGTGCGTTCGCTAGGCCCCCCTCCTATTGAAGTCAAGGAAGAGGTAAAGGAAGAAAGCCAAGGATGTGATCGGGCGGAGGATACACTTTCCAGGCGCAACAACAACGATAGTTAAAAGAATACATTCTAGGAAATGAGCATGTACCCAGACATCGACAAGTTGATCTTTTTTGGGGGCGATTCTCTACTAAGCCAACAAGACAGCGATGATGACGATAGTGGTGGCAGTGACGAGGATGACGAAGTGGATGCAGCAGAGGAAGAAACACTTCACGGTGAAAGTGTTCAAGCCAATATTGCAAAGATGCCCAATGCAAAATCGCTTAGTTTAGGATCAATATTGAATGAATCGTTTGTTGCACGAGAGGATCAAGTTTTGATCCGCCGTATGTTGACATGGTCTATCAAGGAGCGAATAACAGCCAAGGAGGTAAGATGCCAGTAAAAAGTGGCCTATTACAAGGAGGAAAAGAGAGGGGCAAAGAGTATTTTGCAAAAAGTGGGATACCCGTTTTCTGATTCTCACGGACCTGCTGTTTTCTTCGTAACAACGGACACTCATAAAATGACAAAAACAAAGATCTCCAAGCTAGTATATCCTGTCCAATAGTCATGGAGCATTGACCCAAATTTGCTTGGCCGTTATTATTGCAGTTCTTGACTCATCACAAAATTGATGTCATATCATACAATTTAACGCGGTGGTAAAAGTCAGTTAGTCAATACAAGTACTGTACTATATCAGTCTATTTGCAGAAAGAAGCGCGCAACTCATTTCACACCAGCTTTTTCATGCCAAAGGTGCCAGGACATCTTCACTAGCGCATTATTAATGTCTTCATTATTCTTGGCCTCCAGGATCCCCACCCCCATCCTCTTGATCATCGTCCTCGTCTTCGGTTCGCTTCCTACCTCATCCTGATTATTCAAATCTTGCTCTTGGATTTGCGCCTTGATGCTTTGGCCTTGCTATTTGGGCAGCGCAGATCAACTGTTCTTGAGTAAATGTCACCACCGCTGTTTTTACGTATGCCACATAAAAGCGACACAAATTATTTCCAGCGCTATATTTAAGATCGATGACACGGCCCACTATGTGTTCCCAATCTCATCGACTTCTCGCTCGTAGTGTGGTCGGTATAGATAAGCGTACTCGCATTGCTGCTATTGAACTGTATGATAGAAGATACACGTAGTAATACAGAAGAATCACGTATGTCTTACCGGCAGATAGGGCATTGAGACGTTGGTGTGCGCGGATTATATACAGCATCACAGCACCAAAGGATAATTCTACCTTCTCGATTATTCGCGATGGTGCGCCGAAACTTTTACTTGTTGGTAAAACTGCAAGACAACCTCAATGTTAGTAACAAGGAAACTTAAACTTTGAATACAAAAGAGCAAAATAAAGGTACGTAACATACTTGTGCTCTCTGCAGGTGTAAAGGTCTTGTTCATGTTAACCAACACTTTAGTGGACGGCTGCTACAACCCGTTGAAGGCAAACAGAGCATATGATGCTGGTCCTCAATTCGCCGATCACGACGACAACAGTCCGCTGCGCCAGTATGCCCCAGAAAGTCTGAACAAAAAAGAAAAAGTGAAACGTCGTTTAATACACCATGTTCACATATGGCTGTGATGTTTATATTGTTGCCCTGATATTGAACACAATCATAAACTCCACCGACAAGGGCTCAAGTCTTTTGATCCCTTGAAGCCGGGCATCTCCATAGCCGACAATGATAGGCAACGGCGGTTGATAATTAGGATGACGAAGCCGCTCGCGTTGTGCCGCGCGACGGTGATCTTTGCGTTCCTTCTTTGAGCTTTTGGGGAAGGATGCCATTAAAAAACAAAACGTGGGCTATTTCTTGCCTTGATGTGCAAGATATAATATCTCTTTTATATAGTCATACGCTACTTACATCGTCTGGGCCAGAAATTCCCATCAGTTTGCTTGCTAAACGCTCGATGGCAGAGCGACGGGCGCCAAAGTACCTCAACTGCATCTCGCGATGTTGACAGTCGCAACTAAATTCTCCAAAGGCTCTATAAATAATGCTGTGAGTATTACGGATTGTGGAAATAATATAATACTTACTTTTTGTGAGATTCGCCTATCATGCGAATATAAGCCTCGAAACCTTGCACTGTGTGTATCATACAATAAGAAAATTCGCTCACATCCGAATAAACAGCTCGTGTATGTTCGTCACATTTTGATAAACACAGGTTTTTAGGGCTCGTTAGACCAAGTTCAAGACGAAAGTGTTTGACCTCTTTCGAGCTATTTGGTGACCGCTCTGTAACTGTAGTTAAAAAAAGCAACCAGTGAATAAGTCTCGGGATGCAAGCGAGCAAAATAGGAAATGAGACTGGATGAAACTGTACCTCCTCGTATTCCTGTCCTGAGCCTCTTGAACGTCAATGACACTAACACGCCATCCATTTCAATATAATTATTGAAAATTTGCGGTCCTCGATTTTCTTGTGGCACCTCTCCTCTACTACTTGGAATTTAAGAAACACAAGTTTGAGTATATAGCTGTCAAAGAGGGAAGCGTTCAGAAGCAATATATGCAGCACTCCTATATTAACTGACCCAGTAGGTCCCAGTATGTTGGTATTCTTCTGGTAACATGGTTCAGGAAAAGAGATACTCCCAAATCTCTTCCATTTGCACCTCGATAAGCTGGCAAAACTACCGCTCGCTGTTTAAAGAATTCCCGTCCGCTGTTGGCTCTCCTGGGCGCTAACACTCGCAGTTAGATTTGCTTCCTTTTAAATGTGTATATATAACACTTCTAGAGTGCAGAAAGTAAACTTACCAATACATGAGGTGGCAGTGTGATACACATTTGGTATTTGGTAGAAAACTCAGCGGTCAATAGGCATGTGCGTTACTTGCTGGTGCTTGGCTACGGGTAGCAGTGTTTACCTCGATCTGCCGTCGTGCTGGACAACGCGTTGCAGAAGCCTAAGGTAGGACCTTGTCATTTGAATGAACATAGCAGCTAGTTCTTGGAAAGCGTTTTGGATTATTCTACTGGGAACTCCTCCCTTGTTGGCGAACGCGACTTTACAGTGTCTATGGCGTTAGATTATGCATAAAATTGACGTATCCGCCAGATCTATACTTCTGGTAGCAGGCGATCATTACATGACAATAACTTCCCAGCTGATGCGAAAAGTATGCCAACGCATTATGATAAGCATAACGTTTACGTCGTATGGATTCTACAGAGGCATTTTTTGAAAAGTGATTTATACAGGAGAGGGATGAAAATTTGAGAAACATAAATTGATGAGTATTAACGTTTCAACTTATAGACAGGCGAGTAAATTCCAGCTCAACAAGTAGCCGGTAAGCAAAAGTACGTGTATAATGGTGTTCAGTGTTATATTTTTTTACTGTACACATCCGGCAATATGTTTTATATAATAATAAATCGTTGCCTTAGAAAGCTTCTATCAATTTTTCATGGAAACAATAGGTCCATTGCGCTTGTGTACATAATCATCGCTCCATATGACGGTTGTGAAAGTACAGTCGTCTGCTCAGTTATATTGTTTGGTTGTCCAGAAGAGCAAGCAAGGAATATTTTTTCACATGTATTAGTTATTTATGGGTTGCTTATTGTCAAAGAACATGGCTATCAAACCCGACATTCAGTCACTTCTTTCGAACACTATGTCGGATAAATAAAATTTTGCCTATAGGCCTTAAAAAAAAGAACATGGCAACGCAATACAAGAGTCTATTCAATTTCGTTCCACTGCTACGAGACATAATGACCAGCAGTACAAACTCTGTTTAACCCTTACCTGCTCCTCCTTCATCTTACCTCGGCACCACACTTTGTGCTCACCATTTGTCATCATTCTGATGATAAGCTCTTTTTGACGTGAAAGAAATCAAACATTTGGACAAAGCATAGAATATTAACTTGACATACATGGAGAATAGCAATTATTCTTCACGAGAAAATTTTGCTGCTGTAAAAATTAGCATACAAACTTATCGTAGAGTAGAGCCTAATATGCTATAAAGCACACTTAATTCTTCCCTTATTAACCAGTGTCACTTGTAGAAGTAATAGTGCAATTCACTCATGATTTGATTTGTATATATCGCCCATACACAAGTTTCCGATGTTACCGTCGCCGTAAATCATTTGAGGCCCCTCCATTTCCAATGCTGTCGGAAAAGGGGACAGAGGTGCCGGTATTGGGGTTCGCCCCAACTGTCTCCGCCAAACACTTCTCTCATTGGATCCTGCGGGGTCCATTGCCCCCAACAAACCCAGAGATGGACACTCTAGTTTTGTAACGCTAATATTAATCCCTCACTTTTCCCCCAATCCTTTCTTACTTCCTTTCCTGTTTTCTTTCCCCTTGATCAATTAATGCATATTCGCCGTTTTATAACCTGATAATAATGGCCGATTTTGCTGATTCTCTTATCAAGAATCTTGGCCTGCACGCAGCCCCACGACTCTCGTCGCCTGTCAACTTAAGCGACAAGATTGGACAACTTGGCGAGACCTTGCGCTATGCTCGTACATCCTTGTCGCTTGCGTCCTTAAGTCAAGCTTTGATCGGTAGTCCTGCAAGTACCTGTGAAGATACCGCAGCAGAATCATCTACCGCCACTGCTCCAGTAACACCACCTGCGCCTGAACACGCCAAGGGACGCTTGTCTATCAACTTGACAGAGGCTCGCAATCTTACCATTGCTGATCCCACTAAAGCAGACATTTACTGTCTTGTCCAGTACGATAAAAATGTATTTTCAACTAATGACCAAGTAACTCACGACAATGACGGCAACAATAGCAGCAGCGACCAACAACAACAACGAACAGCACCTACAGCCAGTATCCCTATCCCTAACGCTTCACAACGACGTCATGTCGATGTGTTTCAATTGGCAATGGAAGTGAGCTGTCCTAAATGGCGTTACAACGCAACCTTGTAAGTACTAGTCGACTTTTTCATGTTATTCTCGGTTTATGTTTTTTTTTGACACAGTTCTAAATTTGGATTAGCGACGTGTGCAACGACAATGACGAACTGATTGTTCACATTTATGACCGTGGCGACCGTCTGCCGAATGGTGACGATCGTTTTTTGGGTATGATCTCCGTCAAACCTTCGTTAGTTCCCAAAAAGATGTTTGATCAGTGGCATCGGCTTGTGCCACGCGCAGATGAAGCTTCTCAAGCTTACGACGGCAAGGTCACTGGCGAATTACGCTTACAAATAGAATATACCACTGTGGGTCCTGTAAGTTAACCTTTATATAGTAATAAATGGCCGGGCTATTTTATACTCTTACTAAATGGCTCTAATGAATGTTCTAGGCAAAACTGACACCAGAGGCCTTCCGCACTGTACGAATGATTGGCCACGGCTCGTTCGGCAAAGTATACCAGGTCGTTAAACGCGACAGCAAGCGTACCTATGCCATGAAGGTGTTATCAAAGAAGCTGCTGATTGCCCAGAACGAAGTCACTCATACCATAGCTGAACGCAACGTGATGATCCGGACCATATCCAATCCGTTTATTGTTACGCTCAAATTCAGTTTCCAGACCGCTGATCACTTGTTCCTGGTCATGGATTATGTGCCTGGTGGCGAATTGTTCTCTTACCTGCAACGGGAGCACTACCTCAACGAAGATCGTGCACGGTTCTACGTTGCTGAACTCGTATGCGCGCTTGAACATATCCACATGCACCAAGTCGTATATCGTGATCTGAAACCCGAAAACATCTTGCTGGATGCACAGGGGCATATCGCCCTTGCGGATTTCGGACTATCCAAAGAACTTAAGCGAGCGAACGAGACGACTACTACATTCTGTGGCACGTCAGAATACCTTGCACCTGAGATGGTGCGGCAAGAACCATACACGCAGGCCGTTGACTGGTGGAGCTTAGGCATATTGCTCTATGAACTGCTTGTAGGCGGCGCTCCTTTTCATTCTGTGCATTTGGACGTGCTTTATCGCAAAATTTGCAAAGCACCGCTCAAGTTTCCCGCACAACCTTCTGTATCGCCGGAAGCCAAGGATTTGATTGCCCAGCTCCTTGATAGAAACCCTGCCACACGCGTTGGTGCTGAGCAAGTCAAGGCACACCCATTCTTCAGGAATATCCAATGGGATTTGATCGCTCAAAAACAAGTCAGACCTCCTTTTAAACCTGTGCTAGCAAACCAACGACAGACATCTTCTTCATCATCGCTCCAACCACCATTCACCATGAAGCAACCACCATCATTCCTTGCCGTACGAAAGAACGCCACAAGACCCTCATCACCACTTAGCTCATCCAACCAGTCCGCATTCAGAGGGTTCAGCTATGTTCGTGACGACACCGCAAGTATTGCTAGCAGCCGACGTACAGTGGCTTCTTCTTTATTCTCGGATGATGAAGATGACGACGATTTTTGGTCATAATGTGTATAGTTTTTGCTTTTGCTTTTCCCTCATTCATCTTTACATGCACTTTTTTTTTCTTTTGTATATATGTTTTCTTGTCTACTTTTTTATATGATACCTCTTCATTTTTTGGGTTTTTTTTAGTATTCTATGTCTTCTTCTGTATCCAGAGTTGTACTGTAATGAGGAATAGAGTATTGTTAATGATCCATGCAAACATCTAAACCCCACTGCCATGTAGCCACTCGGCAATTTTTGTCTAATAAACGCTAGCGTAAACGCCTTCTATGTCGTATGTAACTTAGTCAAAGGTGGTATCTTTTCACAAGGAGGAAATTGGGCTCTAAAAAATGACCATTGTCATTACTGCAGCTATTATGGTGCATTGCTCGCCGTTGGTGATGGCTAAGAGTATGTCTCGCTAATTTGTAATCATATCTCTGGCCTTCGTCGTGCTTCGTGAACAGACAGTTAGTCCCGATTGCATGTTCCAGGGGTTATTCTCTCTCGTCGAATACGCCGTTCAGTACCGCTACTAGGGCAGTGAACCGGTTTTCTAGCGCTGCTAGTCGTGCTGTTGTATTGTGCAAACGTATACTGAGAATACTTTCGGTCAGACTTTTAAAGTGCTGTATTAGTACACCCTGCAGAAACTTGCCTAAGTGCGTCATGAAGAAAATTACTGAGTTAATTCAGTGTTTTTTTGAAGAGACCGAGTGTACGATTAACTATATATACTAGTTGCAGAAACATATACAGCAGCGGGCAGATCTGATGCTAGCATTAGCAGCAAGTATAAATATTGTAGTGCAGATTTTGGTGGTCATTTAAGTATGTAGATACATGTGCCAACCGAAGGGGTCAATGTGGGACTTCGAGAACGATGCTAACAAAAGATACTCGTTCTCTATACCCGAAAATTGTAACGACCAATCGATAGCCTTTGATGAAACGACCCATCTACACCAGAAACTCGTAAATCTACCTACAAGAGCTACTGTGACTTACTCATTTTCTACATATATTGCTTATCGATTGGAGATGAGACTATTTAGTTCTTACAGCTTACTATGTATAATATCACTGATTTATGTAACACGTGAACATTAGGGAAAAATACTCAGGTATCCCAAATACGCTGGTTAGCCATGTACAGCACAGATGATAAAGCGCGCCATACTTAACTTTTACGCATCTTCGCTGTATAAAGCGAGTGCTTATTATGGTTTCCATTGTATTTATAATCATGAATTATATACATCTGCAGATGGCTGTCCCATAAGCAATGTTAACTTTTAGTGGCAAATAACATATGGTTCAGAGCGACACTGTCTTAGTAGCAATGTTATATCGTAACAAAATGATATATGAAGAACATATGTATAGGAGAGACCAACATACAGTAACATTTTGAGAGAATTAAGTCATAGCTTTGTTTGCCACGTTTCCTTTATAAAAAAATGGATGTTTTTTATAAGAGTAGCATACAAATTACATTAGCACTAGAGTATCTGTGTAAAGGATTGTTAAATATTTTTGGTAAGTCAAGCTTGTCTGGGTATGCGAAATAGTGGGTTTTTTTTAGTTTCTTTCTATATCTGGGATATACATAGCAGCCATTCTAAGTCGAAGGTTCCTCAACAGGCTTTTGTGCAAAACATACACCGTAGGACCACATGGCATCTGGTTGTTTTTTCATCTCAATGCCAAGTTCCTTGACAAATGCAGGCCATTCTTCGGAAGGAATGTTTAGAGCTTTAGACAAAATGGGCTCTGCACCGGTAAAGATGCAACAAATGTCATGGATAAACTCGCGTGTCAATTGGTCTTGTTTAGCTATAAAAAGTACAAAGTAATAAGTACACAGTCAGCATCATGCACACGATACAATTTGAACGTTTAAAGTAGAGAAATTTACCTAAATAAATGTCTTTGAGTTCTTAGTGAATAATGTTATAGTTGACGCTGGCCATGATCTTATCCATCTTTTGAGAAACAAACGGTTCTTGCTTTCGCTCATACATCATGTCGATAACTAATCGTTACATGACTCGGGTTCATTAATACATTCGATAAGGAGATGACGCCAATGATAAGCACTCTGCCCTGTATATTTTGTTGACGCTACACTTACATGCTTGTCCAGCCTTGTTTACAAACTCATTTCCTTTCTCCTAATTTATACAATTAGAAAAGACAAACCAAAACGCCGATTAGAAACATTTGCATGCATGTGTGCGTCGTTGACCTTTGACAAGCAAACATTGTCCTTAAGCCATCAGAAAAAACAACTTTGGCTTACCAGCATGCCGGCTTCAACAGATTGAGCACATCCGCCAGGCTTTAGAATACGATACACTTCACGCCACATGGCAGGCCATTTGGTCCTTACGCAAACCGATCAGTAGCAAACGCACATAGACAAGATCAAAAGAGTTATCAGGGTATGGTAAACCTTCCATAACGTTGGCAACCTTGAATTCAACATTAGTCGGTCGAATTTCTTTGGGAAACACGTCGACCATATCTACGCCTACGCATTGTGCGTTTGGATTTTCCGTTGCGAAGTCCTGAGTTTTGTGACATCCAAAGTAAGAAAAGGTATTAGACCCACTCTTTGGGTTTTTTTCGGCCATACTTTTTTTCCTGGATGTTGTCTTTTTGTCTTACCATAATCCAAGTCCCTGGTCCACAGGCCAAGTCTAAGACTTTTGCACCTTCATCAAATGGCGTAGGAATGAGTGGGATACCCTTTGCTACGACATTGCTGTTTGTGAATAATAATAAAAAACGAGAATGATATCGTTAGTATAACAACTTAAGATCCTCAGTTGCATCTTTCCTTGTACGTATGCAATCTGTGCTCACTGTGTCGGAGAGAACGAGAGAAAAGAAGAGCTTACCCTTCCAAAAATGTTTTCAACGCAAAGTGTTGCTATTATTGTAATAATAATACTTTTTCAGTAATTTATGCCTTCAATTGAACTAGAAATTTGTGCATAATACATACGCCGATCAAACGGTCCATCTCTTCGTCATCATTAGGAAACCAATATGTCGAGTTGGAAATTTGATGGATACGACGTCTGACGCTCGAATTATTAGAAACAGTATGTTGCTGACTTTCGTCAATTGTGCCTTCCTGTTTAGAAGAGGTCGCGGTCGTCGTCGTAGATGCGGACCGAGGGGTAGGTGTGGCTGAGGATGATTTTCGCTTCGATGATAGTTTATTGCCCATTTTCTCTACACGCATGTGCACAGTACACACACACAAAGGAGTAAGTTGAAAGGGGAAGGAAGAGTGGGAAAAGAAGGGTTTGGGACGCACATTATTCCAGATGAGTTAAATATACCAATAGTCGCTTCACCGCGCTCGGAATCCGAATTGTCTTACAAAAACTTTATCGTCTCATTAAGTCAAATACCGTATGTATGACGCACCAGCAAACAAGAAACTGGTAAAGACAATAGCATAGAACTGGGATGTGGTTGTATGCTTAGCACATCGATGAGGGTTGACGTACATGCAGGCTAATTAAAAGTCTAAAAGCAAACAAAGTGTCAAGCGATGCGCATCTCTTGACTATATTGTACTTACTGCAGTGAACTCAACCCTTGTTTGTAAACACACCGAACATAACCAAGAATCGATCATCAAGATTCATCTCAGATGGTGGCACAAAAAGTCTTTTTTCCCTTATCATTCGTATGCTTACAATAATATATGGGAAATGCAGCACGAGAATATATCCGCCTGATGCTGAGTTGAGAGTGACGACACCTTTTCTTTATTATGCAGTAACATTTTACCGTGCAGCACCTAATTCATCTACAACAAGATGGCCTGCTTTCATACCTAATACATAGTGTTTAGTTTAAAAAAAAAATGCCAAGTTTTAGGAAGTCTCCCGTGATGTAGAAAAAAAACCTACTTTCGCTGAGAGCGGCAGCATGGGCTGCCGACTTTCTCTTTGATTTATGTTTCCTTTTCTTATGGTATCGAATCACTGAGACAGGCACGGGAGCCTTGTGGAGTAGGTACGTGGATACAGATCCCATGAGCATTCTAGATCATTACCTTTTGTGTTAACGATTTTGACAGGTCATCATCTTAAAAAGGTTTATCCACCAAATGTGCGCTATTTTCCTTTGATGAATTGAAATCAATATTTACCCTTTCATAGTGCTACGTCCCCGGCAACCGCACACAACCATTGTCACTGGTAATTCGTTAATCTATTTATATTGATTTTAACATGCAATCCAGGAGTTACTGTTAAGACAACAATAATAAGGCGAAAGGTTGTTGTTAATGATACCAAATTGTGTAAAACCTCCCGAACATGACCACGAGTAGCCACTGTCACCAGCTTCACGTTAAAGAGAAGCATATGGCTTAACAACTGTTTTGCTCTCGCATTAAGCGTTTTCGAAACACCTTGTAGCTGTTACACATCATTCATATTATTAGTATTACCTTCACATGCGCTCCAAATTACAATTAATTGGCTTACCACTTTTGCTGGAGTCATGTCTAATTCTGCCAAATCTTGCTCTTGGCTTACTACAGTAACAACGTGGATCTCATCATGGTCACGTAACATCGTTCCCATTGTCCACTCCATCGCTGAACGGCTTTCCTTACTAAAATCGCTGGCTACGAGATACACACGTGGTTTGCGATGTGGCTTTTGCTCTGGCGTGGATTGTCCGTAATACTGACTCAAAGTGACACGATCAGCCTGTTCGTTGCCTATGGGCTCTGTAAACACAAGTCGTCGATGAAAACGTTGTGTAGATGACGACGAAGAGGAGGCGGTGCTGTTGAGACGATTTGATACTGGCTCGGGTGATGGGATATGTCGATTACGCTCGGTTGTTTTCAATAGCTGCTTATCCACAATTAAATCTTCTTCTTTGTCTACTTCTTGCAATTCATGTTGATGTTCCTTGAGTTCTTTAGAGAGCATATCGATTTGAGAAGCAGAGGATAATGATGCTGATGACGTTTCGCCTTCATCTTCGTCCGAGCTCGATGACGAAGATAGCACTGTTGGCGTTTTATTGCGCATCAATGGCGACAGTCTGTTTTGATCTGGTTGTGGATGGGTGATGGTAGCTTGTGGGACAGCTTCATCTTTTGAGTCGACTTGGTTAAGCTCATCAAACTCTTGTTGTTCGCTAGGTGATCGTGGTAGTAGCGGTTGACTTGGCGAAATGGTGACAGCGGGTGCAATCTGCTGAGTGTGATCATCATTGATAACATTGTTATCGTGCTTGTGGTGATGGTGGTGATGACGATGAAGTTTGCTTCTCATGTGGATAAGAACAATTTGAATATGGTAAAAAGAAGAGAAAAAACCGCAGCTTTATACAAATGTTCCCTTCAACCTCCCTTGTCATTCCAATCTATGCGACCCCCTCCTGATAAGCACACGGCATAAAAGCAAAAACAACTTGTTTCAGATGGAGAACAATTTTTATTACATGGCAATTGGAGCGTCCCTTAAAACAATTTAGAACGAATCAGTGGCAGAGAACTCAAAGACAACAGCCTTGCCAGTGAGCTTCTTGTACACAGCAGAGAACGTATCCAACTTGTACTCCAACGAGGTGGCATCCTTGGCATCCAAGAAACTAATCAATTATAAAAAGCGCATATATCAGCATCCGTGTATACTCTTTCAATCGCTCCCACTTAAGACTATATAATCAGTAAAGGTCACTTACACCTTGATGGTCTTGGAACCGTCAACCTTGACACGGGTGCGCTTGCCAACGATCTCGGAAGGATTGCAGAGGTCTTCCAAGAGGGCATCGTGGACAGCAGACAAGGTGCGGGATCTGGGACGAGGCTGCTTGGGGTTATCGCGACGCGAGGGCTTGGGGAGGATACGGCGCTGAGCAACGAAAACGACGTGGCGGTCAGAGAACTTCTTCTCCAATTCGCGGGTCACTCTGTAAGAAAAGAAAAAACAAACAAGCACGGAGTTAATCAATCATATCGAGACAAAACAAAAGCGTTTTTTGCAGCATGCCCTATTTTCTTTTCTAATTACCTAGCCTGGATCTTGGTCCATGCCTTCTGGGAAGGAACGGGGACGAAGATGACGATGGCCTTCTTGCCACTGCCAACCTCAACCTATGATAAAACCAAACAAAGTCAAGTCTTTAATATTCTTGCCCACGACGAGTTCCTTCTTTTCTTTTGCCGTAACAGTTGTTTAAGTATATTGAAGAGTAGTTTACCTCCTTAGCGGTGGTGATTTGAAGGGGACGCAAGTCCTTCTTCAACTCGGGAACGTTGTTCTCCAAGTCAACGAGAGCTTGAGCGACGGTAAGCTCGAATTCGGTCGTGGGCTGTGCACCAGCGATCTTGGTAATCTTGTGAGAAGCCATGCTGTGCTGTAAGAATGCAAGAGAGAAAGAGAAAGAGAGAGGGTCAAGTCAGAATTATTTACCATCTTTTACGAATGTTGAAATTGGCCCATTCATAATTTTTTTTCTTCTCTCCTCATATAGTTTCCACCCATCCATCCATCTATCCATCCAACTTCGTTCATCTATTCTTTAATTGTTGCATCCATCGTCTCTAGGGCTTTTGTCGCTATCGTATTTCCCGTTTCCCCCTTTCACCATCCCACCTTAGTGTTATACGTACACGACGCGATAGAAAGGGAGGATTCAACCAGTTCTGCCCTCACAGCCATCTTCGAATACGAGGCGGAGTTTTTAATATTTGTCGGCTCTTTTTTTTCAAGCCATCGGCCAGCGCTGTGGAGTTCTTTGACAGGATCTGTCAAACTCCCACCACCAACGGTTATGGCAGCATCACTGTTTTTTGAAATATTCGTGTTGATATTAGATGGCATCGGAATTCCTAGTATAATCTTTAAAAATGATATAGCCCCCAATCCATATTATATAATTCCTTAGTATGAGTTACCATAAGGGCTACAACTGCGGTATCTATAAGACACAGAGAATAGATAGGCTTTTTTCTTTAGTTTTATCGGTAGTATACAGGCTATAAAAACATATAAACCAAATTATGCGCGAATTGTGTATGGTCAAGCATAAACTGCTTGCGCTGATATAGCACCATTCCATTGTTCTGCTTTATCATGAATCCAAACGGTACAGTATAGGCAGCACCATAAAAAAGCTTATCCAGATCAAGTACGAGAGTTATCCGTATCAATTGTCTTCCAGATTTTTCATATCCTCAACCAATACCATCCAATATGTCTGAACAACTGCTCAATCGTCGACCGACGGACTTATCAGGAAAGCATCACTTATAAGTGCACGCTATTAAAGTTGACAAACCTTTACGGGTACATACATTTATACTCATCATCCTTCTTTTAAACTGCTTACACTTGGAAAACTGTTAAAATCTATTTCGCACGCATGTACAGTACAGTCATATGTACTACTCCCTTCATCAGCTGGAGCTTAATTTGTTTTCTTTGTAACTGTATTCATACTACTGGAAATTTCCGTCTACTGTACCATTACTCACACGTACTTGACGGAATGGATACATACCTCGTATCCAGCAGGAAAATGGGGTACATACTTTGGACATCGTTAATCTTAAATCTAGAAGGCTCTTTTGAGCAAACAGTTGAAATAGAAGATAAATGATAAACGATATCTTCTCTACTTTATTACTATTAAGAAAGGGATCAACTACTACAACTTTTTTTATAAAATATCTACAAGTTCATGCTTGGCCTTAGCGAGAGCAAGAAGACTATCAAATTCTCCAGAGTTTTTGCACATTTTGTAGAACACAGTATCTGGGTTCCTGATCAGTTCGAGTGGGCTATACAAAGTACACAAAGAAGATTGTCAGTTTTTTAATTCTCAAAAAGCAAAAAAATAGCTTAGTATATCTTACCTTTCAAATTCAACAATTTGTCCTTGATCCAGTACCAAGATACGGTCATACTCAATGACCGTATGTAATCGATGGGCAATACATAAAATGGTGCTTTCAGCAAACTCGGTCGCAATTGTTTTTTGGATAGCCTTGTCGGTCTGGAAATCTACACTGGCAGTAGCTTCATCCATCAAGACCAAGCACGAACGACGGAGCAAGGCTCTTGCCAAACACAAAAGTTGTCGTTGACCCTGCGAAAAGTTCTTGCCTCCTTCGCTCACAGATGTTTCCAGATCACGGAAGACATTTGCGTTGACTGCTTCTAATTCATCGGTATCAAAACTGTTTTCGTCTGACGGTAGTAAATGAACACGTTTTAGAGCTCTAAAGATATCATCGTCACTGAATTGTTCAAATGGATCCATGTTGGAGCGCAGTGTTCCAGAAAAGAGTGTGGGATCTAAACATTTGGATTAGAGTTATAAAATTCATCGATTCCACATACTTTTTTGTTAAATATATCGATCATCAATAGTGTATTTAGGTTATCTACCTTGAGGAATAATAGTAAGACTGCCACGCAAGTCTTCGGTACCAATATGCTTGATATCCAAATCATCAATGACAATACTACCGCGTGTAGCTTCGACAAATCGAAAGAATGACAGAGCAAGCGTGGATTTACCACTACCTGTACGTCCGACAACACCAATCTTTTCTCTAGACTTGACAGAGAAGCTCAAACCTCTCAATACAGGATCTAGATCAGGCGCGTAGCGGACTTCAAGGTCATTCACTTCGATACGACCTTCGGATGGCCACTAGATAATGTTATTGTAGGAGTTAGCAAACGAACTCTTCATTTAATCCTTTGAATTTCCTATTTGATCAACATACCGACGATGGTGGTCTAACATCAGTGATAGTAGCAGCCTCTTGATCCATCTCCATGAACTCAACAACACGCTCAACACCGTTGAAGCTCATTTCCAAGCTGGTGTAGCGTCTGATACCCCAGAACATCTGATAACAATGAATCGTCATTAGTAAAGACAAGATTATCAAGTGCGAAGATGAGCACCAAGTATGAAAGTTCATTACTTACATAATTAGAGAAACTCAAGACAAAACTCAAGCAGAAACCAGCAGCTGACGCATCCAAATGATCCAAGCTGGAAAGGATAATCATTCCAACAACAATGCTGATAATGGCACCAAGAATGGAGAACTGAGTGCTCACCCAACGGTTCAAGGACCAGACATAGTAGTACGGTCGCGCATTGGTGTCCACTCGTTTCAGCATTTCTTGCATAAACTGGCGGCTCACACCAAAGGCACGGATCGTAGCAACACCCACGATCGTTTCGGAAAAGTGACTGAAAAGCGGTGAGCGAGACACGGAGTCCATTCGTTTAAGTTCTCGCGAAGTAGAGACAAACATGGCTCCAACAGCAAGACTGAGCACAACAATGATGACTATTGGGAAGAAAAAGATGGGAAGGACGAAAGTTATCACAACGACAATGGAGAGAACTTCAAGCGCAGTGATGAGAAAGTTCAACATGTCGCTGGGAATGTTTGAGTCGATGGTTTCAAAGTCCTTGGAGAAGCGGTTGAGGATACGGCCCACGGGTGTAGTGTCGAAAAATCGTAAAGGCGCACGGAACACGCGTTGCAATAAACCCTCGTAGAGTTTGCGACTCGCTCGCAGACCACCAAAGTATATCAGGACAAATCGCAGAGTACCAATAAAAATGTTAGAGCCCGTAATCAATATATAGATGCCCAAATAGAACTTGACGCCTCTTGCTCCAGATTCTTCTCCTTCAAGGGCATGGAATCCAGACGGTGAAGACGACAAGAAAACTGGTAGGTAGCCGAATGGTTGCTGTTTTTGTAGCGTCATGCTGTGAACGCTTGATGAATTGGAGGCTTGAGTCCAGACCTTGACCCACCAGATTTCTGCAATATCCAGCGCACGAGCTCCAAACACGGCTGCGATGAAAACGAACCAAAAGAAATAGCTGCCGACCATTGCCCAATACATCTTGTACAGTCTCATTTTGACTTTTCCAGTGAATCGAGCTTTGAAAAGAGAGGAGAATTCGAACCATTTTTAAAATGCATTAATAAACTCTTGCAACTTCTACTTGAAAACGAAACAAGACTTACCCTCTTCCTCGATCAATGCACGGGGCTTTTTTTGACTAGTCTCTGCAGCGGTAGGTTCGCTGGTGGAAGTACTTGCCGTGGTATCAGTAGTGGGCTCTGTTGGGATCTCATCTTCAATAGGTTCTTCTTGATCTTCGTGTTCTTCGTCCATGATAGTCGCCAAAGACCCCGACTGTCGAAGTTCTGCTGGAGTACCAGCAATGTCTGTACGGCCGCCACTAACATGTACTAAATAGGCAGTACCGTTCAAACAAAGTTTGACATGATGCGTAATTAAGATACGAGTACGTCCTTTCATGAGTGGACCCAAAAGACACTTGTCATAAAGATGCTTAGCAGTATGTGCTAATAATATTCAAACGAGGGAAAATAAGGTTTTTAATGATTAACCGTGTTGAGAATAACAACAGCTGTACGCTTTTAAAAAAATACCTTTCTTACCATCAACAGCACTGAGGACATCATCCATCAATACATTTT
This sequence comes from Zychaea mexicana, assembly GCF_025766255.1. NCBI lineage: Eukaryota > Fungi > Mucoromycota > Mucoromycetes > Mucorales > Lichtheimiaceae > Zychaea > Zychaea mexicana. The sequence continues at coordinate 220,554 of NW_026516664.1, forward strand.
TTGCTCGAGAATAAGCTGCTCTGGCCAAAGCGACGCGTGCCTTTTGACCACCGGAAAGTGTAATGCCTTTTTCACCGATCTCGGTCATATCACCGTCTTCCAAAATAGACAGATCCTTGTCCAATGCACAAGCCGTAAGCGTGGCTTCATATCGCTTTGCAACGTAAGGTAAGCCAAATAGAATGTTGTCACGGATAGATGCATTCTGAAGCCAAGCTATACAGTAAAGGGTTTGAATTGACATCAGTTACACAATCACAGACATCATCGAGTCATGATAATAAGTATATCTTGGGATTTTATGGCAATAAATTAGATCTTTACCTGTTTGAGAGACATAGGCCAAGGCATGATCCAAGATCCAGTCTTCTTCTGGAATGGATTGCTGGATCGCAAAGTCAGCAGAAACATCCTCACAGATAGGTGTTCGAGGACAATCAATGCTACCCTTGAGCACAACAGTTTCGCCAAGCAAACTCAACATGAGCAGCGTCTTGCCAGAACCGGTGCTACCACAAATCAAACTCAACCTGTCATTGGGGAAGTGGACGTTGATATCCTTTATCATAAACGCGTTCGATTCCAAGGCCGTTTCATCACTGCTCGAAGACACGGTGCTGTTTTGCTCTTCAATGCTGGGAGATTTGGACGTCCAAGACACGGTAGCATTGTTGAAGGCAATACGCACATCCTTGGTAAGATCTACCGCTGAAGCTGGTTCGATCTCGTCTTGATCCAAATAAAGCTGAATTCGACGTACACTAAGTGCGCGAATTTACGTGTTTTTCTTAATCACCTGAGGACCCTTGAGAAACCCCAATTTAACCAGAAAAAGAACTTGATTCTTACCTAATCAAGGCTTGCAATAACTCGATAAATGTCTCGGGAAGTGCGTTCAAAGCAAAACGAAGCTCATCAAACACAACAATACTCTATTTTGTAGTCATAAGTTGCCATGCCCCTGAAGTACCAATAAGTTTAGATTGAGATTCTTACCGTGAAAGCTATAGCAGCGGTCAATTCCTTGCCTTCAAGCATTGTAAATGACCAGAATGATAGAATAGTAACCAGGAGAGGTGATCTAGTTGTACGGTGGTTGAATATCACTTGAGCACGCAAAAGAGTAAGATCCTCGAAAAGGTGGCTGAACTTACCCTTGCCAAATGAGAGTGAAAAGAGATTCACAGATATACGTGGTACGCAAATGGTGCAATTCGGTATTTCTTGACTCTATGATTCTCTTTTCCCACCCCTTTTCTGAGGCAAAGAACTTGATTTGGCGAATACCTTGAAGAACTTCGTTCATGAGTGAAACACGCTTGTCACGAGCATCCATGAGCTTATCTTGAGTACTGGCGAACAGCTTGGCGTTAAAATGATTGATCGGCAGCGCAATCACCATGACAGACAGACCCAAAAAGCAGGAGAGACCAAGAAGTTGGTACAGAAAGTAGATGCCAATGACCAACTCGGTAGGAGCAGCGAAGATGGTGAACCACCAGGTGCTAAACTCAGAAATTCGGTTGGAATCCGTACTCATCAAGTTGACAATTTGGCCTGTTGATGATACATCCTCTTCGTCCTCGTCATCGCCTTTCTTTTTGTCGCCATCGTTGTCGCTGTGGTCACTGTTTTTGTTCGTCTTTGAGCCGTCTTGAATTTTATTTTGATCGTCGCCAGCAGACACACCCGTGTCTCTGCGTCTCAATGTCTTGCGATAAATTTCAATGTTGAGCATCGCCTTGATACGTACTTGGACCGACGATGCAGCTATCCAAACATTCCCAATGAGTAATGTCGAATGACATATGTAAACACATTTATATTTTTAAAAAAAAATCAATGAATGCATTTCTTTCTTACCCCAATACCAGAGCTGTCCGACAATGACGGACAGAACTATCATAGATGTTCCGAGTCCCAGAACGATCAATAAACCATCCCTCAGGCCCGTTTCCTGGTGACCACCAGCACCCATTTCTTGGATAAGGAGCAATAGCTGGTTGATGAAAAACGCAGGAACGTAGTAGAATAGCGATGACACGAACGCTGTGATGATTTGGATGATGATAGCCGTTCGATTCGCGTGGAAGATGCGATAGAGTAAGCGCCGACCACGTGAAAAGCCGAACATATAGAAGAGATTATAACCACGGTAGATGGGCGGCAGACTCGGCAGATCGTCGTCGGTTAGCTGTTGTTTCGTGTAAGCAACCTTAATAAGAGGTCGGAGCCAAGTAAAGAACAAGAAGCTAAACACGGATGACACATTGACATGGATAACCGTACGGCCATTTTCATCCAGGAAAGGTGGACCACGTTCAGCCGTGGAAGTAACGTAGAGCATATCCATCGTCAAGAGTAATCCCACGAGCCTTGGTACACCTTCGGACCATGTCACCGAATCTTGCGTGCGTTGTGTCAGTGCATAAAATTGATATATGGCGACGATTAAGCCGACAAAGTACACGGCGCACAAATGACAGTTCAGCGCGAATCCCCAATCGTTTGGCAAACGGTGCCGTTGCGAGGTCACTGCAAGCGCAAAAGCATATAGCCACGTTGCAAGCGAGAACGCAGTACCCATGACAGTGTAAATACCGAGACTAGATCGCTCGTCCGAGAGCGATTGCACGGTCGAATAGAGATCGTAGATTGCAAAGAGCAAGAGGACGGCTGTTTCAAAAGTAATTCGCGTTGTGCGATCGTTGTCTGCATAAGGGACTGTGAGATCGCGCTCATTGTCGAAATGGAGTGGAGAAAGGTCGGGGCCAGCTTCTTCTAGACGTTGGCGGGTTTTATGGTCGTACACACGTTGCAAGGACAGAATGACGGCACTGCCACATGCTGAAACGGCAAAGGCAGTCGCTAGCCAAAAACTCGTCGGTATACTACTGTCTTCTTCCATGTATATATGGAGCGATATTGAGGCAATACACACGAAGAAAAAGGGAGAAAAAAAAACAAGAAAAAGAAAAAACGATAAGACCGTATATAAAGGGCAAGAAAAGCTTGAAAAAAAAAGCCCTCGAATAGCTTGTGCAACAGTCGTCCTTCACCACAGCAAAGACTAAAAAAACCCCACGCATTGAACAGCCGCCGCCGCAGCGCAACTATGACAACAACACGCGCTCTGCTCCCTTCCCTTCATGGAAACATAAGCTGCATATCTGATCCGCCTGCATAAACAAACATTTCAGCTACATGTTGCACACCGGAAACGCCCAATTGTAACAACAAAGCAAGTTTGGCACGTCTTCGTAATCTGATAACGCTAATGATTGAAGATTGATGATAGACAGGCAATCCAGATACTTTTTTGAGATACCGAACAGTCCCCTTGCTGGGATTCAAGGCTAACGGGTGTAAAGTGCGTGCTGGGTTACGCAACTGGGTGAGTGGCACCGGGCATGCAGTGTATGTTGCGCAGTATCCATGCGTCAATTATGCTTCTTCGGCTAATACAACTCCTGCTGGTGCTGCTGCGGCACCTCTTACTTTCCATGTTTTTCGTTTTGGCACATGCTCATTGCACCCACAAGTATGGTTTACACTTATAATGTAATAGTGGCGCGTATAATGTAATAGTGGTAGTATGTGTATGTGATGTTGCATCGACTTCCCCCTTTTCGCCTAAGCCATGATAATGACTTAAACAAATAATAACATGACAAATTCTGCATGCAATGTTACAGTCTCACCTCAATCTCACTCAACCGGGGTAATGACTTGTGTTGATGTTTACGTGTTTACCTTTATTAACTGACTTGCAAAACGGGGAAAGATATTGCCACATAGTACTATTAGCGGATGCAGTTCCGCAGCACCTCCCACATCTTTCTTCCCGTTTAGCAATTTTTTCCCCTTTCATGAATAATTATGCAATGTGTATAACATTGTCTAGTGCCCAATCAGTTAATAGACCTCCAACTTCTCGGTGACACTAGGAACAGTGATGTATACGTATACAAAGAGTAGGGAAAGTGACCAAGCAACATTTTTTCCAACAACGCCGACCAGTACACTAAGCTTTAGCTTTAAACTTTTACAGTGTCTTTAACTCAATATCACTGATCCATTAAAAATGATGTCATTGTTTAGCTAAAGTTGACGTCACAGCCCAAATCATATTTCATTTACGATTTTCTTTTTGCTGCCATAAATGTCCAACTGATGCATCAATCAAACTGTTGGCTGATAGGCACATATTGCGCCGACATCTGCAGAACGTCCATCACGTAGTTCTACCAGCTTTAAAACTTGGTAACCGAAACAAACCTGGCACACTCGATGGAGATGGTCCTCCAGTAATCAAGTATTGCCCATCATGCGAGCCTGAATTCGAGTTGTTTGATGAGTTGAAAACTCATTCGGAAGAACACCTTTACGCGACGAAGAACACCAGTTCTGTTATCGAGGACACAGCCCAGATCAGTAACAGTAACCAGTCCTAAAGTTCCCGTGAAGACTAAATCGTGGTTCAGGACAGTGAAAAAGCCTAAATGAACAACGAGTCAATTTTACCTCCTGCTCAAAATGATCGAATTTATTGTCAAGGGATTCGACGTGTCGAACGCTTTTTACGACTTTCAGTGCGCTGTGAATCTGAGGATCGCCAAGGGAAATTTGCTTATGTTTGAATCACACGTTCAGCATGTTCTGGCACTATCGTCGATCTTCTTGATAAAACCACGAGGATGTTACTGCTCATATTCCTCGCGATAAAATGCAGCAAATCCTCCACGAGCTATATGAGCGTCACCAGATCAATACCTTTCGCAATCCGATCCATCTATTATCCACCATACTGCGATCGCTTGATGTAAGTTTGAAATATCTGGGGGCCAAGTACGATAGGTACTGTATTGATTTTTTTTATTAGGATTTGCGAATGAAAAAAATCGACGTTGACGAAGTAACGGGTCGACTTTTTCTCTCAAAAAATGAATTGTCTCCCACAGAATTCTGCATCGCTAAATCAGTTGCATTGCTGATCCAAAAGCTGCTGGTGGACAGTATCGAGAGCACAATCTTGGAGCAGGAGCTGATAAATCGATTCGTGGAACCTGCGTTCGCACCATTGTTCGAAGATGCAACGACAGATATCTTATTCCGCTGGACGGCCACAACCAATAACGAATGCCGGGCTTCACCTAGCATCACAATCAATTAGGATCGTCCTGATGCCTGCATCACTTCTTTGAATGGTGGTGCTGTTTGGGGTACTAGCCGTGGTTTTGGTGAAGTCAAGTGCTTCAGTCAAGCTGAAAACAAATTTGCCGTAGCAAAAGACCTTATCCGTCTCGGTCATTTCTCCATGAATGCAATCGATATCCATAATATGAATGGTGTTTAGGTCTGTCAGGTTGTGGGCCGTCATGTGTTTTTTTACTTGACGAAATTAGTGCATGACGGGTTGTACATTATGCTGGAAATCGATAAGATCGAAGTGCCTGCATCAGTATACGCTTTACCCACCTATACCACCCAGGCACATCGACTGTTGAATGTGATCAGCATATATCAGCAGTGCACTCCTTGCAGTGACGTTACAAAGGACATGTTGTGCAGCCGAAAACGCAAAAACCAATGATATTGAAAATAGTGTTGTTACGAAAACCCGGGATCGCAAGCGTGCTACCGATACGACATACCATCACCAATAAAACCCTGTTCATTGATGTGTGCATCTATGTAATCTAATCCCTTTTAAATTATTTACACGGCTATTCTACATGCCAACGGAATCACAACAAACTTTTTTGATCTTTGTGGGTTTTTGTTGAGATCCATATGCAACAATGGTGACCTGCGACAGAGATTCGGTGGACCGGCAATATGCAGAGAACACTTACAAGACGTTCGATGGGTACTCGAAAAAGCTACGTGAGCCGAAGTTGGTGGTCAACGTGAAGAAATACGGAATTCGTTGGTTATCAAGTATTACAGCCAGGGGAATTTGTCCATCTACGAAGAAAGTTCAAGCAATCCAAGATTGGCCGGTGCCGACAAAATGTTCAAGAAGTCGGTCATTTCGTTGGCCTCGCGTCACACACCCAATTTGCCATATTGCTGGTTCTCAAACGGTCCCTCTACTGATTAATTGCCTGGTTTCCGGCTCCCCGCCGGTGCATCCTTCATTTTGCTTGTGCACCCGCGTTGCTTAATAAACCCCCTTTCCTCCTCTTCCTATTTTTCGCGCTTTTATTAACATGAGCAATCTCTCAGAAATTGAAAACAGACTTATGCATTTGCTTGACCTTGAACCCAAAGATGAGTCGCGACCAAAGCTAAATTCCTGGTTATGCGAACTCGAAAGAAGAAAGGTGCGACTGCAGTCGAAACCGCAGGAACAACAGCAAGGCCAACAACTGGAACAGCAGCAGCACAAACAACAGCAACAACAATCGGATCAAGAAAACGAAGGCGAAGAGGGCATGGAAGGAATCAGCCCGGATCTAGAGCTTGCTGGCAAGCTTATTCGCGAGGCGAAAGAGGAACTTGCCAAGAAGAAGCTAGATATTGCAAACGCGTGCAGCATAGCGCTCAGCCAAGTCGAGGAGATGTTTGGTGGCGAGCCGATAAGGCTTTTTACCATTTCAAAATCACGCAACATATGGACGCAGTTTGCTGCTGATAAGCGAAAGGAGTTGACAGGTAGGAATCACAACGCGGATACTAGCTTGTACAAAAGTCATTGTGTACTTAATTTTTGGATCAAGGAAAATATCGTGTGGATAATGGTCTGGAGCCCAACAGATTGATAAAGCCGGAACCAAGGTTATCAACAAAATGCTTTCGGATGAATACAAGGATATTGAAAGAAAACCCGATGTACTCAAACGATCGCAAGGCGAAGCAAACGTTTACAACTATCGACCAATGTATACTTGTTTGAAGCTAACACATTATATGCAAAATATATAGACAAAAATGTTAAAGCCGCCTTCAAGTACTATTACGAGTTGGAACAGATAATGAGCGATAACCACGCCAGTCGCCCCCTCTATCTTTCAGAAACTCTGCACATGCCAACAAACCGCTCAGGTGAAGCCATAACAACATCTTCACCGCCATCTTCATCATCACCATTACCCTCTTTACCAACTCAACACCGTCCAAGCTTCGACAATGACCTTGACAACATATACGACGACGATGACGGCGAAGACATTGATGAAGGCAACCCACAGCAGCACCAGCACCAACAAGCCTCATCGTCACAACCGACTCGTGCCCAATCCAAGAAATCCGAAAAAATAAGAAAAAACCCCTTAGCAGCAACACTCTGGGATATAAATAATGACAACAAGCGGTTCATGGAAGAAAGTTTGAAGCTCAAGCGAGAACTCGCAAAGCACAAGATGGATGTTTTTGAGCATCAACGCAAGCTAGATATTCATCAACAAATACAACAAGAGCGAATGGATCGTCAACGGCAGCAATTAGAGGCGAAGAAGTTACGGATCCAGGATCGTGAATCCAAAACAGCAATGATGAAGATAATGTTAGAAGCTGGTTTCACCAACAATGCGATACAAAAAGCCGTATTTGACGATGATGATGACAAGTTCAACTCGGGTGATGATGATGATGACGAGTCATTGGCAAGCGAGCTGCAGGAGATTGTAGATAAGGATCAGGGCGGCAATGATGACAGCGAGAATGACAGCGACGAGGAGGAGATGGAAGAAGTAGTCCGTAGTAGAAGATTGATGTTGATACGATAAGAAGAACAATGATAGTAATAATAATAGAGTAAATATACAATACATAATGACAGATAGAATGATCTAATTGTGATTGTGGATAACATGATGGAAGAGCTCTTCTCTTCTGGCCTTTCCTGGTGTCATTCTATCACTATTCGGGGTTGTCCAATTCGCGTTGTTTTCAGGCTGTTGTTCTTGCTGATCATCAACGACAGCCCGAAGTTCTTCGTCGTCGTACATGTCTTCGAGATTGTGCTTAGTTATGATGTTGTGTAGAACAAAACAAGCCTTAATCCAATGGATTATTGGCTTCGCATCTTCTTCATCTATCAAGCGCAGCGGCAGTTCCCGAAGGCTTTGGAAGCGCATCTTCAGCATTCCAATCGTATGTTCAATCCGAATTCGTACCTTTGATGTTACGCAATGTTAAGTGAATACAATTATATCCTTACAGCACACCATGTGTATACTTTCTTACCGAGCTAAGTTTGTAATTGAACATTTCTTGTTCATCTGTCAAGCTGCCGTTGCGTGGCTTTTTAAATGGAACAATAACGTTTGGCAAACACTCAAAACCTGAGTCACCCAGAAGGTACTCTTCAGGCTTAAAGTATTGCTCAGGATGATGGCGGAGAGCGCTGTTGCTGAAGATGCGGCTGTCGTGGGTAGAGCCTGGCCAGCCGACATATGAATAGATGATTTGTTTCTGGCTATTGCATACCAAAATGCCAGAAATACCATACTTCTTTTTATATGAGAAGTAGCTTTGCGGCTGAATGCAAGGCTCGCTTGCAAAGGGAAAAAGAGTGCCGTCAATGATACCGATGCAATCTTCAAAAGCGGATCCACGACTTATATCACTTTTGGACAAGGACTTTTCTGCATCGTTAGGCCATTGGATATAGGTACTTTCAAGAGCCAAGATAGCCTCAATACACCTATTTGTGTAGTTGATCACAGAGCCCTCTAAAACGTATTACCTTACATTAGTCTCACGTGTAAGACGTATGTATACAACTAAGTTTATTATGCGTAGTACCTCCAATCCCAGAGTATCTGGCAACATTCCCGATGCTTGCACCATTTCCGTAGAAACCAAGACGGCGCAAAGCGACAAGCAGTTGCACAAATACAGATTTTTGTGGTTTCTGGCCACTTGAAACAAAGATTGCATTCTCTTTAATCAAATCGAGAATTAAGAATGCATCTTTAGACATCCTAACTTCTTGGATAAATCGTTGTTCGTCCAACTCGTTGAAAAGCCAGTGGATCCTACTAGGAGCACGAGCGACTTTTTGTGCTCTATCAAGGTATCGTCGACTGCAACTTGCGTTATACACTTCCGTCCAAGGAATAGACAACAGTAAATTATGCGATAGCAAGACATCATCTTTATCGCTATCAGAGTCCCCTGACATATCTTCATCATCGTCAATCATGGCCATCGTACTCTCGATTTGCTGTAAGCATGCCAAAACTTCCAGGACACGTTCGTTTTGCTGTTTTTCACTGTATCTGGGCATACTTGGGAACAAAGATGAATGTTTTGATGAAAGAATTGAAAGAGGGGAAGTTGAATGAAAATGAAAAAAAAAAAATTGAGTAATTGAGTACCCCAATTATTGGGTTTGAAATGAAAACTGTATTTGGTAATAGCGAGATTTTTTCATTTCATGCCCCTGTTATTTAAATATTAAGAGGAGAATAAGAAGGCGTGACCGAAAAAGAAATATGTAGTAGGCGCGGGTATCTACTACGTTGGGAACAGCGTGATATCGTCGGGCACACTTTAAACATCAGAATCAAACTTACAGCAGTGGCGACATGTAGTATATATGTTTTACTTTCCAAGTTCAAGAATGCAGGCAATGATAATAGTAAGAGCTGATCGCTGATTTGGTGCTTTTTTTAAAAAAAGTGAAGAGCCTAGTAACGCTCACTTGAGAAGTAGTAGCTGAACTCTGCCCAAATCAGGCTCATATTGCTACAGTTGTGTTGTATACATTTAAGTAGTAGTCATCAACAAATATAGATATAAGAATCAACAAAGTATAAAGGATTTTCTCTCCCCAGAAGCATGAGGTAGCCACAAGATCTGCAATTGAGTAGATACAAGGTTTCTGAAAATGTTGCTTTCTGCATAATCCTACCTTCGGTGTTTTTTTTACACAGGCACGATCGGGGAGAGTTGAACCGACCAATGTGCCTAAAATGGATTTTCTCGTCGGTTAAACTTTACCCTTGAAATCTGATTCGCGCGCAAACTCGGTCTGGAATGGTTTGACAAAAATGAAATCAAGATCCGTCATGAAGGCTATATATAAAGAGGAAAACCTTTGTTTTACGTTACTCTCTATCTGATACTTTGATTGCTGCCAAGACTAATACCATGTCTTCTACTGCGGCTACGCATAATATTGTTATTGTTGGCGGTGGTTATGCCGGGGTCCGCCTAGCACAAGCACTCGAAAAACGGTTTTCTGGTAACGACGAATACCGGGTTTTACTCATTGACAAGGTACAATCAATAAAAGAAGGAAGCTTGGCAGAAATCAAGTAGCCATTACATGAATACATGGTGGAGAAAATCATTTAAATCTGTTTGATTTTCTAGAAATCCTACTTTTACCACATCATCGCTGGTCCTCGTGCTGCTGTAGAACACATCAACAACGTCATCCCTTACACGCATACATTCAAGGACCAGGAAAAAAACCTTGTGGTACAAGCGATGGTCGTGCGCCTTGAAAAAGACAAGCTGTATCTTGATAAACGATTCGAAGGATCCACTGAATTACAGTTTGCTTATACAGTACTTGCTACCGGTATCCGTTACCCTACACCATCCATGCTTCGAGCACTCAACATCGACGACGCTGGGCACAATAACAACGTGAAATTCAAAATCTAGTCAAAGAAGCCCATTCGATCCTGATCATCGGTGGCGGGCCTACGGGTGTCGAAGTAGCAGGTGAAATCCTGGAAAAATACAGTGACAAGAAAATCATATTGGCGCATGATCAAAAGCAGCTATTGAACGATGATATTCCCGCCTGGTCGCGCACACAAATGTTACACAAAGTTAAAAAGAACAATGTAGAGGTCCTATTGGACGATCCGGTCATACTGCCTGCTGCTACATCTATCGAACAGACAATCTATAAGCCTGAAGAGCCGCTTACGACCCGTAAAGGTACTCGATTACAAGTGGATCTAGTCATGTTGATGTTTGGTATGCGCGCAGAAACAGGATGGCTTGAGGACACATTGCCTTTGGCATCCAATGGCGGATTCATCAAGGTCAAGCCTACATTACAAGTGGATGCGCCCGGGTTCGACAATGTTTATGCTGCTGGCGATGTGGCGGATATTGATGAATACAAGCTGGCTGGAAGGAGTATGGGTCACACCCGTGTTATTTGTGCAAACATTATGAATTCAACAAAGGGCAAAGAACCATCCAGGACATACAAGGCGAACAACAAATTTTTAATGGGAATCACATTCGGCAAAGTATGCTTTAATTCATTGTCTGCTAATGTTTAATAAGCACTGACGAAAGACTGCTTTGACACTTCTTCTAGAAACAAGGATTTGTCTTTACACCATTCGGGTCATTGGGTGACTGGGCGATTTCTTTTGCCAAAGGCAAAAAGTTATCGACTAAACGTTTTTGGGGAATGCTAAATTTGACCGAGGCTTCCAAGTAAGCTCTGTTTTTTCTTTTTGTGCCTATGTGGAGTCATACTGAATAAGAAAAAAAGAGAGATCTCACTGACATTCAGGCTGTAATGTTCATAGTCCAAACGACGAACAATCATCCAAGAATGGGCCTTCTTCTGTTGCCATAACTACCGTGACCCTAGCAGTCGCCGCTATAGCCGTTTATTATACCTCTACATCGAATCGGCACTACTTCTTCTCTGCTTACCAATACTTATTATCCCTTACTTCGCCACCATCATCATAATCTTGAGTTTATTTTAGAAAAGCATGTTTCTTTACATTGAAATGATACCACTACTACTTTAATCAATAGCATATCTATTTGCATACATTCTAGTATAATGCAAAGTCAAGGCATTGGTGAGCATTTTATACTTGGTGAAGGAAACCTTTGCTAAATCCTTTGATTTATTCCTTTGCAAAATCTACCTTCTTGGTGCTTTATCATCCAGATAAACAAATCCAATTCACCAGGCGTCACACCTTTCTTTGTATGACGTGCACTAATACAAAAACTACATCATATCCATTTCGAGCTACCTAATAACATAGGAGGCTAACTAGTATATAAAAGATACTTGTATTTACTGACTTACCTTCAGTTGCGTTGGTATAGGTACTATCGTTAAGCAGTGTACACCTTTAACCTTCTATGGTGCAAGACAGCTATAACCGTACATTTCCCAAAAAACGGCCAAATTTCTTTATTTTTAACACCGAAAAATACTAGAAATAAGGGGATGCCGGCCTCCGAGCACACTGTCTCCGACGCCACCTTACTATGCCTTCGTGGCCTTCATCTCAATCTCCTCTATCATACAACCGCTCAGATTCTTTCAGGTATTCTAGTTGGAGTGTGGCGAGCCCATTGGCTTTATATTTTCTTCTATCCCATTCCACCCTCAATCTGTCATCGGCTCTACCCACAAATTACGCATCACCTTCCGTCAGGAAGAAGCTCTTTTTCCTCATCAACCCCCATAATTTCCCTTTTATGCCTATGCCCTACTTATTTCACACATGATAAAATCTCCAGATATCTCCAGATTTTGAGACACACTAGTATGCACCATAAATCACGGAAACATTATACTCGGATGATCCAGTTTATGTAAAACAACATCTGTACAGCAATGAACGCCTATGACCCGAATGGGCTGGCGTGATATGATGTCGTTTGTGATCTTTTAACGATTATTTACGGCTGATGATGCACTTGGAATGGTTGTCTTGTTACTAGTTATATTGGTGAATTATAATCCAAAAAAGGAAAAGTATCAGGAAAGAAGGGGGGAGATAGCGGATAGTGTTATGCAAGTTGGTTAATATCTTATCAGCAGGATGACTGGGCGTGTATTAGATTGGGATAGCGCAAAGGTCAGGCCAATGATCAAAGGGTCTCTGTACAGGGTTCGGGTCAATGTTGTTTATATTGAACAATAAATTGTTTGTTTGGGTTATGTTTGGAATAAACATGTGCTGAACGCCGCAGCCAGCGTCTTCATGGGATCAGTGAGACATTGTAGAAAGACTCGGCCATCGTTGTATCGACTGTCGTGGCGTGTGTAACGAAAATAAAAAACGCTCTCTTGTACGAGTATATGCGCACGGCAATTAACGATTGCTGATCCTCCAAGCCCGCAATGATGGATGTGGGCAGCTTAAAATAGATTGTCAAGAGTAGAATATGGAGCAGCATGGCTGTTTTCAGCATAGTATGCGCGTCATCCTAGAGCTACTATTATCCATACAGGCTGCTTCTTCAGGTTGATACTGTTGTTTGGTTTGCTCGTTTTAACATCCTTCTCTATGAGGCTTGCTTTATAACCACGCTGTATAAGAAAGCTGCTTATTGCCATGGCATTCAGTAGTCATGACAATCCATGTTCCTGAAAGCCGCTTGTTGCCAGGACAAGCATGTCAAAACACATTTTATTTTATTCGCGTCACCCATTTTGACCAATTCCGAGCGAAATGGCGGCTGCTCTTGCGAAGCGATTCGCAGCGCTTTTTTCACACAACCGCAACCAGCGCAATGGGCAGACTCGTAGCAACACGCACATACTCAACCCTTGTTTTTTCGAGGCTCTGAGGCCAAGTTACGATGTTTTTTGCGCAGGGTTTCCATTGTACTTTGCTGTCATGCTCGGTTTCTTCATGCGCAGACCTTCCGTGCTGGCCGTGAATAAAGTTGGGGGTGGGGGGTTGGATGGGGGGATGGAACCAAAGTTGGGGGACGTCGCTCGTCCAGGCGAAAACACTACACTGTATACGCTTATGGAGGTGTGGTTTTAGACTGCTTGTCGTCTTTAGTCTCACATTGAGCTCGCTCGGTGGTCAGCTTAACGAACGATAATCGTAAGCTGGCAAGCGTGGTGGATGCAGAGAAAGGGATTCTTTTCAAGAAAAACAGCGTCGATCGTATATCCTATCTGTCTGCTTTTCCCAGGGTGCGCGTGAAGTATGATACATGTGAAAAAAGCAAACCAGATTGGCTCGGAACGTATCCTCCGAACTAACTTTTTTTCCTTTCCATTTTTCTCGCGAACTGAACTACGTGATGTGCATTGGAATAATAATAAAACTTTTTTCCTTTCCATTATTTTCGCGAACTGAACTACGCGAACACAGAAAGTAAAAAAAAAAAGATAAAAAACAGTGCCAAAGTGTGATAATGCGCGTTGTGATCGTGTTACTGTCGTCTGTCATTGTTGTGCGCTTTGTTGAGCACGGAGCTTATCTTTGCCTATTTTAGTTTTTTGTACGCAAAAAAAAAGATACAGGAAAGGAAAAAAAAGCAAGCGTCCCTTCAGAATCTCATTGAGCCCAGACCAGAGTTCTTTTTGGAAATGAACTTTTGCCCATAAAAAGACACCCATTTTCCGCAGCGTGTTGCTTCCTCACTTTTTCTTTCTCTTTTCATTTTTCACTTTTTCACGATCACGTATGGTAAGTCCCTTTCTTTTTTTTGTGAGTGTCTGGGGAGGGAGTGGGGGCTAACGCGGGTTTTGTAGGTCGTGGGTGGGTGGGTGGGTGGGTGGTGGTGCTTGGTTTGTAGGCATGGGCGACGGAGGCGTAAGGTAAGTGGGTGAAGGTAAGTGAGTGTGTGGGTGGGTGGGTGGTGGTGCTTGTTTTGTAGGCATGGGCGACGAAGGCGTAAGGTAGGTGGTTGAAGGTAAGTGAGTGTGTGGGTGGGTGGTGGTGCTTATTTTGTAGGCACGGGCGACGGAGGCGTAAGGTAGGTGGTTGAAGGTAAGTGGGTGGGTGGGTGGGTGGTGGTGCTTGTTTTGTAGGCATGGGCGACGAAGGCGTAAGGTAGGTGGTTGAAGGTAAGTGAGTGTGTGGGTGGGTGGTGGTGCTTATTTTGTAGGCACGGGCGACGGAGGCGTAAGGTAGGTGGTTGAAGGTAAGTGAGTGTGTGGGTGGGTGGTGGTGCTTATTTTGTAGGCACGGGCGACGGAGGCGTAAGGTAGGTGGTTGAAGGTAAGTGGGTGTGTGGGTGGGTGGTGGTGCTTGTTTTGTAGGCACGGGCGACGGAGGCGTAAGGTAAGTGGGTGAAGGTAAGTGGGTGTGTGGGTGGGTGGGTGGTGGTGCTTGTTTTGTAGGCATGGGCGACGGAGGCGTAAGGTAAGTGGGTGAAGGTAAGTGGGTGTGTGGGTGGGTGGGTGGTGG
Source organism: Zychaea mexicana (assembly GCF_025766255.1). Lineage (NCBI taxonomy): Eukaryota > Fungi > Mucoromycota > Mucoromycetes > Mucorales > Lichtheimiaceae > Zychaea > Zychaea mexicana. The sequence goes on from NW_026516664.1 coordinate 235,664, forward strand.
TGCTTGTTTTGTAGGCATGGGCGACGGAGGCGTAAGGTAAGTGGGTGAAGGTAAGTGGGTGTGTGGGTGGGTGGGTGGTGGTGCTTGTTTTGTAGGCATGGGCGACGGAGGCGTAAGGTAAGTGGGTGAAGGTAAGTGGGTGTGTGGGTGGGTGGGTGGTGGTGCTTGTTTTGTAGGCATGGGCGACGGAGGCGTAAGGTAAGTGGGTGAAGGTAAGTGTGTGAGTGTGTGGGTGGGTGGTGGTGCTTTTTTTTTGTAGCTTCGCGATTGGTGAGAGCGGACTGGGCATCTCAATACCAATCGACCTTTGATGATCCACAAAAAAGCGACCAAGACAAGACCCTAGCTTTGTGGGGAGAGGGTTACGGGAGCAGATGTCGATGGACCTTCTCGTGGTTGCTCCTGTCAGTACCTGCTTAAGAGCAGGGAAGCTAACACATCGACACCCTATTATTGATTAGTAGTATCATGTATCAAATAAAAAATGTTTTTTTTTCTCTTCCCGTTCGCTAAACTTGCTTGTGCGTGTTTTATATCACCAATATAAGAGCTGCCTCCCCCCCACAATTCAAATTTCTTTTCAAAGTCAGAGAGTCGATGACGTTGGTGGAGCGCGCTATAAAGAAAATTTCAGGAGAAAGAATAGTGTCTCCTCTTAATTTGGCCAATACAGCAGTATAAAAAGCACGACGATAATTGACTGATTGGAGCGAAAGCAATTACGGCACAGTATTAACACTTTGCTTATTTCTATGAATGACCAAAAGTAGTGCAGTAAAGGGCAGTAGAATCGAGGGGCATTGCAACGAGTGAGTTTCTGTTCCTTTCTCTGTAGAGCTGCCAATTGCGACATGCCACAAGGTCTTTGACGATTTCACGTACAAACAATTGAAGAATGCACATTTAATCCACATGGACCTTCAGCAGCAGATTTAGTAGCAGCATAATGGAAAAGAGAACAGTGCCTACAGGTACGTCGTATTGCAGAGGAGACAGTTGCAAACGCGGCTTTTTTTTTTTTTGGCTTTGTCTGTTGTTTGACACAGCACAGCTAACAAGAACGCTACGCCATTTCGAATAGAATTGCCTGAACGATTGATGGAAGGATTGAGGGAAACGACTACTAATTGCAACGGCCTTGTTGAAGCAAGGATAAGGGTAATATTGACGGGTTTATATTGCTCACTTTTCGTGTGCTATTATGGCTTCTTTTGCGACCGCTGTTTGGCCATTACTATGCTACTACAGGGCTGCTCCATTCCACACACTGAGCGATTTCTACATGGCGTAATAACTGGGCAGAATGGGACCAACGCGATCAACAGCACAGCATGTAAAGTACGACTGTTTCAAGATGAGCAGCTGTGGGTGAAGTTGTTCTGCCTCCTCCACCAAACTCGTTGCTGATCTCTAGACTCCATTGTTACCACAACAAACATTCAACTGCCATTGACAAACGCCGTTGCCATTGCCGCTCATGACGCGACTCTAGTGGAAACTACTCCTGCGACTCAGGCTTGCCGTCAGTCTTTTCCTCGAAGCATCCACACCTAGTCATTATTTCACACAGAAGCTAAAAATCGCGGTTGGATGGAACATGGCATAATTATGGACGTAAGTCAAAGCACAGTACTGTGGAACACTGTTATAAATAGCAGAAGAGCTGGGTTATATGTTGGACTACTGGGTGAAACTGTATACGTATGATCGGGAGTATGATATCATGGTTGGTATGTGGAGAGAGAGTTTTACTTCAATAAAGTTGATGTTTTGTTTATGCCTATATGTTCTATGTGTTGCCATTATATAGAGTGTGTCCTATATCAAAAAGTCGCCTGCGGCGACCCTTGGCAAGGCGTTCTATACTTGATACTCCGTTGTGTGTAATTGAACTCAGTATCACTGTCTTTATCATCAATGTCACGTGCCTCGCTTCGCTCGGCTGAATGAGCCCCCACGCTGCGCTCCGAATATCAGTGCGACGGTAGCATATGTAGTTCTCTCTCCTGCAGCACTTTTTGCATCGTTCCTTTCGTTTTTTTCGCTACACCCCCATTGCAATAATGAGTACCAGAATCGCTCTTAATAAATTTTATTTTGATCTTGAAGTCCACTCTTCTTTAACTAGAATCCATCACAAGTACAACAATTTATAAAGCTATGAGAACTTTATCTCTTGTAGTAAAATACAACCATACACCATAGTGTTGTCATGGCAACGAAAAGCGTGACAGAGAGACAGACAGACGACCCAAGTGATTTCAGAAGGCGATTTCATACTCCGTATAGAACGCCTAAAAAGGGGAAGTGAAAATGAAAGGGAAGGGGGTGTTGCTGGATTATAAGTGACAGGTTTTAGCATTATGCACAGCTTGCCCGAAAAAAACACTTCACTCTCCACCAAACACCAACCCACAACCAGCAATTGTAGAATTATTCCTCGCCGAAATATTTGCACCACGAATCGACAAGCACGCTTGCTTCCAGTTTTTTGTAGCCAAGCCGATTTCGTTCAATAGGAATATAATGTTTTGCCTGCGAAAATGCCTGTTCAGAACCTGTCGATGAGGCAGCAGGGATTGCCAGGTACCTGCGCGCCATGGTCTTTAACTCTTGCCAATTGTTCATCTCCAAACGCCAGTAGTCGTGAACCAATTTGTTGTCCTCCCCCTCGGTTTCGTCAACAATTGTGTCTGCTGCAGTGTATTTTTCTAAATGGTCGACGTTGAATCTCTTACGTTTGATTAAAGCATCCGGATTGGAGGGCCCTTTGCTCGCATCTGTGGTGGGCTTGTAGGATTGCCATGTCTCCTGTACTAGTGCTATCGCTTCTGTATAGTAACGGCCCCAGTTCTCGTCTTCCCACCATTCGTACTTGAGGCGCGGGTCCATAGCAGTAGCAACAGCATATACGTGTCCTTCAGCCTTGCAATAGTAACCCTGCAATTTGTTCCAACCGCAATCTGTTGCTTGAACCAACCCAGGCCAACTTCTATAGTATTTAGCATATCGTGTAAGTACGATATATCAAGCATGATCCAGGTATATGGTATCATAGTTTATGGCTTATTCTACTTACTCTTTCCATGTGCGCTTGTAATAATATTCAAGCTTCTCTAACAAACGATTGTAGGCGAGAATTACCTGGTTCATTTGTGGCATATGAAGATCCGGAGAGCGATGGCGTTAGCCTGGCAAATTCGTGTAGTAGATCGGAATTCCTTTCCAAACATGCCCACTCCTTGTTAGTCAACTCGTACTTCTCGAGACCAGCGATATTTCTGCAAGCCCGCTTCACCGTAATAGCTCGTTGCAACATAGCATATGTTGAATTCCAACGCGTGCAAACGTCCAGTATCAATTCTCGAGAGTGTTCCACGTCGTCGACCATACTTTGCTGCTGCTGTGCCTGGTGCCCGACAACGTTAAAGGGCCCGCGATTATATGCTGGAAGCACAACCCGATTTTCAAGAACAAAAATCCAAGCTACAAGAAGCGATTGAAGAAGCAGGGCACATTTGCAAGTTCTACCCACGATACCACTGTGAAATTAACTGGATAGAGCGCTATTGGAGAGGTGCAAAAGCCATCGCACGTCGAGAATGTGATTATTCCTTTGCTTCGCTACGTAGTAATCTACCAGTTTTCTTAGATTCCATTTCACCTTGACCAGTTGAAGAAAAAGATGGAACCATTATGCAGCCAACACCCACTAAGATCCGTCGGTTCTACAAGCACTGTCGGAGATATATTGGAACTTATAGCCAAATGAAAAATGGCAGACAAGCCCATGAATCTGTTGTACAATTTACTAGCCGTAGATATAGATCCCACTGCCGAATTGGAGTTGATGCTGCCTTCTGAGAAAATAAATGCATGTCTCCGATATTTATATAACCGCGAGATTTGAGATTTCTTCAAAATTTCGAACAAGATAAGGTTTTAACGGACAGTATGCACCATACTTGGGGATTTAATATGTGATCATCGAGTTTGAGGATGATCACTTAGTAGAGGTCGAGGAATGGTCATTACAATTTTATCCATAAAAAGATCATAGAGAGTTCCCGTGTAAAAGAATGAGATTTTACTGCGGCCAACTGCATCATCTGTAGGAGTCGCCTTGTCCATGGGTTTGTCTCCCAAAGGACATAAGGTTTCGACGTCGCATCCTCCTTTATCGACTAGTACTGACCGCAATAATATAGCACTTCTTATCCATAGTATACGCTATTGAAGACCTAAAAAGGTGTTTTTTTCTTTTGAAAGCTACAATAGGCCTCACTGGACTCTTGTGGCTCACCAATATCAACTGACAGTGTTAAAGGAGAAGTACAATACTCTGGATTCAAAATCTATTTTAAATAGCAAATGATGGATAAGTGGTATGTCGGAATTTATGACCTTTGCTACCAAGCGTAGCGGCGGATAAGCAATGCAATGACAAGCATCACCAGTGCACCTATTAGCCCGTCCAACCAAAGAGGGGGTCGATTACGTCTTGTTTGTATACGTGGAGAAGAAGCACCGTTGTTGTTGTTGTTGTTGTTGTTGGTATTGGTAGTACCACTACTGCTAACATCAGTGACTGTTGGTTGCTTGGCTGGTAGTGTTGAGGGCGAAGTTGTGGATGGCTGCTTTTTCTTCTCTTGTTGAACTTTTTGATGTTGTGGTGCAGAAGACGAATCAGCTGTTGACGAACAAGATGAATAAGACTGAGAAAGAGAAGTTGATAGGGTAGGTTGTATCTCCTTGGTGCTATCGGCAATTTGTTGTTTTTGCTCAACTGGGTTCTGCTCAGTTTCGTCTTTGCTTTTGTCGTTGTTGTCTTTCCGGTAGCTCAGCGAGAAGTTGGGTATATCTTGTTGATCGGATGAGGATATCTTTTTCCGTGGAGCATTATCGCTAAGCAGTTCACCGTTCCTAAGTTGACATACGCTACACATCCACGTATTCGACCTAAAATACAAGCGATAACCACACAAAAAGATTAGGCGTCTTCCGGTTCTTAGAATGCTCCTCAAACGCACATACGTAATTGCGCGCTTTCCCCATCTCTCATGCTTTTGGTAAAATTTACTACGTGCCCATACCTTTTTGCAAACACTCGCCGTTCTTCCTTTGTGTAATCGAGTCCACCAATTGCTCCTCGAGCTTCAGTGGGGAAAAAGCCCATGACGGCCAGTATGACTGTTCTAACTAAAACAAAGTGAGTATGTCTCAGTATAAACCAAGATGAAATCGCCATTTATTTGTACTTACTACCCCAAGCCGGCTGCCAATACTCGGGATGATATCCAGTAATGCTCAAGCACACTTTTGTGTTTAATTCAAAACGTCCGTTCGGCTATCGTTATAGATAGATTAGCTTCGTCAGATTAAAAAATCGTCCTGTAAAAGTATTAGACTTGGTTCTTACCGTCAAGAAAATGAGTTCTGGAGGTTTGAACGGGTACTCAGCGGGAAGCAATATGCGTCCATGATACCTGGGCAAATTATTGAGCGACACGTATGACCTCTGTTTCACGGAAAGAAAAAGAGAGAATACAAAAGCAAACTGACCTTCCCTCTTCAAATTCTGTGTCGCCAGGACCACGTACCGTAAAGTGCCATTCAAAAAGATTGTCCTAATTATTACAAAAAGTCAATTAGAAAAAAAGTTATACTTCAAATATGAAGTTAACGTTAAATACCTCTAGAGGATGAGCCTCGTATTCGTAACATGACTCTGTCGCCAATTCTCTCGCCTCTTGCATAATCCGCTTGACCGCTTTATTTTTTTTTATAGCAACGTAAATTTGTTATCAACAAGAAAAAATAACTAAATTCTATGATAGCGGAAGAGCAGTATACTTGCCTGGATTTTTGAGATTATACTTGTTGGCCATGGGGTGAATTGAGACGATTAAATTGTGTATACAGCACACGTAACAATAAAGAAAATAAAATTAGGGCGAACTCATTTTTCTGAGTCACCCAAGCGACGGATTGATTTACCAATAATGCAACTTGGCTTTGTGTGACAGCAACAGCTTTGCATGCCAATTCACTAAACTGCACCGGGCTGGCCATTTTTTTTGTCGGTGAGCATTTTTGCTTGGTTACCTATTCCATCATGTGCATTTGTTGCCAGGAGGCGACAGCAAAAAAGGTTCCATCTAGCCTCACAGACAATAATGACCAATACATCGTAAAGAATAAGCTTTCGAATGAAGAACTCATGGGTACCTGAAGGTTGGCTCGATAAGGGAACTTCTTATCTGTAACAAAAGAAGCTCATTTAGCAGTATATTATGTACCTAGGCGTATAGCAAAGTGCTATAATGTAATGTGTGCTTAAAACAACACTACATGTTGTGCATTTTGAGGGACCGGCATCTACTCCGAATTCGCCGTGCGTTTAATAACATGTGTATGTCCGCTCCAGAAGTGCTTTTTTTCTTCTTTTCTCTTTTTATTATAATATTTTACTTTTCACTTTAAACCCTGATGACGGTACGATTACAACAACAGCCACGGTCAAAGAAGATAATAAAGCCACCAAAACATGACCGGTTCGCTCACATTCAACCTCAAGGGAGTTGGGAGATTCCACGCAAGACATTTCATTATTCTATTGGTTCGTTACTACATTTGGTTTTCATACGATCGATCGGTCGGCTTACCGCAAGAACATAACTGTTTTCTTAGGGTTTCTTGTACTGTATTTATTCAAGAATGGATTTGACTCCGCGGACACATACCCTGCCCTGGTGGCATTTTTGAGCATTGTACTGGCTACGGAAGCTCTACGGTTTTCTTGGGACAGTTTCAACGTTTTGTACTGCAGAGTAATGGGTTCGTTAATGCGCAAAAGTGAGGTCAAGTCACGCATCAATGGTACGGCCTATTATCTGGTTGGCGTTCTCATTGCATTGTACGTCTTTCCCAAGGATATCGCATCCTTATCGATCATCTATCTCTCGTGGGCGGATCCAACAGCGAGCATATGCGGCCGTTTGTGGGGCAAGTATACACCAAAGTACGGCAATAAGTCGTTGGCAGGAACGCTGGGTGCAATGGTAGTGGGTGCGCTTGTGACCTACTACTTCTTTTCCCAGTTCCTGACCGAGTCGTATGACCCAGTCTCGAGCGACATCCCAACCTATGCACTGGCGTTATACGGAGGTCTTGTGGCAGGATTATCGGAAGCTCTTGGGGACAGTGCTGGATTAGACGACAATCTTATAATCCCTGTTGCGAGCTCCATATTTCTCTGGGTCCCGTTGGTGTTTTTCGAACTGTAGTAATCGAAGAGTAGCTTATTCTCCCTTCCATCTCACACGTCATATATACACGCATTCTCTTTCTCTCTCATACACACAAATTAGACAATTGTCGTATTATGTATCATACACACACAAATACTCATTGCTGCATTTATCGTTCATGTTTTTCTTGTTCTCTTTTTGCTGATATATAAACTGAACTGAATTTTATTTGCTTGTTATTTTTCAAGATTGAAGATTACAAAGAGGACGTTTTATATATATAAAAAAGAAAAAGAGCTAATAATAGAAAGAGCGTACAGAAGGTATACGGTTAATAAGTTTTTTTAGGGGAGGGTGTGTGAAGAGGTGGAATTATAGGAAGGAAGGGGGATCTTTTTGTGATAGAACTCAAATAACTTTTTTGTGAGCGCATGTCTCTCTACAGAGTACGTATTTCGTACAGTAGCGCCAATACTTTTTTTTTTTGGGGGGGGAGTGGATATAATATAACTTTTTTTGGGTGGGGCCATCGTTTTAAAGAGGAATATTGGTGATTTTTGTGCGTAGGTTGTTGCTGGTGGTAGTGATGGTAGGTTTGGGTGGGGCGTGGATGGATGTTGCTGGTGCGAGAGCGCATCTCCATCAAGAAGACTTTAGAGATGGGAATTCAAACGGAGTTAGCAGACGATGATGATCGTCTGTCGTCGATACCTTCGATTGCCGCCCATTATCCGTGGCACCAACAGCGACCGCAGCAGCAGAAGCACTGACCACCGCTGGCTCTGCATCCTCCATGTAAAATGGCCCTTCATCATCCGCTAGAGCAAATGGCGAAAACAAGTCGTTGCTGCTATCCGTCTTGCGATACTCGTCTTGCTGATTGATAAGGCTTGCGGAGGATAGCGGTTTAGCCAGTTTGCTTCCGCCCGGGATGTTGATAGCATTGGTGACACCACCAGCACCGAAGCTACCGCTGCTGCCGCCCCGTTGCAATAATTGGTCATCGTAAAGATCATCGTTCCTGAACGTTTGTTGTTGTTGTTGTTGTTGTTGCTGCTGCTGCTGCGGCTGCTGCCATGACCCTATATCGTACGAATGAGGCATATCGAGGGATTTTGCAGCCAACGACGAAGACGTCTTGTATCGCATCGATTCTGATGGCGAGCGCTCCAGCCCGGCACCTGACATATAACTTCGCATCGATTGCTGCTGCTGCTGTTGCTGTTGCTCTCTTGCTTTACGTAGCTGCAATTCGGTCGGTGTCAACAGCTCGTTCAATGACGATGGTAGCATGGCATCATTCAAGTTGTCGTCGTGCTCGTCTTCGAAATAGTCAGCATAGCTACCACGGTGAGGCACGTCCAAAAAGTGCGACGACGACTCGGGGATACTGTGCAAAGCCTGTGCGTGGCGCGACAAGGACGAGGACGGCGGGGGCATGCTGACAGCAGATGATGGCGTGTTTGGGTGAAGAAACAACGAGCGCTGTCCAAAAGGCGACGAACTGAGATCGGCATCGCGTGCTGCACCAGGTGACGAGGATGTACGCAAACTTGCCTGCCCATTGTAAAGGGAATCGTAGCCATTCGACGGTAATTTTCGGCGCTGGTCATGGTAGGATGATGAAGATGAACTGGTGCCTCCCGTATCTTGCTGACGATGGATGGCTGCCGTAAGGTGGCTGTACGAGCGAGCATCTGCGCTGGTCGAGAGATGATGTGTCTGGTCCAAGAAAGTCGCATGTGCGGGTGAGTACATGTGCGGGCCAAAATCAAGCGGGCCCCCAAGCGGCGGCGAACGAAGGTTCTGTAGGCCAGAAGAACCCAACGATAAAGCCAACCCGTCGTTGCCGTTGCCGTTGCCGTTGCCGTTGCCATTTGCCATTGCTGCGGCGGCGGCAGCAGCAGCCATTGCAGAAGTCATCGAGCTGGATGGCGAGTTGTTGCTGCTGATGTTTCGATCACGGTGCTGGTTGACCAATAGCTTGCGCCCGTCGGGGGTGTACGGTGACATGGTGTGTAAGAGGGCGCATTTCGAGCCAAACTTGCAGTTTCCCTTCAAAAAGTACTTGCACACAGCTGACTCGCACGTTGGATCAGGGTTGTGTGAGAATATACAGTTGGCCCCGGCAGTACATGTGCCTTGCTTGAAAAACTTGCATGGAACATGCGACAAGTTGGATGCTAATAACCGTTGGTGTTGATGATGGGTTAATATTGCATCAATCATCCTTCTACCTTTGTCCCAGTAGCTCCTCCCACCCAGCCTATATATTATCTTGAACGATATCTCACGCTTATTGCTACTGTTGTTGCTGTTGCCGTGGTGGTTTGTCTGATTGGTGTATTTCGATGCAGAAGGAATAGGAGGAGGAGATGTGGTGCTGGTGCTAATAGCATAAGATGAATCATGAGGTACTGCATTTGTGGTAGCGCTGCTACCAGGTAGAGGTGGCACTGGGCCTTGTTGGCTGCGGGATCGTTTCAGCTGGAAAGGCGGCAGCCGAGATGGCGAGCTCTTTGACAGCTGATTCAAGCTTAAACGGTCGAAGCTTTCAACAAGGTTTGGTGCTAACGAATGGTCAGTCATGATGTAATTAAATTGCGCTAATTGCTGTTGTGTGGTCTAAGGGAAGGGGGAGAAAACAAGAAGGACTAGTAGATAGTATTAAAAAGTAGAAAGAAAGGAAATATAAAAGGGGTGCCAAACGTTCGCAGGAAAAAAGAAAAGAACCGGGTTCCGCTATCCTTGTGAAGACATGCAATTGGGGTCGAAGAAGTGCAAGATGAACCCAAAGAGGCTTTTTCAAGTGAGAAAAAAAAAGGGGAAGTGCGTGTGTGCGTGTGTGGAGAAAGAGAGAGAGAGCCAGTACTATAAGAGAAGCGGTCGCGAGCATTCACAAAAGGAGTAGGTACCGCTGCTTATGGCAATGGGTGACACAAGACCCACGGTGCAGGTGTGTGCGCATCTCCCGAGACACCGCCAATAGCCTGTCTTCCCTGGGCATCTTACTTGTATTACTCACAATCTCTCTCTGATTCAACAACTTTCCGCAACAAAGCGTTGTAACTTGTACAGAAGTGATGATCTACTCTTCATCGTATTTTTATTGCTGTTTATGATATTTATAAAACAATGATTTTTCTAAAACTACATACAAACTATAAAAAATGCTAATGATAAACATAAGCAAACATTAGCTATAGCTGATACTCCAATTCCTCCTATACAAACACACCACCTCACTGCTGCAACAGTTACCTCTTATTAATTAGATACACTTGATCGCAAGCGGTTGTAGTCGGCCATGCCATCAACAGGACCTATGGCAACAACAGCTGCATCACGATCCCAGAGATATTCACGAGCCACACGACGCACATCATCAACTGTAACCTTGGCAACAGTCTCCTCGACCTCCTTTGGCGACATGCGTGCGCCCGAAGTCAAAAGCTGGCGCCCAATGTCTTCGGCAATTGCAGTGGATCCATCCAAACCAAGTAACAGTCCTGCCTTGAGCTGCTGTTTGGCACGCTCGACCTCACTAGCCGTCACTGTTGATGCCAATCGAATCCACTCGTTGTGTGTGCAGTGGACCAGGTCGTCGATTCTATCCTTGTTTTCGGTCACCAAGTAGATACCCCACAAGCCAGTATCCTTGTACGAGGTATTGAACGACATGAATGAGTTGGCGAGCTGATGCTTATGTACGACAGACGATAAACGGGAATCGAGATGGCCGGTTGCGCCCAAGGAACGATCCCACGAGCCAATGATGGATTGCATTACCAGCAAAGGGAAATAATCGGGCGAAGTCCAGCTAGCACCCTCTACAGCAATGGCAATATGTGCTTGTGGCGAATTGTCGTCGCGGATACGTAACTCGGAGCCCGTGAAAACAGGCTTCTTGATGGCACTCTTGCTGGTCTGTGCGCTGGCAATCGTTGGCAAGCTACCAAAGTGATTTTCGGCCAATCTGACGAGAGCGTCGTGGTCTATGCCACCCGTGCCCACCAAAAGCATTCGTTCGCCAGTATAATTGGTTTTGATATATGAAGACAAGTCGTTACGCGTCAATGATTGAATGTTTTCTTTGGGGCCTAAGATGGTCAGACCGAGCGGCTCCTTTTGAAAGGCTGTGGCGTGCAAATGGTCAAACACAACTTCCTCCATTTGCTTTTCCACTTCTTCTTGTTCGCGCAAGATAACGTCACGTTCACGTTCAATGGCACCTGGATCTAGACGGGAGTTTTGTAAAATGTCGGATAGAATGTCGACCGCTTGCGGTACGTCGTGCTTGAACGCTTTAGCATAATACACTGTTTGTTCGCGCGAGGTATAAGCGTTCAAATGGCCACCCATGTTTTCGATTTGTAGTTCAAGATCACGTTGCGTACGTCGATTCGTGCCCTTTACATTCCATTAACTTGTTAATATGTGCATTTAATTTTTAACCCAACACCCGTAAGAAATAGTACCTTGAAAGCCATGTGTTCCAGGAAATGGGCGGATCCATTATTCTTCACATTCTCGGCACGCGAACCTGCATCAATCCAAACGCCTACAGTGGCGGTTTGCGAAGCAGGGTTTTCCTCAGTAGCAACAGTGAAGCCATTTGGCAAAATGGAGGTACGAAATGTGGGTAAAAGGTTGGTTGCAGTCGCAAGACCTCGATTATACTATGAAAATAGTAATCAGTACATTTTAATCTCTTATAGAAGCGCAATGTCCTTCTCCACTCAGTCTCGCTCTGCTTTTATTAAAAACAATTAGGTACAAATTACGTACTAAGGGTTTGGAAAAGCAGGTTTTGGCTGTCCTTGAGAGTAATCGGGATGTCATTTATGTGTGTTTAGTGGTAGTAGTAGTATGGAGGGAAAAAAGTAGAAAGCGAAGGAATATAAATTTAATCCATCTGGGTGTTTATTATTTTTTTGTTAATCTTGAGAATCCCTTATAAGGCAAGCCCGATGCTTACAAAGCGACTGCGCAGCGACGGAAGAGAAGATGATTTGCTGTTTACTCTGTTGTTGACGGCCGAGACAAATCATATCCATCGTCATCGTTGTTGTAAAGGTTCGGATAATGCTTCTGGAACTCGTCTGAAAGTATGGAGCGAAATTCCTACAAAGATGTGATTTGTCCCAGTAGACTTCGTTATAACCCCAAAATCTCGTAGATACATTATTTCTCTCTTCTTACATCGACAGCTTTGATTTTGCCATTAGTAAACTGGTTTTCGCTTGCTGCTCTTTCAACGAAACCTTGAGTGAAGATATCAGGATTTCGTCCTTGTTCTACAAAGCTTATAACAAATACAATCACCGTAGATTTTCTTGTGAGCTTTTTTGATGTACTGTCATCCGTGCGTAATAAAGACGGAAATACACACAAAAAACAGACGTGTGTCTTGCCCTACTTGATGACTTCTTCGGGTATATGTGTATCAATATTATCTTTGAGTTCGTCGATTTTTGCATAGTGCTCCAGAATAGTATTACTGGAATCACAACAGATCGATCCAACCTCTCATCAGTAAATGCAGCGTGCTATGTACAGCCAAAAAGACGAGAAGAGAAAACCAACATTTTGTTCCAAACAAGTTGATTGCCGTCTGCTTGGAAATCGTACACCATGACACTTAATTCGAATAAAACTTGTAATAGATCATTAAGTTGTTCTTCAAGCGCCCGACGGGCTGCTTTTGATGCATTGCTGTTATTTTGGGATGATTCTGCTTGATTCGTAGGTGTAGGTGTTGGTGCGGAAGACGATCCCGATGAGGAGCGAGAATCTGTTTGTTGCATTTAGAAAAGGGGATAGATAGTGGGCTTTTTCAAGGACAAGGACCAAAAGATTAAATCATATTTCTGCTGAGCTTTTAGTCTCACAAAGACAATGATTTATTGGCTTCAAACCTTTCCTCTCCCCTATGTTTCGTTCTCGTAACAACTTACCTCTCGTGATTTAATGGCACTTGAGTATAGAAAGGGACGAAGCTCTGCGTTTTTGGGAGAATATCTTGCTTAACAAGAGCAATAATGACCTAGACACCGTTCTACAATAGGCAAATCGCGATTTTCAATTGTAGGCTATGATGACGTGACAAATGGACAAATAAGGTCGATGCTAGTGCCAGTTTTTTCTCGAATGGAAAATCATCTTCATATTCTATAAACTTGTATAATTTGGTCAAGTTGTATATGCTTAGCAGAATCCAAAGTATTGGCAAGGCAAGAAAATGCATCAACCACGTGGCCATTATCGCTGCCATGACATGATGCTAAGTTTTATAGTCACAATCAGCGACATAACAATGTTCTGGGCAAAAAAAAAGTATGTATGATAACAACGCATACATTTGTACAGAAACAGGAGTGTTTCTATTTTATTTCATGCCTGTATGTTGTACCTGCCGCGTTATACATGCTCTTTCCTTTCAGTTATAGACTTTTAGCGTGTGCGTGCGTGTACATTTCTATACCTTACAGTAGATGTACTAAGATCGTGTCTATCTGCACGTATGAATTCACACATGGGCAACGGAAATATCACCGATGCAATAATCATTAAGTGCAGCTTGTATCAATGTAGATGTCGGCAATAATACTGACCACGGTTCCAATAATAGTACAAAGCAAAAAAAGGAAGGTCTATTGTAGATGAAAGCCCAAGCTATGAGTTAGAATAAAAAAAAACATCAGAATGGCATAATGGGTCTAAAATTAACAAGTTTTCCCATTGTATTACCGCGTAAACTTTTATAAGATGCACGGTCGTCCACACCAGTCCCGTCATCATCATCATCATCATCATTTACATCTAGTAATCAGCAGATACATAAATATAAGCACTACATACAATAAGGATTATCTGCGGGTCAGCAAAAGCAACTTTTACTTTACTGTCAAGACAAAGACAGTTCTGGATATACTGATGCTCAGCAATAACCATGACGGATTGTGTAGTGTAGAAGTATCTTTAACAAAGTTATTGCTAACCATTTTCAGCGACAACATGCCGAAATCCGACCGATATAGCTGCCCCATCCTTCTTCCGGTATTTCGAGAAACAAACAAAGAACGAGCCCGATCAGCAAAACAAGTTTACTTCATACATTGTTACTAGAATTATGCTGTGTACCGTTGATTAAGGCTAATATGTACTGAAAGCAAAAAGTATTGTGGACTAAAAGAGAGACGTATTGTACTAGAACAGCGGATGATAATGTGTACGCGTTATAAATCTTGCTACTAAACCTCTAACCATGTTGTGTATTTATTAGCTTTACCTGATACTCAATGTTTCATCGTTCAATTGGTAGATTTGTGGCTGTGACATTCAATGTGTACAAAACAAGTGACTACACGATAATCTTTTGCTCAGCATATCCCTCATATAATAGCGGTGAGCTTTAACACAATTTAAACGACAACATAAGTTATGATTTCGTCAGAAACCACTCCAGGTATAACTTTATCTTCTTTCCTCAAATTTCTATTGAGCGAGCAACTACATAGCGCCACTTTTAGATCATAAAGATGCTCAGCATCCAATTCATCACAAACATACGTACTACTACAACTCTTGTGGTACATGTGTACAGCCTTTTGCTTAGCAGCGCTTTTACAAGCTCTTCTAGCAGTTGACGCCCAACAACAAGTCGAGTAAATCAAGTCATATCCCCAATTACCCAAGAAAGCAACATCGTTCTTGCTGTGATTGTGGACGATCATACTTATCCACTGGCCCAATCAACTGTATCGCCATTGATATATACGGGTACTGCCCCAGCTGCGTCTTCTGATGATGGCTATTATTATGCCAAAACCAAAGATGGTGCGATTGTCGAGCACGAGTATAAGGCACGCTCGACTATTTACGACGGCGCTACTCCATACCAATTTTACAATCGTTCACAAGATCACTGGAATGTCACTCCGTTGCCCGCAGTTGTAGATCCACTTTTACCGATTCATCGAATCGACAGCAATTTACATATCTTTGGCGAAATTCCCACCATCCAAATCACCGGAAACCAGACAGACATAGACTATATGCACACCAACATCTTTGAGGATTATCAACTGATGACAGACGTGGTTTATATCAGGTGTGTAAATGCTAAAAAAAGATTCACTTAAACTCATACCATGCTCAAGAAGCATTAATGGGTAAAGTCTCTTATACCGTGTATCAAATATATTTCCTATGAAGAGAAAACGAAATACAGAGGTTTAACGGCGTTGAATTTGAGCTAGCCGGTAAAGCTGCACGCGTCAATCCCAAAGTTAGCTACAACATCAAGATCCCTAAGGGCGGTGATACGCTATACGGATATCGTCGAATCAAGTTACGTTCTCTTTCCAGCGATCCGTCATATATCCGTGAAGCCTTGGCGTATGCTGCAATTGAATCTACTGGATTGGCATCCAATCACTTTTCTTATGCTATGTAAATAAACGTCTTCGTGTACTACTCCGTGAGTCGATTCCAAGAAACAATTGCTTACCAACTTTTTCTTTTGTAGAGTGTTTGTTAACAATCAAACAGCTGGATTTCTTGGATACATCGAGAATTACAAGGACCCATGGTTCCGTAACGAGTTTGGCAACGGGAACAAGGACGAATACAGTCAAGGAAAAGCGTATCAAGGAATTGGATCAGGCGATTCTGAAGGTCTGGCACCCAACAATCATACATCTGATCTAAGCTACTACGGCGATAATGTCACGGCTTATGCAGATGGACAGTACAAAATCAAAGAAGATCCGTCTGAAGGAGATCCCGATTATCGTCCTTTAATGGAGCTCACCAAGTTTCTTTCAGAAGCACCTATTGAATCCGATGATGCAGTTAGCCAATGGGAAGAGCATTTTGGCATGGACAGCGTACTGCGAAGGTAATATTTATTCGTCAAGCACCCAAACGGTAAAAAGTGATATATATTTCTTAATATAATAAGGATGCCAAATATTGAATCGACTTTTTTTTGCTGGTGTTTATTATTAGCATGGCGCTGGAAGTGCTTCTTGGCTATTCAGATGGATACATCGCAATGGTGAGCAACTATTATCTATACCAAGAAGCCGTCAACTCCAAGCGCTTTATTTACATACCAGCAGATCTCGATCTCACATTTGGAAGTACGCTTGTCAAACTATCCGATATGTTTAAGCGGTGACTATCGCGATTTCCCAGCTATAGGCATTCGGCCACTGACAAGTCAATTCCTGCGTGTGCCTGAATTCAAAGAACCTTTCGAGATTTTGCTGAAGAACCTTGCCAGAACTCTTGTAAGCCTTGATGTCATGGAACCATTCATCGACGATACGGTTGCCATGGTGCGCGAGGACGTCGAATGGGATCATACGCTTGCACCCTTGAGTCTTTTCAATTTTAGCTCCCTTGCTGACGGTCAGCTCACAGACGATATCAATATTGGGATCAATGACTGGCCCTGGCCTGTAGACAACGAAACAGTGTACGATATGTTCTACGTTAGACACATGCTTGATATAACGTTCGGCAAAGCAGTGACTGGTCCAATAGGGACGATCTCACTGTGTGGTGTTAAGGAGTTTGTGGCAAAACAAAGTCGTGCGACAACAAAGTTTTTCGAAACTCACGTTGATTAAATACATACTATAACATACGCTAGTATACATTAAAACATCCATGATTATCAAGGGTTACTATATCAAAATCACTACGTACATAAGAGCTCATATGCAGTACCTCTAAAAGAAGGATGATGGATGCATAAATAGTTTATACATTTACCTGGTATATGATTAAGCTGATGACATACATGCGCAAGATGAAGATTTTTAACTGAAATGATTTGACCGCAAATTTTACTTGTCACCCGTCTGGCACGCATATGATACGCTCCATTTTAGTAATCTTTCAGCCCAACTAGAAACTAATATATGGACGTAGCAATTAACTTTTCACTCGGATGTTCAGGTTTTTCCGCCGGTTCATATCCAAACCTAATAGTTTACATACGTCGATTAGGTATCAAAAAGGGTCAGCAGCTCTTCTTCAGATACCAAATGTTTTATTGTCAAACGTACTTAGTCTCGTATAACATTCTTACCAGTCTAGACCACGATGGCTTTATACTAAATCGAATAAAACCTCATACAAAGAGGAAGGAAAGAACAGAGAGACCAGTACTTTATATATAGCTCAACTTTGTCTAGGTATCACTTCTCCTTGAATCGCTATGCGTACCATGTTTTTTTGGCCTTGCCATGACTAGACTATTACATCGGCAAAATCAATGGAAAAATTGTGTCCCCTGCCTTCTGCTTCCCGCCCCTGAAATTCATTCGTTTTTAACAATGACTCTACTACTCCTATTATATGAGTGAGTTGCCTCATAATAGGAGTGAAGTTCTGACTCTTTTTAAACCGGGCGATAGGACATACGCTCCACACATATATAAAATGACTGTAGAACCCTATTTAATAATATCCCTTTGAAAAAGAGACGCAATTTATTTTCTTTCATTTTGATTTTTTTGAAGTCGCCACGACGACAAAAAGCATATTAGTCAATATCTAAACTATTACTATTACAGCAGAAACAGCAAGAAAAAGAAGTTTTAGCAGCTGGTACATACAGGATTATGGGTCATACCAAAACACAACGGGAGCAGCAACAGGAGCAAGGTTGTGAACAAAACCTTACAGTTGGGTGGCATCTTGAAGACAACTCTTCCACAATTAGTACCGTTGTGGCTAATGATAATGGAATCGAAGACCGTGGAAGCAATAAGGTGGAAGTATCTGTCGACATCATCGACACTAGGAGCGACGTCGTTAGCGGCAGCAGTAGTAGCACGAAAATGAATAAGGAGGACGACTATGATCGAGTCACTGTTTTATCATCGCCGGATGATGATAATGACAAAGCGAAGCAAAAACAAGAGCGACAACTAGTACGAGCACTGGATCTGCATATTATCCCATTATTTTGCATGTTCTATTTTGTCGACTATCTAGATAGAGCAAACATCGGAAACGCTACGTAAGATTCTGAATATTTACTTGCTGTTTTACTAGACATTTAGATCAAACCAATGTATTTACTCGATCTATGTAACTATGGAAAATGCACTTTTAATATTGGCTTTTAACATTTTTACACAATTTACTTACTTTAGTATAGCAGGTCTTCAAAAGGATCTCGGGGTAAGTTGACCCTTGATCAAAGAGTGAATTGGAGGAGATGTCGGTGGTAGTTGTGCCACTTTTAAAAGTACTTTCCAAGTGCAGCAAACAGTAAGGTTAATACTTAATTACATTAAAGATGACGGGCCCTGAGCTCAGTACTGCTATTTCTGCATTTTTCATTACATATGTAAGCAATGGAATCTAAAAAGAACTACTGCGTTATAAATTTTCAAAAATCCATATTACTGACTCTCCTTAAATCAATTATAGATCATATTTCAAGTACCTTCAAACATAATTCTAAAGCGAATTGGTGCACGTTGGTGGCTTTCGTCCATTATGCTTGCTTGGGGTCTTATTACTGTGTCGATGGCTTTGGTCAACAGCTTCACAGGCCTGTTAATCACTCGACTTCTTCTAGGGTAGGGCGGCGATAATTCACTTTTTACGTTGTATACGTTATGTGTATTCGATGTTAAACTTGAAAAATTGAACAGTGCCGCAGAAAGCGGATATGTCCCTGGGATTCTCTTTCAAATGTCACGGATCTACAAGCCCCAGGAAATGGGCTTCCGTGTCGCCATCCTGTTATGCATGAGTGCATTATCAGGTATTGTCTCAGGGCCCGTCGCTTACGTCGCCACCAGCATGGAAGGCAAGTTGGGATTACATGGATGGCAATATTTGTTCATCATTGAAGGTATCCCTACGGTCCTTTTGGCACTTTTATCCTATTGGGTGCTATTCGACGACGTTACGCAAGTCGGATGGCTCAGCGAGAAGCAAAAGCAACTTCAGGAGGTACGGATGGCGGCACATACCAAGGATGGTGGTAGCCAGGAGCCGATTAGCCTGAACACTATACGGATTGTGCTCCTCGATAAAAAGACTTGGCTGTTTTCGGCAGTGTTCCTTCTTGCGTCCATTAACTTAACCAGTATTGTTGTCTTCATGCCTGTAATGATCAATGGTATGCATTACATGTCTATCGAAATTGATGCTTCTCGTGGTTACACAGAAACAAAGAAAATTGAACTAGCGTTTAATTTATGTAGGATTCGGATTTACAGCTCTTAGAGCACTCGCAACGGACCCTGTAAAATTTCCTGTAAACCCGATTTACAGGTCATTTTACACTTTTGTCTTCGCACCGGTCCCTGTAAAATTATCTGTAAAAATGAGAATCTGTAAATTTTTCTCCAAAACCTGTAAAGTCCTAGGAACAATGGTTCCGCAATGAAAAGAATACTGAACCAAAATTTGCGGCGTCCAGTGTTTTTGATACGGCCGCAAACCGCAAATCCGCGCCGCAAATTATGCCTGTACGGCTAATGACTTTTCCGCTCATGGAGAAAGTGGCTGAGTGTGCCTGAAAAAGCCTAACCCTTCGTTCCCATTTCCTATTATCAGCGCAAATAAGCATGTCTTTCAATATACGTCAAAAGCGTAAACAAACAACAAAAGCCTATCGATTCTCGGATAAAGGGAAGAAGCTTATCAGATTGACAAGCACGGTCAATAAGTCGACTGCAAGTGATATAACCACGCCATTCGAAATTCGAGCATCATCACTCCCAGCCAATTCTTCTCCATCTGACGGATGGTCAACTGATGATGAGGCGGACGAAGTTGACGATCAGCCAAGACGTCAGACTGCAGCTGTTAAGCGTGCAGTACGCTGGTCTAGCCTTTTTCCTGCGTTGCTCAAAGCCTATAGAGAAGGGTATAAGCAAGCACCGGTCGCAGAGGCACTCGAGCCTGCCACCCATAAGATGTGTGGTTGCGCTGCTGATAAAAAAGCACACAAGGCTGTCACCTGTATCTTTAAGTGCGGTAAGTATTGTTTTTGGGATATTTTCGCAAAATTTAACACCCTTGTCTTATCTAGGTATTCGACAGTTTGACATCGAATACTGCAAGTCGTGCCCTGACTATGCTTTGCCTTTGGTGCTAATGCGCAGTCATATGATTCCTCTGACGCCAAAGGCACCCGGCCATGCAGTGCATATCAAGTTGATGCAGACAATCCACAATTTGCATTACATTTGCCGCGTCTCCGTGCACAATATTGCAAAATGGCTACAAGCAGATTTTGAGCAAGAGGTATTACTTTTTCTAGGGCAATCTTTCATCTAGCAAGCTTTTAAATATACTTTTGTTTTTTAGGTTCCTGCCTCTCTCAAGTCTCGCTTGAACGAGGTGCTGCCTATATTTGGCAGAATACTTCTAAGCTTGAAAAAGCAGTTGAGGGAAGAGTTTGGCGTAGAGAACGATGTCTGCCCAGGTTGCAGATACGTGGTACTGTAGTGATTTAATTTTTTGATTTGAAGATATACAAAAGTATGCATACATATTTTAATGGTTGTCATGGTTAATATATGGTAGGAGCACGAAAAGACTGTAGCACTAGACGGAAACTTCCAGCTACGGCGCTTTCGCCATGTAAAGGATGTCCAGGGTATAAACTTTAAAGATGAAGAAGAAGTGAACATGCTCTGGGTTGACGATGAAAAGCTCATTCCTTATAATGAATCGGTAAGATAATATTCTGAGAGTCATGTAACAGTATCTAATACAGTTATATTGATTACATGTATAAGGCCAGAGATGGCTGTGCCTCTTTTGGCGCGCTTGAAAAGCAAGGCGGATCGACCAAGGGTCTTGATCAAACCGGTGCTTTTGCGTGTACCTGTGGTCGCCACGGCTTTCCACTTGCTATAGTCGATATGCGTAGCAAAGGCGAACGGTATTTAGCTTGCTGTTCCTCATTTTTGTCATCATGTATAAAGTACTCACTCTATGTACGTTTAGTTATACCTATGTTCTTAGTGTCTTGAAAAAAGTGACATACAACGAACTGTACGGAAACAACATTCGTATTATGTACGATGTTGGTTGTAAGCTACGAACTGCTTTAAAGGTACTACTTATAACTTACCTCATGTGCACGATGTCCACATCCTAACATAAGCTTCTAGAAAACACCAGAGTTGAAGGACATCGAAGATGTTCCCATTGCAGTCGGTATCTTCCATATTACCGGACACAATGCTGCTTGCCAAATTCAATTCCATCCTCGTTTGGTAAAAGGCTTTGGCATGATCGATGGCGAGTGGCTCGAGCGAATGTGGTCATACCTCAACGGTTTTGTATCCATCACACGTACTATGTCGTCTCTCAACAGGCGACTCACCCTTACTATTGCGCTCGACTTTTTCGCAAAAGAAAAAATTGACAACATTGGTACACGAACTTTATATAATGCCTAAAGACTTAGTATAGGCCCCAACTAACATTAGTATTTTAGGTATCACAATTCAGCGTAAAGAGCAGCGTGCCAAACAATTGCTGGACGATGCTAGAAAGGCCCTCCAAGAAGCAGGGTATCTTGATAAACTAGAGATCTTGCTAGCTAAATGGGAAGAGCATATAGCACTTGCAACTCAGGAACCTACGACCGAAACAGGGCGCATCAAAAAAAAGGTCGACAACGCGTACGAAATACTTCGTACAGCTGTTTCTATCTATGACATTATAGACCAAGCATTTAAGATACAAGGAAATGGTAATGTTATACATCTCATTCGTTCAAACTATAAGCATAAATTACTTACCCGACAAACGATATATATGTATATATATTCAAGGCCATAATCGCACGCAAAACCTTTCCGACCAAAAGAAGTCTGCCTTGGCAAAGGTTCAAAAATGCTTGGATGCCTATAACATTGTGGCTAGAAACCATTCAGTTATAGGTAAAGTTAAAACAGTATAGGTTGCTATGTGCAATGCGTACACATCACAAACTAAAAATTTCGTTTTACAGGTTTAAGCCCGTTTGATAACAGCGTTTCCAGCTTACTGGCGAAAAACAGCAAATTTAGAAAGCACGCCAATTTGTTATCAACGATGGGCGATGACCTACCCTACGATGCTCTTCATGGTTACCTCAGAGCCCAAGAAGAGTTAAAAATGTTGAGGGTATGTAAAGCATGAAATGGTTTTCGGGGAAGGGGGCTCCTAGGTACTAATGCAAATGCTATGTTATAGGAGGAAGCCATGTCGGTTCTGAAATACGGAAAAGAGCTCGTTCATAAGCTCACCGAGGCCACCAAAGGTCCAGAACTGTTTGATAATCTGTCGGACGAGGTTCTTGGAATGGCTGTCATCTGCAAGCAGAAGCTAGTAGAGGCTGAGCGTTGGAACGTGGATCAAAAACGCCGGCTTACTCGCATTGCTGCAGGTCTCCATTCTGTAGCAAGCAGTGGTAATGTCAGAGGTGAAGATGGCGAGGAAGTTGAGGAAGAAGCTGAAGATGAAGAATGTGCAGACCTTGCTCAATTCGAAAACTGGATTGAAAGCATCAATTAGATGAAAAGCAGCAAAACTCTATTACGTACACTTCTCTTTTTATACTACCTAGACCATACACACTGAAATATATTCACTGCCATATCTCATGCTTGCTTTTCTAATAGTTTATAGTGCACAGACAACGAGTACAATCATGAGATTGACAAGGTCATTATTATATGGTGAACAAAACCTTAATGACAACTGTTCTATATATTTGTCCTAAGGTAAGTACACTTTTAATGGATAAATAATAAAGCAGTAAACAGGCAAGAGAAGAGCTTGTCACATAACAAATTTGCGCTATATATCAAGGTACTGTATCATGAAATTGATCGTAAACTTGTATATATTAGCACAATTGGATCAAATGGTGTATAGGGAGACACATTTACAATAATAATACCAAAGCATACAGGCCTACTATAATTCATTAGCTACCAACACTGAATAAAAACCTACGGTCTATCAAAACTTATATAGCAACCTACCTGTTGCTGCTGTCACTTTGTACTTGAATCTCTTTTGTTATCAGACAGAAAGAGCTTCATAGACTTACAGAGGAGAGCTACTGCGTTCTTTTTAGACCTCCAGCACCTCAGCACAAAGTAATGGATTGAATTGAGTTTTTAATATGTTGTAAAGTAGCGTTTCAGCATTCGGATGGTGCCAACTGATGAGCTATACGATCATTTTCTGTGGAGAAAAATATATTAAAGCTGAAAGGTATAGGTGAAAGATGAGGCGATTGTTGAAAAAAAGCAAAGGGGTTGTTGTTAACCTGTAGTTTTTGCTTAAAAACGGGTCGTTTCGACAATATTTCCGGCAGATTTTCATGTTTCTAGCCAAGTGTGTAAAGAACGACGAGACGAACACGATGATACCAACCACAATGCTTTACTCGAGTCTTATCGTCTGCAAAAAGGCATTTTGTGGATAATTTTTTTTTTGTTTTTGTAAGCCGCTCTTTTCGTGAAACGCTCCTTCCCTAAACGGTTGACGATATGGAAGTTCGTTTTTGATAACGCTGAGGAGCTGAACTCTACATTGTCGATCATATAATTTTGCTGCGATATTGGGCTCGCGAGTAAAAAAAACTTGTACACGACATTTTTGCGTTTGAACAACTTTAAAACGTACAAAGCTCACTAGGAGGTCTTCAAATATGTGTGCCACTTAATGAGAAGCGCGTGTCATCGAATTGACGGCGCGGTACCATTTAGAACCCCGGGTGTTGTCATCGAATTGACGGCGGACAGCGAGGCTTCATTTAAAACCCCGGAACTTGTCATCGAATTGACGGCTCACTGAAAGCTCTGATCCTGATACTTACACTCACCCCCCACTTACCACTTACGTTAAGCAGTGGCATTTTCTTTATTCCTTATTCAAATGGTTCAAACAACTTTTTATCAATTTATGGTATGAAAATTTGCTGTTCTATTTTTCTGGAATTATTCTGATCAATATAATTCTTTCCTGTTGAAGTCGATGAGAAGATCTTGTCCCCCTTATCAAACTGAGCCAATAATCAGCCAGTTGAGTAATGTCTCTATCATTGAGAAGTAAAGTTTCCAACCAAACCACGCATGTGATAAACGATGTATAATTGTATGCCTGAAATATGTATGACTAATTTATAGAGGCAAACGCCGGGATACAACAGGGAACACGGATACTTTTCATGAAGCATACATATCTTTTCGTCTTCCAACAGACGCCCAAATTAATAGCTTTGAAAAACTGCTATCAAAGCGCAGGGAAGATGCAGGAAAACTTGCAAGCGAAGCAGAAAATTATCTTTTAGGATCTTCAAAGGAAAGTGAATCATCCAATATGATTTACGACTTGATGTGTAGAGCAAAGCGCATCTGGCCTGACGTTCAGTTTAAAGAAGGTACTCATACCCTTCTTTATTGTTGCATTGGATACTGATATCACGTCGTAGCTTCTTCTAAACTTTATCCTCAAATTGATGCTGGTATGAGCTCGAAACTCATCCGTAAATGCATGTATATACTTTTATTAGTCTAATGGGAAGCCCGCTCTATCTAGTATTATATCTAACTACTACAATATTCGTGTGAATGATACGAATGAGGATATGATATACCAGCAACGCTCGAGTAGATTTCACGATGAAGGTTATTGGGGCGGTACTTACTTCAACAACAGATTGGCGTTCGACAACATTTATATCGGATATATCGCAAGGATCATCACCGGCACACTGTTCAGTGGATTGTAGATAAACCAAAAGCATGGACAAAGGTAAGAAATGGCGGGTGTTGGTCATTTAGAGCATGGTAAATTCCGGTGCCAATGGTTGATCTGTCCAAGACGCTACGCGTTCTGGTCACAATGTGAGAGAAAGTATACACGCAAAGCCGACCTCTATAACCATCTACGTGACCATCACAGCGTCGCAATTCCGAAATTTGAAGCGTGGAAGAAGTGTCGCTCATCATACGACAGACGCAAAAAGAGAAGCAGTGGGTCAAAATCAATGTTTAAAGATGAAATATCAATTTTGTATTAAATGCATATGCTGCTATGTACATAGAACAAGGTCTCTCAAAGAAAACGTAGAGCAAAGAACTGAAATTTTAAATTTTGGTACAATCATTAGAAGGTAAGAAAGAATACTTGTTGCATCACTAATGTAAAGTGAATAAATTTGCATTCCCGTTTGCTCTATTTCCTTATAATTTGTTTTTCTCATGGTTACGTGTATACTATGTACTTTGTTATTTGATCGACTGCCTGCATTGTTAATGTGATCCATTACAAGGAAGAATGTCTACACATAAAAAGTTTCTAACATATTTATCTGAGCATATATCAGTCTATGTACTGCTACTATGACGTTAAAAAATATGTCTCATCATCTACTTCTTTTGAAAACAAGAGTTTATTTTGTTTTGGAAACTGTAACAAAACGCTTGTCGCATTCTTATCAGCTCGTTGTAAAAGGGGAGATGAAAGGGCAAACTACAAATACACTTTAAAGTTATGGCGGTGGATATATGCTATCTAAAAAAAGCCGTCATGGCGATTACGAATGTACCATAGCCACAATAAGATAATATAACCTTTTTATTATAGTACTTTGTAAATGCTTTAAGATTCAGCAAGTACAACAAGTATGACATGTTCTCATTTCTAACCTCTCATGTCATCTGTTGCAGTATGATTCAATGCATATATATTACTGTTTATAAATGCTTTGTTACTATGTGATAGAAAATATCACTTGATGTGAAACTAAGAAAACTGTTTGTCTTTTACTTTTACATAAGTTTGTACCAGAGGATAGAAACAAACAAATGAGGAATCTTTTATATAAATGCTTAATATCTAAATAGTAGTATAAAGTAGATCACTTAATTTCATTGTAAATGCTATTAACGAACAATTTTGATGTTGTTCTTTAACTTCTTATATATTATCTATACTTGTATCAGTAGCCTAATTTAAAAAAAGAAACTATAATAAGTTACCACTATGCATATATAAAGTTGAAGAAACATATATAAGTAGCTGAATGTACATACTGATCAATTCAGAAAGTTAGCAACAAACTTTTTAATCTCGATCGTCATATACAGCAAACTACAGTTATGTTGTTATAATGCAATATATTGTTGTTTTTTTTAGCGTCTACTGTATCATACATCGATAGAACAGGTTTCATTCTTATTTTTCTGACTGGTATTAATACAATCGTTAGTATATTTATCTATTTATTTACTCTAATATGTGTGTATGATCTTGGTTAATCGTACATTCCATTCATATTTTGATTTCTATTTTCATTTGGAAAGCTCATTCAGTAAGTACACCAGCCTGTATATCAACTTGTAAACCGCAAAACTTTTTTATGCAAATCGTTGTTACAAGATTTACTCTAATCAATCTATACCTCTATGTTCGTGTACCAAGTACTAAAGAAATCCGTAAAAGTCATTCTTATCTACCATGATACTCTAAGTCTTCTTCTCCCTCACATACATTAATACACGTGAACGAGCGACATTTCTCTATAATTATTAGTAGACACTTTTCATGAATAAATAAGATGAAAGTTAAATATGTTTTGTAAAAGAGTATGTTTTAATGATGTCTATGTATGAAAGCTATACGCATTTATTGTTCTCATTGTCTCACATTAAGTATGTAGCCAGTAAAACCGACTATTGAAGAATAACTAATGGTTTGAACATTTATCCCATAAAAGAGCTACCTACAACATTCCTTTTTCAAAGGATAACTGCAAAACGCACGTAGTTATGTGCTGTAGTTAACGGTAAAATCAGTACTTATTGTTTTTCTACTAAGGCTGCATCGTTATAGTGCTTATTATTGGATCAGACATCGACTTAGCAATGTGCGTTCTCTCAGCTAATACATTAAAATCTTCCATTCTTTTTCTATATTCTTCAAAACCGTTACTTTTCTAGTATTAGATATACTTGACGCTATTAGAGCAAATGGTAAATAGTTTTCTAGCATGAGATGGCAGTTTATGTAGTTCATGAAGCCTTAGAGACCATAAGTATGCCGTCACTTCAAAACCCTAATCCCTGTATTTTGCTAATATCGGAAAAAACGCTTAACGCTTCGTGATATTTCCTCTATCTATTTTGTCAGCATTCCATCACCCTTGATTGATAATGCCACGTAGCGAGCAGCTAAAAACTGATTCTATTCAGTGAGTATAACACCGGTCCTAATCGACATTGACCTTTATGAGCAATACGGTTGAAGCTTCCTCTTTCCATTTGTTTTTGCTATCTTTACACAAGGCAAATGATTCTCGTCGGCTAAAAGGAAAACCGCTGTTCCAATGTAATGATGTTTGGGGAAAAGGGTGTTGCGGGGATATTGTCCGAAGTAGAGATGGATGCTGGTTTAGGCTGAGAATCAATCTTGAATGTTGCACAGTGGGAAATATGATGAGGCGGCGAAAGAGCGTGTTAGCTGTAATATTTGTTGTGGTCCTCAGGATAACTTTTCACTCCTTTGCTTTTCTTTGAGATAAATAAAAGCTATAACGTCCTTTCCTAAATACATTTAATAAGGCTATGCATATGTTATGTAAGTTCCCTCTCTTGTATATAGAAAGAAAATAAAAGCGAAAGCAAGGCTACTTTTCCTCGCAGTAATTTTTGTCGTACCAGCGGAGAAGAAGGGTTAAAAAAAATGTTCATAAACCGCGGTATCGGATGAATGTAGTACGTAATATGGCTCGGGTGCATCTTTGAGCATCAGCTGTAGGAGTTATGGCTTCAGTATAAAAAGGAGCATCCCGGGGCCTGATTTTGGAACGTGTTTTCCTCTCATTTTCTGTTTTCCTTTTTGTCAACTTCTATCGTTTGCGGTTATTATACTTTCACCATGATCGTCCCTCGTTTCCTGGCGTTATCTTTTTCGCTCTGATGTTAGCTACTGGCCTGTTGCAGATTTGAAACTGATGAAGGTAAGCATTCTTTGATCCTATTTCCTTTACTGCTGAAACTTTGCTGTATCATTATTTCTACTCCTCTTCTTATATTCTCATTTCAGTCAATTGCGTGATGTAGTTCGTTGCAGTTGCTGTAGGCACACTCTTCATGGCTGTTCTGTTTAGGGTGTCTATGGGGAGCCGCTGCTGGTTCTCCTTTCGAAATGTCTTGGTGTGTGCTCGCTGCTGATGTTCTTGTCAGATGACATCCGAAGTGTGTGTTCCCTGCCGTTACTGCTGTCGTAATGCTCAAGATGTATGTTCGCTGCTGGTGTTGCCTTCGTGATATCCCAGGCCTTTGCTCACCGCTGGTGTTCCTGTGGTATCCTAGGTGTTTGCGTGCTGCTGTTGTTGCTGTCAAACCCTAGCTGTGTTCCATGCCGTTACTGCTATCGAAATGCCCAAGGTGTATCTTTGCTGGTGATCCTGTGGTAATGTTCATGGTGTCTATATGTCACTGTTGCTGCTGTCGTGCTCTCCATCAGATGTTGTACACGGGGTTGTTGTTCCATTCTATTATGCTGTTTACTATGTTTCGGTCTTTTGGTTGTTGTTGCCATGCTATCTAGTGTGGTTTTACCTGCTACTGCTATTGCCAGTACTGCCTTTGGATATCTTTGTTGTTGCATTTGATAACCCTGTCTCACCGTTCTCATTGACTGACTGTCGTTATGTTTCATGCCTTTCGTGAAAGCTCTTGTTACTCAAGATGTAATAGCTTAGCGGAAGCTATTGTCTGTTTAGTTAGTGGTGTACAGATATTACCTTACTCCTAACTGTATTTGTGTCTTTCTCCAGCAATATCTTGGAATGCAAGTATCGATTTTGGTCATAAAGCAGTTTTCAGTGCTTATGAGCCTCAGTTTTGGTATGTATCACTGGTATGTATGTGTTAAAAGTAATTAGTGACTAGTAAAAAAACAAGAATATGTAGTTAGTTACCTTTGTATTATATTTAACGAAGTAAAAGGAACACGTTATTATGGTTTTTATTTGTTCTATTTGTTTGTTGGTTAAGTGTGTACTTGTGGAATGATATGTATATGTAAGCATAGTTATATGGATCAGTGTACAGATGGTTAAAAATCTTTCTGAGTGATGATATACTCGCATTGTTTTTGCTTCGTTTCGAAGATCTTGTCAAAGTATAGCATAAGTGATGTCGTGCACTCTATTACAGACAGTGGATTAAAAAAGTAGCGTCCCTTTGACATAGGTGACTTCAGATGCTGACTTCAGGAGTGAGACCTTTCGTACTATACAAGCTAGTGGACATCTTCGTGCGGGGAGAGGAAGTAGCTGTACCTTGCAGAATCGACTTGGCAAAAAAAAAAGAGAGGTGAGCTGATGACGCAACATTACTAGGTCGAAGTGAATTCGCGTACCTTCACCCGCATAAGGAAGGAGCGTTTCACGAAAAGAGCGGCTTGCAAAAACAAAACAGAAAAAATCAAAAATATCCACAAAAGTGCCCTTTTGCAGACGATAAGACTCGGGTAAAGCATTGTGGTTGGTATCATCGTGTTCGTCTCGTCGTTTCTTTACACACTTGGCTAGAAACATGAAAATCTGCCGGAAATATTGTCGAAACGACCCATTTTTTAGCAAAAACTACAGGTTAACAACAACCCCTTTGCTTTTTTTCAAAAATCGCCTCATCTTTCACCTATACCTTTCAGCTTTTTCTCCACAGAAAATGATCGTATAGCTCATCAGTTGGCACCATTCGAATGCTGAAACGCTACTCTACAACATATTAAAAACACTTTTGTGCTGATGTGCTGGAGGTGGCAGAGCGGTGGTAGTGATTGATGATGAAAAAAGATAACCCCGCCTTAGCAGCAGTTGGATAATGTTAATAAGGAGTGAATTAATGGACAGAAAACTGCTTGTGTATTATTATATGACACCTTTGGTGTACTTCATAGATAGAAATAGCTTACGATACATTGTTGTCTGCTGAACAATACAAATGTGATTTCAAGCTTATGTACAAACAGCTTGCCGTAGCTAATAAGAACAGAAGTTCACGGTCAAAACATAAAACTTACCATCTACTGCGTGCAGCTTGAATCTAATACTATCCCATCAAGAAAAAGAAACTGTATATAGGTTAGAATTGAGTATTCGTTTGAAGTAGAAATATATGTAGTATATAAAAAAGAAATAAGATAAGGGAGAGGATCGGATTTAAGGACTTCATTGTTGCTGTTGATCTTGCAACTGCTGCAACCGTTGCAATTGCTGCTGTAGAAGCTCTATTTGTTGTTGTTGTTGCTGTTGCTGTTGCTGTTGCTGCTGCTGACTCTGTTCTTGTTGGTGTTGTTGTTGCTGCTGCTGTGATACTGGCGTGTAGAGGAAAGTGATTCCGTCCAACACAGCCGTCACTCTACGCCTGTATTCAGCAGCGTCCTCTTTCCAGTGGCTGGGTGTTGCTAAAGGGACGTCATCAGGCCAGCCAACTAACGAAATGCTGTACTTTTTTCGATTGATGACACCATTTCCATCTTCAAACTTTTTCCACGGAAAATTCGTGATCTTTTTGAAGCCTTCAACTTTACCAAGCAGAGTCTCATCTAGTAAGGCATACATCGCAACTGAGTGGCTGAACCATTTGATATCAAGCCTTTTTAGTTACTTACTGTACGAATTGATGATTTTGTTGACAATTGTACTTTCGACCTGCTGCTTGGAAGCACTCGAAAATGAGCTGCAGAGTCGGGGTCGCTTGACTCCACGGGAAGAAGAGGAACGATTGTCGGCTGCAATAGTTGTCGGAGAGGATGATGATGGAGATGGAGGGATTTCGGTGGCATTGTTGGTTTCAGGATCAATTGGGACGGTCTCAGTAGCGGCTAAATAGGAAAGTCAGAGCTACTTCTACATCTTTACTTAATACATTCATATACATACCCTTCCTGTTGAAGTCATAGCATTCACTTTTGAATATTTCCTTCAATCTGAAGGAAACGTCTTCGACCTGGTCTGCTTCTACCTTCTCTAAGAAGGCGATTCCTGCGTCTAAATCGAGTTTTTAATTTGTTGATCTTCACGACGAAAGGAAAATGAAACTCACCTGATCCAACTGCATCAACGGGAACCACCTTGCTCGTGAGCTTGTCCGGCGAGAAAAGACACAAGGTTTCAACACCACATTCTCGTTTCAGCTGGACAAGGTTGCGGCCCATGCAGTCGATGAGCAACTTCAGCTTCAACTTTGCCGACTGAACGGTCTTTTGTTCAGTGGCGCCAATGCTTTCGTTGTGCTCGGTTGTTGCTCGGATCAGGTCCGCCTTCAGTTCCGGATCGTTCATCAAAGCTTTGTATTCGTCAGACTTTTGCTGAACGATATATCCAGCGTGACGATTATCGTCCTTCAGCATTCCCCTATCTAAGCGTACAGAAAAATACTGATTAATACGAGTGTTGTATCGTGCCTGCATTCTTGTATTTGCTATTATTAAGATGATATAACCTTCTGCATCGTAATGAAGGGACAGGAAATGCTGCCAGGTGTTTCGTTTGCCGGCGTGCTTGCGAAGCAATGGCAATCTCACCGGCAGGAGCTCCTCGACGCGCTTTCCATACTTGGCGGCAATTTGGGCTTGACCTGCCTTCATGCGGTCAAGCAACTCTTTTTCAAGAGCTGCCAGATCAGCCTCCATTTCCTCGTCGGCTTCGGCCACAGCGGACGCAACTGCTTCGTCAGCTGCAGCATCTACTACGTTGCTGGAGGCAGACTCGAGTTCCATCTGCTCAATAGCAGTCGCCACGTCAGCGGTTGCATCAGTTGTCATTGGAGCTTGGTCGAATGAAGCTTTTGCAGCTTCAATTCTTTCCTTCATTACTGCCGCTTCGTAATTGCATTCGGAAACGAAATCAATGAAATCATCATTATTAAATATTTCCGTCTCTTCTTCTGTTGTTCTATTCTCTTTGACAAAAAGTCGGTAGAGTTTAAAAGCGGTTTCAATATGGTCTTTTGTCAACAAGGGATTCATTTTAAAATTGCAGAAAAAGGGAGGTAAGAAGTAGTAAGGAAGAAGTTGGTGTCTCAACATCTGGCTTCTCTCTGTTCTATTATCAAGCGTTTCACAAACTTTCGCATCATTCACTACAGAGTCACATTTCACAAGGTTCTCGACAATTACACTTTTTTGAGCAATTACGGCAGAGTTCTATTTGAGTTTGCGGCGTAATTTATTTTTGCGGCTTTTGCGGCCGTTATGAATATACTGGGGCCGCAAAAATTTGCCCAGTATAACCATTACTGCGGCGGCGGTAATACTAGCTGAAAGTAACAGGTCCTGTCTGAGCTCCTGTAAAAACCCCCTTCTCTTTTGAAACAAACTTTTTAACATGAACACCAACAACAGCATTCCCACTTCTACGACTACGGTCACTTCTGCCCCCGAAACCACCCTCCCCTCAAGCCGAAATGCTACCGCTGCCTCCTCTGTCGCAACTGCCGACCAAAAGAAGACGAAAGGTGCTTGGTGGCGCAATGACGAGGATCAGCTCTTGGTCCAAGCCTACCTTCTAATCAACAAAGATGAAAAGGTTGGCATCAACCAAGATTCGAAAACGTTTTGGCAACGCGTTTTTGAAGAGTTTGAAAAAGGTGGTAACGACAAGAACCGCACTCCCGAAAGTTGTCAAGGTCGTTGGGAGATTATCAGCGCGCAAATCGCGAGATATGCAGCGGCTGTGGCCTTTATCGAGAGAGGGCCACCAAAAAGTGGCGAGGCCGATGATGACAAGGTAGTCTTTTGCACATTAAAATGCATATAACAGATTCGAGAAGTTCCTTTCTTTCTGATAAAGTTCATATAATAGAAGCAGCGCATCGTCGAAAGGTATAACAGCAAAGCCGAAGCACGGTATAAGCCTTTCAAGATGGCTCATTGCTGGCCTCTGCTGAAGAATGAGCAGAAATTTAAGTTCGTCAGCGACAAGGCCAACGAGGTCAGCGTGGATGGTGAGAAGGATGTGCGGCCCCTTGGTAACAAGAAAGCCAAGGCTCTGAAGAGACGACACGCCGAAGACGACGATCTCGCGAGCCTGGCTGATGAACAGGTGAAGCTCGCCCGTCTCGAGGTCGTCGAGGAAGAGAAGAGACGCAGACTCTTAGAAGAGATGCTCAAAGAAGCGCAAAAGGCGAACGAAGAGGCGCGACTGGCTAGAGAAGAAGCCATCATGAGCAAGGACTTGGACTCTCTTAGTCCTGCTCAGAGATGGTACTTCGAGAAGAAGCAACAGGAAATCGTAGATCGATTGAAAGAAGAGACGGAGAAGGATGTGGTCCAGGAAGGAGAGTCCGGAGACTGTTCGGAGGAAGAGTGTGAATAAAGCGCGAGAAACGATGACCGTTCTTCCGAACATATAAAAAAAAACAGCTGTACTGCATCGAAAGGTAAGTATTTATTGTACGTGAGATCCATATTGGTGCCACATGTGCTCGATTAGATCATTGCGTAGTGAGTCATGGACAGTGCGGTCCATGATGGCATTGTTCACTCGTTGCATTATGTGAGCTTCGGCTGCACCATCGCGAGAAAACGACGGCTCAACCTGGAAAGAAGCCTTCTCGTAATCGAAGGTTTCTTTCTTGTTGTAGTCGTACGTATCTCTCTCATCTTCAACAATGATGTTATGCAAAATTATGCACGTCTTCATTATGTTTGACAGTTCGGAAATTGACCAAGAAAGTGCCGGGTGCCTGACAATTGCGAAACGCGCTTGCAGCACGCCAAACACACGCTCAATATCCTTACGGACAGCTTCATGTCTCTCCTTGTAGTACTAAAAAGTTTGGTAAATAATATTGGACAAATGTTATCTGTTTCTAATTTTTTATCGTCAATAAATAGAACAGTACCTTTTGTTTGTTGTCCAAAGGATACTTAATACTTTTCACAAACGTTCCCCACCGGGGGTAGATGCCGTCAACCAAGTAAAATCCTTGATTGTACTCTTTGCCATTTACTTGAAACTTGACAGTTGGCGCACGTTGGCTGATGACATCGTCGAACAAAGGAGACCTATGCAGAACATTGATGTCGTTGTTCGATCCAGGTACGCCGAAATGACAGTGCCAGATCCAAAGGTCTTGCGAAGCAACGGCTTCAAGAATAACTGACGGGCCGCCTTCTTTGCCACTGGTATACTGGCCATGCCAACCTGTTGGGCAGTTCTTCCAGCGCCAATGCATGCAATCCAAAGATCCCAGCATGCCAGGGAATCCGCGCTGCTCGCCAAAAGCAAGAAGACGCTTCAGGTCTTCGTCAGTTGGACGCCGGAGGTATTCTTCGCCGAACGATTCGATGATACCTCGACAAAACTCCCTCAGAGTATGTCTGGCTGTGGATTCAGCCATTCTGAAGTAGTTGTCGACGGCATCTGCAGATCCGCCGTACGCCAACATGTTGATGGCCACACATACCTTCTGAATTGCCGAAAATCCAAGTCTATTAGCTGCGTCGCGTCTTTGCTGGAAGTAGGTGTACTTTGTCTCAAGCACGTTCACGATACGTAGAAAGAGTTCACGTCTCATACGGAAGCGGCGTCGAAAAGTGGCTGCATCGTTCATACAGTCTTCATTGAAGTAGTCTCTCATGAGCAACCACTCAAAAAGCGGACGCAAGCGATCCTTGTATCGTCGTCCAGGAACAGAGCCACTGCTACCCTTGCGTTTGCCGACCGAGTATTTGCGAGCTTGGATCTTGTCGATCAACTCCAAAAGGCGTCTCGAGCCGCGTTTCTGTTGCTTGCGTTTTTGGTGATTCTCTTCCTCAAATATAAATGCGCTTTGCACGATTCGATGAACAATAGATTGCGGATTCATTTTGAAAGAGAAGGTAGCGAAACCGAAATATATTTCACGCTGCCCCGGTCTATTTCTTTAACAATTTATGACGTCGCTATTTCGCGTTATTCGCGTTACACTCGCAATTAACGCTTATATTTTACAGGAACCGTTGTGAAATATAGACCTGTAAAATGATAAATTATTTACAGGACCCGATTTTACAGGAAATTTTTACAGGCACCGCTGCGAATGCTCTTACAACGCAGTTACTTTCGGCCCCGCCTGCTGCTGTAACTTTCCTCGTAATATTACTATGCGGATTTCTTGCAGATCGCGGAAATAAACGAGCTGTTATGGTCAGCTCTGGAGCAGGCATTATGGTTCTTGGTTACACTATGTTAATGCTTCTTCGTGATCGTTGGGGTATGTTTATGAATATATATTTCTGTCAACCGCTTGTTACGCGTATTAATTTTATGTGATTAGCGTGCTATGCTGCTCTTTTCATCATTGCTGCAGGTATCGGTGTTGAAGCACCCGTTGGTGTTAGCTGGTCAGCTATCAATTACCCGGATTTGACAGTTCGTGCTGTAGCCGTTGCATTAGTTAACATGATGGGAAACTTCGGAAACGTGATTGCCTCTTTTATCTACACTGTTCCAGGAGACACAAATCACAGTAAGCATGCCTTCACGTCTTGATACTTTTCACTAATCTGACCTGTCTGTATAACTTGTACATCAACATTTCTTTGGTAGCTTTCGGTCACACCTTTAATTTGATCTCTGCTCTTGGTACTGCCTTTTTTGCAGTATTCATTGGCTTGTTGCTGCGCCGGCAAAATCGTCGACTTGAACAAGCATCGTCATTTTCATATGTAGAAAAGAGCGACATGGTATGTATTGTAATATACAACAATAGCATTGTCAATTTCCTGAAAAATGTTTTAACGACACCATGTATATAGCAACAGCGACAGCGGCAATTTCGGGTTTACTACTAGTAGAGGACCTTCTAGGCTAGTTAATAAGAATTTATTGCGAAAGTATACAGAGAAGAGATGAGAGAAGGCGGGTTTGAGGAGACGTAAAGGGAGGTGTTGGACGAATGCATCGCACCAGTAGCGATTATATCATTTACAAATGATGGTTTATCTAAAAGTCGTCATCAGAGAAGAATTCATCAGAGTCATAATTGAGTTGTTCAAAGTTGACACGGTATCTAAGTATAAGTATTAAATGTAAGTTAGTACGATTGACTATAACCGCATTTTCTTTGTAACTCTCCACAAGATATAGAGTCAACTCCCTCTTCAGACATTAGACATTTATGAATGATTACTCTACCTGAGAATACCGCCAATACCACCAAAGCCTTTGACAAACTGAGCACCTTCCTGCGAACGGTTGGTAACAAATTCGAGGTTGGTACCGAAATCCTTGTAGCTTTCAGCGAACCATTCGAGAAGGGGCTTGACATCGACAACTTCCATTTCCGAATTTGGTGCTGCCTCTTCGCAGGTGTCCTTAATGAACAATCGATCCTTCTCCTCCTGCTTGGTAGGATGATAGATGATCTCCTGACCAGCTGCATTGCGAAGCACATATCTGTTCATTTCCAAGTTTTCCCAGACAATTAAGTTCTCCACAGCACCCAATTCCAAAGCCTTGAGCGTATCATCGACACCAAAGCAGTATTTGCCGCTATCTTGGGAAATTTCGTCAAAGTAGGACTGAATGAGTTTCTTTTCTTGCACAAACTTGACGTTGGAAAGCGACTCGGCGGATAATTCGATAGCCTGGTTAAAACCGTTCTCACCACCGTACGAAACGTCAACAACCTTGACAATCTTTGCCTGCAAACGAGGATCAAACATATCGGATTGTGACAATTCGTTCTTGAAATCAGCAGAACCGGCCAGCACAAGGCCAGCAACGTTAACCTTGTCAGCAGTGATGAAGAATGAGACGGCCAATTCTGCGATCTTGCGAACGTAGTTGTGACGCTTTTCCTCACGCAAACGCGAGAAACGGAGAGCGGACTGACCACCACGACCGTGCTTCTTGGGCAAATCGACTTGCAGTTTGTGAATCACGTCACGAGTGTTACCGGACAAGGTACCAAACAGCGAACCGTTACCATCCATAATGATGAAACCAAACTTGGCGTCGTCTTCAAGCAATTCGGACAGAGCTTCGGTGTGGAACTTGTTGTCGCAAAGATACAAACTGGTGTTGATGGGCTTGTGTGGCTCAAAGTCAATGTTGACCTTCTTTTCCTTGCCTTCGTCAGTTACAATGGTACCGCAGTATACGACCAAACCATTTGGTGGCACTACAATCAATGAAATCATCGAGAGAGGGAATTAAAGCGATGAGCTGTTCTGTTGGTTGTGTGGCGACTGGTACTCGTTTCACGGATAATAAAGGATGCAATCGTGTGTTCCTCTTCCTCTGGCTAACCTTTGTTGTACAACTTCAATCTTTGCTGGGTGGATGTAATGGCGGATAAGACAGAGAGACGGTTAACGCGAGATTTAATGTTGGATGCTGTGCCGTATTCGTCTGCTAACATTTTGCCAACACGGGAAATCTGATCCTTTGGGGCTATCATAAACATATATGCATACGTGAGCCTACATACACAAACGCATATACAAACCAGTTGCGCAAGATATTGTTCCCTTTCTTGCCCCAGCTTCCCACTGTTTTGACTCAATTACGTACGAATAATAAGGGAAATCATTGAAGTGCCGTTGCTAATTGAGGTAAGAAAAAGTTAGTTTAGGCAAAAGCATAACGATACATATTTAGAGAAACTAAAGAAGGACAGGCGAGAAAGATACACACCCTCGTGCTGCTTCCAAGCTCTTGATGAGCTTCTTCATCTTCCACATTTCGACATTGTGGTCAGTTTGGCCTTCTGCACTTGCGGACATGATGAGCGGATATGTGTGCAGATGTTTGGTTTAATTGATGGGCAAAGAACAAAAAAGTCGTTAGTGGACTTTCCAGGACTCCTGCTTTACAAAATTTCTGTGTGTAAAAAGCCACCTAAGGTACATCACCGCTAAGTCTAAAACCATATTTGGTAAAGCGAAACTGTGATACGAACTCCGCTGCTTTCCCCATCAGCAGAGGGAAGCAGGGGGGAGCTTTCCCGTCATAGTTAGAAGAGCCTAGTTCCTGAACGTATGGTTACTTTGCTATTGCATTATGTCTTTAATTTGTAGATACTATGCTTCATCTAAGAAATTATATATATGCACTTACAACCATCGGTCATGTGCTGCTCCCAACTTAATGCTCAAGCATTATGTAATGGTGAAGAATATAGGAGGGTGGCTCATCATACCATTAATGGCAGTAACAAGAGAAAAACAAAACGCTCGTTTTTGATGAAATCTTGAGCTCATCCATAGGTGAGAAAATGTATTTATACACAGTGACGGGTATCAGTTCAATCGTTGAGCACCACCGTCATTCTATCCGAAATACTGCATTTCTATTCCGATAGTTCGGATAGGGCTTGACCGGTTTGACAGATCAGCTGTTAGTCCAACACTAAATAGAGTGTTTTTAAATCGTCCTTCCCACATTAATGCCAATCCCTAATCATAGATCAGTCAGTTTAGAGAAAGCTATCATTACAACCGAAAGTGACACATTATTGTTGTGTACCTCAGCAAAACCTATGCGCGCCTTGATTAGTCCTTGCAATTTTTCAGTGTCACTGTTTACTTGAGTTAATCCATCATCTTGCTTGTTCTTGGTGCGGTATTCAAATCCAAAGCTAAGGTCGCTTTCGTATGAGTAAATGCTGAAATCATATCGTGAGCACATTGCTAGCTCTTCGGAGATCTGCGCTACATAGGCCGTTGACATGTGTCCTACGACGGGATTGAGTGTATACGTAAAACAGATAGGTGGTGATCCAAAGGAGGGTAATGTCCGATACCGCAAACCAGTAGATACTA
This sequence comes from Zychaea mexicana, assembly GCF_025766255.1. NCBI lineage: Eukaryota > Fungi > Mucoromycota > Mucoromycetes > Mucorales > Lichtheimiaceae > Zychaea > Zychaea mexicana. The sequence continues at coordinate 274,738 of NW_026516664.1, forward strand.
TAGCATAAACAAGCCAAAGCTCTCTTTTTTAGACGTGTTACCGCTGTTTCTATCCGAAATGAGTTAAGACTTACAGCCTGCGCTTTTATCTAGCATTCCGTAATATATTTCTGTACCAAGCGCCCATTGACCAGTGGGAATTGCACTTTCAGGTTGATCGAAGTTGTATAGAGCACGTAGTCCAAGTAACCCATCGTCCGTTGTATAGGAACACTCCGAGCACCATTTGCCAACGTCATATTGTAGTTGCATAGCGACCTTTAATTTCATGATCATACAATACATATCAATTCACTCTGGTCCCGATGAACAGCGCAGATGTCAAATATGTATTTACCTCTGGTAACCCGGGCATTCGAGGATTATTGACGGCTGTTATTAAACATTGCATTTTATCGGATATCCTTCGGACGTACATGGATTCTAATCGTGCACCTGGAAAAAACATGCGTCCATACAGTAGATAATGATTTACTGATTCTTCTAGAAAAGGGAAAAATATAAAATACTCGAGTAAATATGCAAGTCTATTCCATTCATCTTCTATTTAATATGGTTTAGTACACACAAACGTACGTTTTCGTGAAGTCAAATCGTCCGGTTTTACGATCCGAAACCGATCGACCATGTCCTGAAAATCAACTGTGGCACTGGTGGCAATGTCCAGTGACCGGGAGGTGTATAGATAACCAATGCTGCCATTGAGTGAAGGTAGTGCATTCATTGTATAAGACGGTTTAAATTGTGGTGTCGGTAATTTGGACAGGTACAGGGACAGTCCTTGTGGAGTATAGAAGTCGAGTAATGCTCGGGACCATGAGCAAAGATTAGAGTACTGATTTTCTTCGTTCCAGCCGCTTTGACGATAGTAACAACGGAGGCAATGTTCCATAAAATCGTACATTGTGTTATATAAGTTATGTAGAAGTCTTAATGAGTTACCACAAAGGTTCTTTCTACAGACAAACTCCGTTTCAAAGCTTGAACCTAGTAGGTTTATGCCACTTGTCAGTACTTCGACTAAGTCGTGAACACCCATTTGTCTTGCTGGTTCATCAACAAACGCTGCGGCGTTTGGCGCCGAATCGCGTCTGCGCTGAACCTTAGACGTTGGCAAACAAGGTGATGAACATAGTGTATCGAAGTCATTGGTCATACTCTTGTGCTCGCGGTGCAATCAACGAAGACGTCACAAAATCGATGTCAATTTGTTCATGTTATAACAAAGCTAACTACCCAAGCAGCAAAAAAAGGCCAACCTTTTATACGTCGTGAAATATTTACAAGCTCATTAAGTAACTTAATATGTATGTGTATGTATCTACAAACTCACGGTAAAAAGCGCAGGAATTTGCCGCCACAAATGCACAACAATACTAAAATAACTGAAACCTTCGAAGTATTTTGCAGATTCGACCAGGCCATAATGAAAATAATGATCTGATATGTATAGCATGTGTAGCACTTTTTTATTTAAGCAATATTTAAGCAAGAAAGAAGAAAGAACAAGAAAGAAGATATGTATGTATAAAAAGCAATAGGCGAGAAGGGAGAAGGGAGAAAAGAGATATATATTACACGAAAAAGAATGGAAAAAATAATAAGGGAAAGCGGATCAAACATGTTAATCATGAGAGAGGGAATCTAGAATAATATATGTAACAGAGAAGACTATTGTACGAGGAAGAATCAAAGGATGTACGATTGTTACTCTCCTTCCTCTTCCTCCAAGGTCTTCAAATATGCAAGCAGGGTACGCTTGTGAATAATGCCAAGATATTGGCCGTTTGTCTTCGTCAAACACACATAACGAGCGCCAAGTTTGACAAACATTTCCATGAGCAACTCCATGGATGCATTGAGATTAATAGTCAATGGTGCCTTTTTGAAAAAAGAAGAAAGAAAATAAGAGAAGATATTTAGCAACCCTATGAATGAATTACAATGAAATACAGATTTTTTATGTTTACCTGATCAACATAAATTGAAAAGTCGTTGAGCGGCGGTCGTGTGCGTTGCTCAGTATCGGTAGTATCAACCGAAGCGTTTGAAGGCAATAGACATAGCACTGGATTGTCTTCTGCTTCGACCATCAGACTGTTGTCTTGATCACTGCGGCGGAAATAAACTGGCACCTCTCTGCGTTCCTGTTCAGTCATGGGATATGGGTTGTTGTCGAAATACCGACAAAGCTCATTGAGTGCATGTGACAGTTCAGAAGCTGCAATGTATCCTTCGAGATATTTGCGGTTGCTACTAAGGATCGGGAAACCACCGTCCTCGCTGTATCCCATGGCAGCGATATCGTCTAATTTTTCGTAGAGCTTGCCAACGGTATTGAGCTTATCGATATCGATGGTTTCGTGGTTTCGCTCGGTCAGATCTTGAATCGTGTGGGTGTGAACGTAAGCTTTACGTGCATCGAGGTAAGGGTACATCTGGAGATCGATGAGTAGGTCATATATGCCTTCAACGAACATGGCATCAGCAACCCATTTAGCCACCATCACAGCAATCATAATCGGCACAGCGTATGTCAACGAGTATGTCAGCTCAAACATAATGACGACCAAGGATACTATAGAGTATACAAAGTAGTGGTAGTGGTAGCACAGGGTCAGACATTTTTTCTATTTTTTTTTTCTCGCAAATGTTACACATGGCTCGTCATTGTACTCACCTGTTGTACGAGTGACACCAGTAAGACTTGCCGCTGCTCCGACCATAGCATATACTCCGGGAATGACACATTCACCCCGCGAGGCAAGGTCATCAGCGCATGCAGTGAATGGCCAAGCCGTAGGATAGGTCAAGGTAAGATATTGCATGATCAATCCAATAATACGGCCAGTGACGGCACCGACAATGAGGCCCGGAAGGAAAATGCCGCCAGGTACCCTGCATCCAAATGTGACCATTGTCAAGCACATTTTGATAACCAAAGTGGTCAGCAACAGGTATAGAAGTCGCGGAATCTCGGATACGTCGTCACTATATTATTAAAGGGAGGCTGAGTGAGAGGAGAGCTTTAACAAGTACCGATAAATCGAAACTAGAGACGAAACATACGCGCAAAGGCCTCCGTTATCATCTTCCTCAGAGCATTCGGAGAACAGATTGGCAACAAACTCGTTCAAGCCCATCCTGTGGTATGTACAATGGAAGAAGTTTTAGCGCAAATTTCCTCTCTTGTATACATCTCGCGGTGAAAAAAAGAATACTTGTTAAGGTTATTACCGTGCGAATGGGTTCCAGAAGCTAACGACAGCCGTGATGAGCATGATGCAAAGGACTTCAGCAACTGGATATTTCTTGATAAACGTTGTCTTCCGTAGATGCTGATACTTGATGTTGAAGTAGCTGACAAATGCACCGAAGCAACCCTAATATATAAAAAAGATTAAGTAAATGCCGTCCATAACAAATTGCACAAAGAAACTTACAGCAAAGGCGCCAGTGAGCAAAAATGGCAAGAGTTCAAATATGTGGTACTCCTTGTCATATCGAACCTGAAACAGCACGATTTTGCCTGTGCCAAAAGGATCCATGATCTTGAGCACCATGGCGGCAACCATTGCACAGCAGTAACTGCGGATCATGGTTTTGATGGGAAAGTAGTAGCTAACTTCTTCCAAGCTAAAAAGAACACCACCAATTGGAGCGCCGAATGCGACAGCAACACCAGCTGCAGCTGACGCCGAAAGCACTTCGCGCCGTTTGCCTATATTTGATCGTCAGCACCGGTTTTTAAGTCTTCCTCCACAAACAACAAATAAACAAGATTTCTGCCAGCCAACCAACTAACTTACTCTCGTTTTTGTTGTATTTATCAAACAATCGACAGAAAATGTTGGCGACTGAGCAAGCGAAATGCACAAACGGTCCTTCTTTGCCACAGTTCAGTCCTGATGATGTTGAGAAAATCTAAGAATAACAAGAATTAAGCTTCTTTCGTCTTCTTACGTTGAAGCTGATGTTCTCGTGATGTATAAATGGTGCTGTACGTTACCATGCCAATACTTTTAACGAACAGGGTTTTAATGCCAAGGAAACCTTTGATTACGAAACCGGCAAGGATGACTTTGACTTCTGGAATGCCAGAACCTGCGCTGTAATATGCGATCTTGGTCTGCTGTTTGGTAGGACCGTTGTCTTCCAGCTTTGATGAGGAGATGGCTGGCGTTGTGGGTTTTGACATGGACTGCGAAGGTGGTGCCCGGGCAACAACTTTTTCAGCCGACCATACGACCATCAGAGCCGCAGTTAATGACAAGAGTAGCTAGTACATAATCAATCATCAACAAAGAGGAGAAAAAAGGGGTGGGAGCGTTAGTCAACGCTATCCCTTGTTTGTTTGACACCATAAGAGCGAAGGGGGTGGATTGGCGACAAGAACTACTTACACCAAGAGCAGTGTACATGAGCATAGCAACATGGTAGGAGCCACTTTCAGTCTTAGTGTGGAAGACTTCGGGCCATGTCCGCCATTCTGAGCAAGCTTCATATTTTACAGTATAATATTTATGTGTATGAAGATGCATGAGATCATGTTCAAACCTGGAGATTTGGGAATCCGTGTGTGTGCCGCGTGATCATCATTATTACGCACCTTCTTTTCCCCAGCAACAGAATTTGCTATTGTACCTCCAGTTGGTCGTACAATATCCCTGTTTGAGATCGGACATCCATTCCTGGACAACGTCAATGAACCAAGCAATAAACGCCACTACTGCTCCCGTCAATATGACGAGGATCCACGCTTGCGAGGCGTCCTTGGCCTTGTCCCAACGCCCGCGCCAGCCAGGTGCTTCCCGCAGCTTACGCACACGGACGCCTTCTTTGATGATTTCGTGGATCCAATCTAATAGGAACAACAGAGCATTCGAAAGAAAAAGGTTTTGTGTTGTATGGGTTGGTAAGCATTAAATCGCCGACTCAAAAAAGGCTAATGATGATGATATGTGCCTGGAGCGAACGTTTTTACCGATTGTAGAATAAGATTCGTACCACACTCGAAGACCAGTGTTTTCTTTAAGCAGTCCTTGACGGTCCTCGTCATATGAGCCTAAGCGCTTGTTGAACAGCTTGAAGCGGTTCTGGTGGCGCTCATCTCGCAGACTGGGTGTGCTAGGGAACCCAGGGCTGATGAGTGTAGGTGGGGCAGAAATGTTGCTGATGGCACGGATGTCACCGGAAGATGATAGCGTAGGAAATTCTTGGACGCTGTTGTAGTTTGACTGTCGTCTACGCTCTAGCAACGAAGACCGCTCGGTCGTCATTGGGGGCAAGGTGTATGTATCGGCGGTGGTGACGAGGAAGAAGAAGAAGAGAAAGAGTGAGAACGAAAGAAAGAAAGACAGAAGAAAAGTGCTTGTGAAGACGGAGAAAAAAGGGAAGACCGACTGTTGAAATAATGAAAGAAGCAATCATTTTTTATCTCTCCGGAAGAGATAGCTTTTATATACACGCTCACGCTCACGCACACCAACCTACTCACGCACATCTACTGACATGCTGATGCTAGCAATGGTCACGGGAGTAATTTTGCTCTTTTCCGCAACCCCCAAATGCATTTCGATGATGAAATAGCAAGAACTCTAATCGGATCTTTTGAAACACAGCGGTAGCATATATCCCATAACCTGTTTGTTTCTCTCGCAGAAAAGTACGACGCTTGTCGATCCATATACACCCTAATGATGGTCGGATAACATGCAACCACTTGCTGATGCGGATGTAAAGATGTCGACTTCCATCCATCCATCCATCAGAATTAGATATCAGGTATGTCTCCATCGAATCTAGTGTGCTCATCCTTCCGTTTCCCCTGATAATGACACAAGGCCCACCGTGCTTGCTGTATATATTCCCCACATATAATATAAAGTCCTGTGAGCTCCATATAAAGCTAACATGTTGCTGAACTCGCATTTTGGGGGGATTGAATATGAAGAGCCCGCCTTTCATGTACCTGACCAAATACACAGTCTCGCCGGTGAGCAGCAGAAGCGAGCTCTTGCAGGGCCAGGGACCATGGCGCAGACCCCAATATACAGTCTTTAAAAGGTCCCCCACCTACTCTGTCTATGTAGGGGCTACTAATGCTACTAGCAGCAATAGTGCACCATTATCTTTGTTTATGTTTTTATTCGGGCGAGAAAAGCAACAAATACAATGCCAAAAGTAGTAGCACAACTACGTCGACTCCATCGGTTGATTCCCTTTCCCTCCTGATAACTCATCATTTTCGTAACTGTGCTGTGCATGCATGTTAGATGTTGTTTGTTATCTTTCTTTTGTCACTTCAACATAATCGTGATGTATCAGCACTCATAAATTAGTGGAGTTATGCAATCTGGCTATAAGTATAGGCGGAACCGACTCCTTACATCTTGGCAAAAAAAAACGTCTTTACATATCCCTTTTTTTCCCCAGCAATCTCATGGCAACAAGTGCATGAAAGGAAGCATCTCCAGGGTCCCCGCAGTTTACCTTTTGTTCTTCTTGTAATAGTCCAAAGCTCGTTGCTTGTAACTTGCAATCGTGACAAGGCTGCATGCAATCCAACCTTGTCTGTTGACTTTTTGTGATACAAAAGCCCATTTTGAATAGGACTGACAGCCAGCCATCCAAACTCGTGCACATATGATATCCGGCCACGCTTTCTTTCGCTTCAGATACTACTACAAGCTACAAAATGTATTATGTGGGGATATGTAATCGTATTGACAGTGGTCGTAACATCTTCTCCTATTTTCTTAAAAGAAACAAGTGATCCAACGTGGTCAAACCTTGCTGCTGCTTCATCGGCAGGTGGCAACTGACTCCTCTTTTCCTCGTCCACGTGACGAACAAGCTACACACACTTTTGTATGTATTGTTTCGTAAAAATCGTTCAGAGATAGACGCACAGACCTGTTCGTTGTTATCACATATATTCTTGGTAAATGTCGATGATGTTGTTCCGCAGGATATGAAACAGGACGACTTCTGAAACCTGGTTCGTAGATTAAACAACAATGACTTGTGGCGGAGCACATAATATTGTAAGCATAAAGAAAAAACTGTGGTAGATGACGATGGCAGCCTTCCTTCCACCTCATACATAAGAGATAATATGAAACACAGGAATCAGTGGTGAAAACGAATTTTCGCAGCATCTTTGGTTGTTTTCTGAATGTTACGTTCTTTTTGAGATGCTTTAATGAGTATTCTCGATTACAAGTATATAATATCACCAAGTACACAATAATAGAAGGAATACATACACGCTACTACAGACCTATCCCCCTTTGACCACACAGAAGGGAAATAGGGTTTCAGGCTAGAATTCTGGGTTAGGGGATGTCTAGCACACACACTACTTGCGGAATGCAGCAAATGATCCAAGTCCTCCATAATCTGTACTGCACTAATTTCTCTAATATTCTTTTGCTATCATGATGACGGCTAATATGAAACGAGAAAGGGGCTAACATTATCGCGCCCTCGTCGTCATGAAAAACTAATATTTTCTGCATACCTTATTCGTCAATCCGATATGTGCACCCCTGTGCTCATACTTTCGAAAACAGTTAAATGAATATCATAGATCATTTCGCCCAACTGCTCATGCAAAACTTGTGGCACGTTTTTTTGGCTCCGTATGTATCGATCGCTACCCTCCCCATACATCCACCCCACACACTACGCGCGTGGAACTTTTGCACCGACTCAGGTTATGGGAGGTACTCAAGTGCGCTTTTACTTCATACAAAGCAAGATTTGTGAAAAACGTGTAATCGAACGAGAAACCGCGTATAGCTGTATGATGCTTTCTTCTGTATCACTGTGGAGGCAGAGCAGGATCAGCAAATAATGATTATGACAACCAGGCCCCAATGCTTCGTGATCATCGGACATGCTTTCATTCCAATGATGACAATATAGCACTGATACATCTTAAGCCATGTCACTGATCATTATTCTCTTTTAACCCACCCACTACCCGACTACACACAGGCATCGTCGGACCTTGTATTGCATATGTTTATTTGCTGCTGTAATTCTTTCCAGTGCAACAACAATGATGCGCAATTGCTGTACTCGGTCCCAAGAGGAAGAGCTATTTTCATCAAGCACCTGTAGCCAACAGCATAAAATGAGACCCCATTAGTGTATATATTCATTGTCTACGTAGATATGCCCCCATATAGTATAGTGTTCTCCGAAGCCTTCCTGAAAGCTCGTGCTCGGCTATAGAAGTACCTTTCCAAAGCCGTCCATGAGTGCGACAGAGTATAAGCTAAATTCGATTCTTCAGAAAGTCACCCGTACCCGTCAAAAAAGAGTCGAGACCTTAGCAACTGGCATTTTTATCTGCTTTTGCTTGCACAATGTTCCTCATCGACCTCTTACGGATTAAACACTAAATAGATAAATGGTAGGATCACCTTTATAAACAGAACATCTTTCTCTTCTATTATTATACGTTACGAAACACTGCATAATCACGCAATTATACGCGGCATATCATTTTCTGTATGCACATCTGAGTTGTACGTACAGTATTGTGTATTACCACACCACTCTCAGAAGAGCTAACATATATTTAGTAGGACTGAAATTTGTGAGATACAACAAGAAAATAAAGGGCCGGGTGTATTATGCTAATAATGGCACGGGCCTTTGCCGCTTTCGCAGCTTCGAAATTACCTCCGCTTCGCTTCGTGCCACAAGTCACGGATCTGCGGCTCGGCAGCTCGTCGAAAAGTAGATCGCACACTAAGTACTGTAGCATATACGATATCAATACTGCAGCTTCTTTATTCAATCATGGTAGTGGTTGACTAAAATTTAGTATAAGTATCGGTGCTACATTTGTCTAATACGCAGATTAAATATGTATATACGAGCACAGCATCATGATCCTTGGCATTACTGCATTGTAAACTAGTAAGATTTCCATAATAAACTAACATCATTGCTGCTCGTTGCTGTGTAGATGAATGAGTATCACATGTGGAAGTATATGATACACATATACACAGACAAACCGATATTCGAGACACTTGCAGAAGAAACATGGTTACGATAAGGTTCACCCTGTCTTAGCTGGAGTGCGGGTATATACTACATTTCTTTCATTAATAAAGGTAGAATTCACCATTGGGGATGAGTCTAAAATTTTAGAAAGAGTTTCATCCCTGTTTGGAGGGAAAATAAGCTTAATTTTAAGCTTCCGTGTGCATAAATAATTAAGCACACGTTTCTTTCCTTCCAAAAGAAGGCCACTTGTGTGGCATATTATGTAGTAGTAGTAAAGTCTCCTCCACGCGACAAGATCCGATCACCATTATTATTTTGTATGATGTGTGATATTTTACTGCTATGCTGCTGATCCAATGACTGGTACAAATACGTACTGATGCTCGTTTCTATCATTAACGTATCAGAGTGAAGGTGCTACCCTATATTGGTGATATGCGCCAACATTATTTCCTCAGGAAAACATAAAGAACGAATTACTGGTAACAAAGTCTATATTAGCTCTTGAGGTTAAGCTGCGATAAAAACGTGCCGATCTTTTCCCAATGATTCAGTTGATACTTGCTGTTCTTGTGAATTATAATACTTACGTGGGTACATATGCCAGGACAGATAACAAGCAAACAATAACAGTACACTTAACGCCGCCTTCCATCATCTTCAGTCATTTATTTATAATTTGAGTTACAGGTGCTGTTTTCATTGCTTAGAAGCCCAACAAAATTACGGCGCAGGTAGTAAAAGGAACGTCGGGCTAAAAGGCAGTAGCAATAACATATAAATAAATAAGGTTTGCATTGCCTTCTTTTTTTATTTGCGCCATGATCGACAGAGTTAATCAAAAGCAAGGCGAAATAGAATCACACCCAAATACGTTGTCTTATGCTTTTAAGCAGTGCACTGCTGTTCATTGTAATAAGAAAGAGAAAGACGGGGTATATACTTTACTTCATTACTCTATACTTTTATTGAGGAAAAGACGATCTTCGAACAGAAAGTCGAATATAGAAATAAAATCTATATAACATTTGTAGGCTTGTTCACCAATTAATTGCCTTTTATGTGATAAATTAGGAAGAAAGCTGGGATAACCTTTACAAAAAAGTGTAAGAATTATAAATAGGGCGTATAATAGTGAGTACTAATAGCATCCATGAGCTCCTCAAATAAATCATTACCTCTTGATTCTGAATCTCGTGTCGTATGACATATTTCGTTTTCGAGATTTTTGCAACAATAGCTAGGTATCTTCTGTGAGGGATATACCCAGCGTATACTGCTTTATCATAGCTCGAATGTTGTTGTGTGCTCTTTCAGGTTATTAATTAGATCTCTTGGTTGTAAATTTGTTTGAACTGAGTGAATTATAGGGAACGAGAAATTCCATCCTCAATATCTTCACAAAACGTCCCTGTACATAACATCTTCGTTCTATTGGTGGATGTATATCTGTATGTTTAATGGTTAATCTTATACATCCCATATTAAAAAAAAACTTTTAGCAGTTGATATCAGCTATACCTCTTGAGATTGAAAACTGAGGTAGTCGTCCATAATTTGGTGGTAAGCACCTATTTTGTGCATCAAACTGCTACAGTCACTATGTGATAGAAGTCATTATCAAAAGAATCACAATAGACGATTGTTGATGCTGAGATCCACATTTGAATTACTTTCAGCCTGCATCATGTTTGCAAGCATTCTTGTAAAACCGGTACTCTCTGTGAAGAACAAAGTATAATTTTTTTTTTCATGGACCACATTACATAGTTAGTATAAGATTAATGGTAAGCTTACCGTGAGCCACGAGAAAGATTGGTAAGCTCCACTAGGTTAATAACTGTCGCATACATCCTGGTCGATCTTAGCGTTTCGGATTACAGGCTTATTGAAGCATTTGCGCCATTATCATGGGGCCCACTCTCGGATCCCAGGGCCGACGCTTACACAATGTCTTAACGATAGTTATAGCGGCCGGTGCTTGTATAGGTGTTGCTACTTCACAAACGGTCCATGCTCTTATTGCTTTTCGAATGATGCAAGCTCTAGGCGGGAGTGCCTTTTTTTAATATTGGTAACAGTGATTACATGTTTGTCTCTATAATTGTCATCAAGCCATTGACATCACCGATCAATGTTTTAATTTCAGGTAATGGCGTAATTATTGACATATCGGTACCTTCAACGTAAGAAGATCATAGTTCGCAGGCTAACAGGATATAGTTCCTATTATGGTATGGTTGGTACATTGTTGGTAGCCTCTGGTCTTATACTTGGTGGAGGAGTGATTGCCCAGCACCTTTCATGGCGGTACCAGTCCATATACATATGTAGTTTTCCCGAAATTATGACATAAAAATTGGTTTTTATACTTACTAGCGCAGAGTTATATTGTTTATCGCAGATAAATATTTTGGATTATGCTCGGTGTCATTGGCGTTGTCTTTATCATCTTCGTTGTATTTCTGCTTGAGACGCTACCCACATATTCCAATACTGTAGATGTTCCGAAAATGCAGCGGCAACCAGGCAATCAATACAACCACACGAGGGATCCCACCAGTACCTCGAGAACGAAACAAATGAATACTCCACTGATGCTGCTTCTCGGGGAAGCAGCACTAAAAAATTTTGAACACCTTTTTTCCTATTAGCTTGAAGTATAAACGGTGCAAGTCGTTTTAGGAAGCTACCCCCGTTCAGGAAACCGTTTCGTTACTTTATTTATGCCCGACATTTGCTTAGCTATGGTCATCTCTTGCATGTAGTTCGGAATCCATTCAAGCAATACATATTGTCAATGCTTCAGATATTTTCCAAGAATAATATCATATTGATGTGCAACAAGTCAGCTTGTGTATGCTCTCACAAAGTAATTTGAGTATTTTGGTCCGCTATTCTTGCTATAATTCACCTCAAACCCTTTTACATATCCCGGATACATATTGCATTTTAGACGTTTGCTGTCATCGAAACCATTTTTAGAAATTTTTACAGGCTGCGATGGATTCTGATGAACAGGAAAGCAGTAAAATGTTTGAGCAGCGTAGCACGCGTGAATTGAAACAACCCTGAAGTCTGTACGGCATAAATCTCTTGCGTTGTAGTGAAGTATTTTTCAGAAAGATTATGGTCGTCTTCTTCTTCACATATAAGTCCTAGGTATAATATCAAATTTATAGTAGCAGGCAGTGCTGATATACTACATATAAGCATCTTATGACTGAGCCTGGCTACTTACTGCGTGTAAGCATTTTTGTATCCGTCAATCACGTATACAAAATTTGAGCAGTAGCAAAGATGCAGGGTGCTGCATAAATTTGAGCAATTCATCTCTACAATTTTCCAACCATCAATCTCATTTTAGATTGGTATAGCAACAAAGTTAACAATAGTTTGAGTATTAGGAGGGATCAACTTATTGCCTGGTGAAGAACTGGGGCTGTCGGCGGTGAGTTACAGTAGCATATACACGTCAGAGAACAAGAGATTTGCAAAGTACATATGAGCACAGATTTGATGACATCGTATGTAACTCGTGAAAGTTTGATTCAGTTGGATCAGTTCACAAATCTAAAATGGTAGATATGCTCCGTACTTTTACATCGCATATATAAGTAAGGCGTATTTAACCAACATTATTGTTTCCATCAACTTACCAGCATTCGAGCATTGAGTATGGCACCGCTTGAGGTTATTGGGGCTGGTGATGGTCGTACCGGGACTGATAGCTTAAGAGTAACCCTCGATATGCTGGAGTTAGTATCTTTTAGCAAAATCCTTTAGGCTCTTAATTCGAGTACTTTCATAACGTATTCAATTGCGCATGTACAAAAATATATAAAACACAGCACCCGGATTTGACTGACATCACCGGAAGCTTTTAAAGAGGCATACAAGCACCCTGAGAACCCCGTGGATTAAAAATTCCTCTATGAAGGTCACACTGCTGGCGTTGCTTGGTATACTTACATTTATCTTTTTTTCTTTTGCTTTCAATAATCTCACGACAAGCACCATTATCAGAGCTAATACTGAATAAATATTTAACAACGATGAAATAAACCTTTTACCTCTATTTAATTAGCCCTACAGCCCACCTTGTTCGCCAGCTGATCGAAATTCTATCCTGACGCCAAAGTTATATTGACCAAGCGAGATGCTGACAGCTGGCCCAAGTCAGTTGTCAACACTATTCAAAAGCTTGTGGCAGACATACCCAGGATCCAACAGAGCTGATTATGCGAGAAAGACAGATGCTTAAAACTATATGGCTCGATGGTGCGTTCCAAGATATGGAAAAGCTCTTAACGAATTAGAAACAATGATGGCTTGCTACGAGGCCTACAATGTTTGGGGTATAGAAAATGTTCCAGCAGGTCGATTGCTGGTGCTCAATCTTAGTGATGACATTACCTGGGAAAATATGTCCTTTCTCAATTAACCTCGTGTCAACACCGCTGAGGCTATTACTGAGGAGTTTCCTAATTGTTTAAAGACAAACTTGGAAAGGTAGCATCTTCCACACGTAGTAGGCACCTACTGTAATCAATAAATTCATCATATTTGTTTGTATGAAATGCACTTGATGTGATAACGCTGTTTAACAATGTTGACAATCTAGATGCTAATATGTTGTTGGTAATTCTTTGGTTGAACAGAAGAAATGGTCTACTACTATACTGTACGTACAAAACAGGCTGGGTTGATGATGACAGTTTTGTATATTCTTCTAATATATGGCTGTAGAAACTTATGTGAAGTACTGCTGATTCCAGAAATGTCAAAAACAACGTCCCCGCGTTTTGTACACATCTACTGTAAACATTTAAGAAGTTTTTCCGACCTATCCGATATCATAAAAAAATCATGCAATCGTAATCCGGGACTTGAAAGTCTTTATACTTTCGCGATTCACACTGTAAATTACGACGTTGGTCTTTGACGACGAGCCCTTTAATTATGATCAGAAGTGAAGGGGATTTTTTTAGCTTTGTTGGATGCTGCACAAAGTAGAAAGGACCAAATCAATGCATTTCTGTCAGCATTAATCTTCGCGTTTTTAGACTGTTTGTCACCGTAGTGAACCATAATGGATATGAAGGGTGCCTCAGCCCTCGGATGAAAGACTGCCGACCGGGCGCATAATTTTGACTCTAATTGCCCAGCCAAACACATACACACATGTTGTCGGTTTGACGCGTAATGCTTTTCCCCATACTCTTCTTTAGCTGAACTTGCGCTTACTCTTTCTTTTCTTCCTTCAAAAACTAAAAGTTAAGCTAATGAATTCTACTTTAGCAACTGCATTTACTCGCGCAATTAACATCAAGTACCCCGTGGTTCAAGCACCTTGTGCTGGCCATACCAGTGCCGATCTCGTGGCAGCTGTCAGTAATGCCGGAGCGCTTGGTTCCCTTGGTGCTGCCATGATGCCGGTTGACGCAATGCGGTCGACAATTCGTGCCATCAAGGAGAAGACGACACAACCATTCTCGGTCAATCTATTCTGTCGTGCTGCACACACGCCCACTGCCGACGAACTTCACCAAGAATACCCAAACGCTGACGCTGTGCTCGACCAAATCCGCAACGACCTAAAGATTCCCACGCCAACCAAATATTTGCTACGTTCACCGCCACTGGATGAGCAAATATCCGTGATTCTAGAGGAGAAAGTGCCTGTGGTATCTTTTACGTTTGGTGTTTTGCCCGATAATGAGCTTCAGCGACTGTGGAGCGCAGGTGTGTACTTAATTGGTACCGCCACGTCTGTTAAGGAAGCAATGGTGTTGGCCGGATTGGACGAAGCTGACCCGACACGCAAGGCCGATGCTATTGTTGCGCAAGGATTAGAAGCTGGCGGTCATCGAGGCACATTTTTGTTTGATGAGCAGCAGCTGTCAACGCGCGAGTTGACCAAAGGTGTCTATGAAGCGTTCCAAAGACAGCAATCATCGACCAAAATTAGTGTACCCATTCTGGCAGCTGGAGGACTCAGCAGTGGTGCGGATGTAGCAGAGCTCTTGTACAAGTTCCACGCAGATGGTGCTGTCCTTGGTAGCTTGTTTATGCTCTCCAAGGAATCATCGACACCACCTGTCCATCGCCAGATCATGATCGAGTCGGATGCACAGACACGCTTGACACGTGGCCTTTCGGGACGCTATGCACGGGGTTACCCGAATGCGTTTATGGACAAGATGGACAAATTGAGCGATGCGGATATTCCTTCATATGATATACATTCTGCACGAACCAAGGATATTGTCGGATATGCAGCACCCAAGGGCATGTCGGATTACATGATGCTGTGGTCGGGTACAAATGCACGCTCTGCTGGCCAGTACACCGACCAAGGCACTTTGCCTGCAGCTACTCTTGTAGCCAAGCTTGCTGAAGATATATTCAAAGAGCAACAACAATAAAGGAAAGCGATGGAATATGTCTTATGGAAGAGCGAAAGAAAGGACATATCTACATTGGCTGTTTTTATTTATCTACATGTATTGAGAGATGCTCGTTTTTTCCTTTTACTTAGCCCACCCAAACGATCGTTGAACGGCTTCCTTCCAGCCAGCGTACATTTCCTGCCGCTTTTCATCCGTTATTCCTGAGGTAAACAATGTGCTATTTTCTGTATTGACTTTATCCATGTCATGCACATCTTTCCACATACCGACTGCAAGACCCGCTGCAATCGCCGAACCTAAAGCGGTCGTCTCGCGCATGGCTGGTCGATCCACATCAATGCCCAGTATATCCGATTGGATCTGCATTGCCAGGTCTGAATTTGACATGCCACCATCCACCTTGAGTGACTTGAGAGGCTTGCCAGATTCTTGGTTCATGGCATCTAGAATTGCCTTAGATTGGTAGCACGCAGCTTCGAGCGTGGCTCGGGCAATATGGTTGCGGTTGGTATATTGGGTGATACCACAAATCGTGCCGCGCGCATCGTCACGCCAGTACGGTGCAAACAAGCCCGTGAATGCCGTGACAAAATAAACGCCTGACGTATCCTCAACTTGGCTTGCCAGGTCATTGATCTCTTTAGCTTCTGAAATGATGTTCATGTTGTCACGTAACCACTGAATCGACGAGCCAGCGACAGCCACTGAGCCTTCGAGAGCATACACGGGTTTGTCGGATCCAAGTTGGTACGCGACGGTAGTCAATAGTCCATTTTTCGACAGTACAGGCTCTGAACCGATATTGAAAAGCATAAAGCAGCCGGTGCCATAGGTGTTTTTCGCTTCACCAACACTGAAGCACTTTTGGCCCACTAGGGCAGCTTGTTGGTCGCCCAAACAGCCGGCTATTGGAATACCTTCCAGCGCACCACTGGCAATGTTCCCATAAACTGAAGACGATGAGACGATTTTCGCAAGTTGAAGGCCCTGGAACCCAAAAAAGCTACACGCACAAGCAGGTGTCGCGAAAGTGTGTGAACATCAGCAAAACTTGAATTTTCCTTCTGGGATGTGTTGTGTCTCTCTTCTATTATCCAGCTTACTTTATAGCATCTTGGCTCCACTGCAAGGTGTGGATGTCCATCAGCATGGTTCTGCTTGCGTTCGTAACATCCGTCACCAATATGCCGCCTTTGGAACCGCCCGTCAGATGCTATGTGAAGTAATCTGTTTAGTTTGGACGATATTGCATACACTATGCCATACTCTCTCCTTCCACCCTCCCATTTCAAAAGCGCCGTTGGTACTCACGTATATCAGCCAAGTATCGACGGTGCTAAAACGCAGCCGCCCCTGGTCTAAAGCTTGTTTGACTGCAGGCACATGATCGAGCATCCACCTGAGCTTGACAGCCGAAAAGTAGGTGGTCAGGGGCAACCCGCAAATATGCTGCAATGCGTTTACGCCCTCTTTGGACGTTTCAGCAAGCTGGTGCACCGTGGCGGCGGTACGTCCATCGCTCCAAACAATGGCAGGGTACAGCGGCTCGCCCGTCTCGGCGTCCCAGGCGATTGTGGTCTCGCGCTGGTTCGTGATACCAACACCGGCTATATCGCTCGCATGGTATTTTCCGGTTGCCTCGAGTTTGCGTACAGCTTGCTCGACACAGCTTTGCACTGTTGCTAGCAAGTCGTGAGGATCGTGCTCTACCCAGCTATCAGATATCCATCAGTGAGCTTTCCTTTCCTTGGTGTTAGGGTCTCTCTATGTCTTTACCCAGGATGAGGATAGTGCTGCTCAAATTCCATTTGATGATAGGTGACGATGGAACCGAGATCGTCGAAGATAACAAAGCGCGTTGAGGTGGTGCCTTGATCAATAGCGCCCACGAGTTTTGTCATGATTGGTTGTTTATCGAGCTCCAAGAAAAGAGGTCTAGTCAGTAGAAAATGGAAAAAGAAGGGGAAGAAGATGGTGGAAAAAAAGGAACCCAAAATATATTCTAGGCAGGATCACTGATCACATGGACCAATCCTGCAGTAGGTGACACACTGCATTGCGCCAAACGCACCACTCCTGCTCTTGCCCACGCTTGCTTTGTGTGTCTGCCGCCCAAAAGCCGCGGGGAGATTCAACTCAAAATTCCCCTCATTTTGTCATTTTCACGGAGAAAAAATACCATGTCTGTACCGATGGTCCTTTATTATTTCTCCTATTGTTCGCTCCTCTCTCTCCTCTCCTTCCACCGAAACTGACGACCCAGAACTCGTCTTCCCCGCAAAAAAGCCAAGATTTGGAGTGGAATATTTTGTATATTTTGGGATAATGCGAATGAAAAATAGAGAAGTGGAGAGAATGAGATGGTATCTAGTGTACACAAAAAAAAGAAGTCATATATGATATTTATAATATGCTGTCAACAGGAGGCGTGGGGTTATGTTTTCGTCTAATACTCATGAACGGGTGTGCAAATCTCGGGTCGACAGTGGCTCGTAAAGTTGGCTTGTTCTGATTCGACTTGAAGCGTCGAGTGATGAACACCGTACCGATCGCAAACGATGCGTTGTCCACGCGCAAGGATCTCGTCGTAACTAAGCTCTGCATCGCGCGAAACGGTGATGTGAGCCGTCAATGAGCTTTTGCCCGGCGACAAGGTCCACACATGCAGATCATGCACGGCTACAACGCCGGGGATGTTCTCAAGGGATCGCTGGATGGCTTCAGGCTCAATATGGCCGGGTGTACCTTCCATCAGAACACCCAGCGAATCGCGAACAAGATGGTATGTGGTGTACAGGACGAGCAATGAAAAGACAAAGGTGCAGATTGGATCCACAATGGTCAAGTCTGGCTTGAAAAGCAAAACAATGGATGATATCAAAACGCCAATCGAGGCCAGTAAATCACCCACGACATGGAGTGCTGCAGCACGAAGATTGATGTTGGTCTCCTAAAATAAAACAAAAAAGATGTCTCATTAATATCTCGAGCGTCTAATCAACTGAGAAGAGCAAATGTAGAATACCTTGTGTGGAGTACTGTCGTTGTCGTGGTCATGGTCATGGTCATGGTCATGGCTGTGCGTTTCTTCCTCATCATCATGGCTATGGCTATGGCTGTGGCTGTGGCTGTCGTCACCGTGACTATGGCCATGATGATGGCCACCTAAAACATACGCCAAGCTACAAAATCCCATACAGAACGTATCTCAGGTCAGCAAATTCCAGTCCTACGAGTAAGCTGAAACGAGAAACAAAAAGCTTACATGATATTGACAACTACGCCAATGGAGGCTGTCAAACACATCTAACCGCCAATTTTTATAAAAAAAGACTCCGTTAACACCGAGATCCAGAAAAGCATAGTTTATGCAGCAACAAAAAACAAACTTACCAAACGTGCATTGATCTCTTGAGGAGATTTGATCCGCTCGATTGCCTCACGCACCAAAAATGCAGTCAGCACCCAGATAGTGAATACGGAAACCATGGCCGCGATCACCTCGGCACGGTGAAAACCAAAAGTATGGCCTGCATAAACCCAGCCCCGCGCGCGCGTGCGTGAATACCACAATAAATATTTTTTCATTGTCCTCCAGAAGCGCTATATGTAATTTTCCTCATTAGTCACTTACGTTTTGTAGGTGGCTTCTCTGCCAGGTAAATTGCAGCCAATGCAACAATGAAACTGGCTACATCCGACAGCAGATGGAAGGCATCGGACATTAACGCTGTAACGAGATAAAACCGACCCGAGATGTGTTTTTTTTTTGTCCAAAGAGTGTCTTAGTAATCTTATCCTCCACTCAGCCCTTCTTCTTTCTCAAATTAGAAAAAGAATAGTAATAAAATACCTAGCGAATTAGCAAAGTAACCGGCAATCAATTCGGTAGCAAAAAATAAAAGTGCCAATCCGGTAGCAAATAAAAGTTTCCTCTTGGTCGATCGAGCTACACTGCCGTCTCGATTCGAGACGTTGGCACACTTTTGGTTGACCATGGTGTATGAAACTACAGATCCCGTACGTCCTCGAGTGAACGAGACTGGATCTGTGGATAATACCAAAGGAGTAGTTTCATTGGCTTCGTCGGATCGCGTTGAATTATTACTCGGTGGCATTGTACTACTTTGCACGTTATCCTTTCGAGTTATTTGGAAAGGGAAAATAAAAAGACGAGAAAGATTAAAAACCTCGGCGAAATACGCTTGTCTTTTTTGTATAATTTATTGACGACGGGGTGCCAAAATGGTACGCCCGACCTGTAAACGATTCAGAAAGATGATAAGCGGATATAGATTCAACCGCATGCCGAGATTTGATTCGTGGAAAGGACTCGTCACATTCTGACAGAGCTTAAGATTTGTCCTTTTGTTTAGTGACAACAACAAAAACATAACCAGATATCATGTCGTTACTGAATCGCTTATGTTCCTTGGTCCCGAGCCGCATGACTTCTGCCATGCCAGCTCGTTTATCTGCTATCTCGACTACAACTTTACGACCTAGCTTGCTCAACAGCTTGCCCTCAACAACGTGAGCTTTCAAAGATTGCTTTCTTTCCAATTGGAAGAATAATTTTGACTTGCTAAAAAAATGTTTGAATTGTATAACACACACTAGTACCGGTGCTACACCAATGGGCGCTGTCAACCCCTTTGCCTCAACACAAATGCGTTTTGTCACGTACGGAAACACGTTCCAGCCTTCGAATCTGGTCCGTAAGAGACGCCATGGCTTCCTTTCTCGCATGGCAACAAAGAACGGACGTCGTGTTGTTGCCAGGCGACGTGCCAAGGGTAGAAAGAACCTGTCCCATTAAGAACGCAACAACAACAAAGAAATAATATAAACGCATATATACACCCCACATGCCTCTCCAGTCCTCCCGCCCCCTTTGAACACTGTAAATTGTCTTTTGTCATCCTATTTTTTTTTCTATCTTTATTCTATTCTATATATATACAAAAGGAATTACCATCTCTAGAAGAGGTTTGATTTTTGAAAAATACTATTAAAAGATATAGAATGGAACCATCATTACTACACAGTACTTTTTCTATCCATCAAGCAATGTCAGCCCTGGCAAGCGCATTGGTAACTACTTGTCGAATGGTATTCGATGGATCCCGCATTTCATCTGAGAGATAGCGACGGAATGAGCGTCCTTTCTGTCCGGCATACAGCATGGTCAATGGTTTGGTGAGGATGGTTAGAGGAGGTAGCCGTACACCGACCAATTGATAGACAGGTTTTGATGGTAAAGACTCGGCATAATCTAAATCCACATTAAAGTGTAAGTGATTGTTACGATGGTGCTTGAATCATGCTTTGTTCTTACCGATGTATTCTGAGATGATGGAAGCTGTAGATTTGATTTCATGTTCAGGGATTTGATATATATCTAAAGGAAGGAGGTTTTAGATGATGCAGTCCTTAATATTCACAACGCCATTATTCACTTACCACGATCCATATTCTGCAAGAACAGCGGATTATCCATGACTTTTTCAGACAACGCACCGTAAGAGAGAAATCAGCATCTTTTTAATATATACGCAATCGATAAACACTGCTATTCTAAGCAGCCCCTCCTTCTCGCTTCACAACAAAATTTTACCTTTTCTCCCAATCATGCATCCATCCACACGATCAAGAGCCATTGAAATTTTGTCAGTATTATCAAATCCACCATTGATAGTCATAGGTAACTCTGGAAACTTTTCTGAAAGCTCATACACACGATCGTACATCAAGGGAGGTATGGATCGGTTTTGTTTCGGTGACAATCCACGCAATAAGCATTTGCGAGCATGTACAATCAAATGTGGTAAAGGCCGAGAAGTGCTATTGACTGTGTGTACCTACATGTATGTTTTAAATTTTTAATCCTCCTGAACACCCTGTGATATCATGGAAACATTAACGAAGAGACACTTACAAAGTCATGTAGAAACTCAAACGAATCCAACTGATCCACACCAAGTCGGCACTTTACTGTAATGGGTATTGAGGCAGCAGCATTTTGCATGGCGCTCAAGACGTTAGCCACAACGTCGGGCGACTTCATCAAGATAGCTCCAAACTGGCCATGCTGTACAGCTTTACTTGGACATCCAACATTGATATTCACTTCCGCATAACCTTGGTCTTGTAAAATTTTTGCTGCTTGCGCCATGGTTTCAGGGTTGGACCCGCCGAGTTGCACAATGACGTTGGGTCGAGGTGGGCCGATGAATGCCTCCAAATGCGACTGATGATTAATGATGGCTTGATCGAAATGCATCTCGGTATAGTAGGCATAGCGTTCTCCTCCGGATATAATATGCAGTAATTCTAGAAAATGCTATCATTATTTTAAGTTAAAATGTGCCTTTTCCCCTTGCCAAGACGAAAGTAGATCTTTTTTTTGACAGCTCAGGCAACCGAGCATATATTCTGATATATATTTACAGGAGTTGAAATGTCCACCATGGGTGCTACGCTAATGGGGTATTTCAATCGTTGTTTCTGTCGTTGTTGCGGCATTGTCATTAAATATCGTCTGGTGAAAATTCGACCGGTGGTTAGAGAAAGGCCGTTGCGCAAAAACATTGCAAGATCGTCAACCATGTCGGGCTGTTCTGTTTTTATTTCCTATTTGCCACAATTCGAGGACGCACAGACCAAGTCACACACACGTACTTTCATTGTTGCCGTGATGCCGTCCACGTTTAACATTTTTATTTAGGAGTATTTGGTTTCAATGATTGCTGTAGTTCAATGCGTTGTTCTTGTGTTAACGGTGCATGTGAAAATGTGCACCGGTCTCCATTGGCGCAGTATCCGCGCAAATGATGGAACATACATGGCTTGATTTGTTGCACTTCCGAAGCACCAGGGGCCGCCTTGAGTTCCTCTAGCTGGTGCTTTGAAATCATTTCGTGCGAGAATAGGCATTCTTCACCGCTCGTACAGAAACCTTTTAGATGGTAATATTTACATGGTCCAGTAAGCGCATGCAGACGTCTCCGGAGCTCTGAGTTAAGTGGTTGATGAGAAAACGGACAGTTGGCTCCAGTGTCGCATTTTCCGGTTACGTGATAGAAGCGGCAAGGCTCCATGCTCAGATCCTACATCGCAATAAGCATGGTTTTCAAGTAGTTAGTCATATAATCATCCTTATACTTCCGTCGGTCATTGTTGGTGGCGTGTGTACATCTTACATCTCCCTGCTGGACTTACGTGAATAAAATTACATTCGTCGCCTTTGTTACATGATCCCACCTTGAAGTGACGACAAACCATCCTAAATGACTCGCCGTCATGTTGAAACCGGCACATTTTACCCTCTTTACATTTCCCGGCCTTGAAGAATCTACACGGAACACGCTTGTCAAGAGGTGCTGTTCCTTCTTTGCGTTTTTCCCGTCCTGGATGTCTTTTTAATCTTTGACAAGGTTGTGTCGTTGATGCCGTCGTCGTTGTACCGTTCGCAGTCTTAAATGATGATGCTGGTCGAGACTTTTGTTGGTATATCTCCTGAAGCAATTTTTGTCGCTTGGGATCTCGACCGAGAACTACGTTTATAAAAAAATCGTTCCAAGTTCCATTACCACCGCTTCCTCATATTGTATAAAATAACTCAAACATTCAAGTTGATAAAGCACGATTCATACCTTCATTTGCAATCATTGAGATATCAGCGGGTGTTTCACTCGCCATATTACCTGCACGAAGCTGGCTGGGTTTTACAAGATTGGACGATTGATCGAATTTTCGTTTATTGTTGATGTGATTTTGACGTCGATGCTGTTGTTCTTGTTGCTGTCTGTGCTGATGCTTGCTTTTCTTTTCTTCAGCGCCTTCGTGCGCTTTCAAAAGTGAGTCAAAGTCCATATCGTCATCGGGGCTTTTGGCTGGTGGCCTCTCTCCACTTTTTCGTTTGTGCTTTCTTTTCTTCCCCGCCTTTGGCTTTGATGAAGACTATGTTGCCATATTAATTAAATGTCAGTATTTTTGACAAATACATACATACACTGCTCGTTCCTTTCTCTCTTTCTTACCGCATTCGAGCCTTCTATTGTTGAGAGTCGCTGTGGTGGAGGTGTTGCCGATGACCTTGCTTGTGGATTCGATGCCAAGTTGTTTAAAAGGTTTTCTAGAAAGTCGTGATTCTTATTTAGTGAACCATTTTTGCCGTTAGGTTGTGTTGACATTGGCGGTGATCGTGTTGGCGTCGAATGTGCTGTGCTGGTTGTTGCAGAGGTCAGTGTTGGCGATCTTTCGTAATCCAGCTTAGTCGTGTGATTCATGAAAACACTGTGCTGACTACTCATCGTGCCAGTAGTAGTGTGATCATTATTAGGATATTCTTGAGATTGATTTGATTGTTGAGTAGCTGGTTCAGATCTTGTTGCAGAAGCACGAGAAACGGCAGTAGCAGTGGTATTAGACGTGTTAGTAGTGGAATTGTTTGACATCCAGGACGCACCAATTACAGACGATGATATTGATCGCGGTGGATCGGATGGTGTGGAAGCAGATCCATTCACTGTGCCGAAAAGACTAAGAAGGAAACTATTGTTCTCTGGTGACGGCATGGCCAAAACGTCAGAACAATGGCGTAAAGGAAAAAATATTGTTGGTTAATAAAGGTTCGAAAATTATTTGCTATTTCAAATATCGCAGTACTTCGTTTGAAGCCAGCATCACACTAAATAGACTCTTTATGCATCTGTGTATGCGCATATGCATCTAAGCTTATCTTCTGTGAATCAATGCAAACAAAGTTAGAGCACTTGATGGCATATAATTATTTTTTATGTAGAAAGGATGTGTGTATACAATTTATATATAGTAAGGGTCGTATAAAGAAGAGAAACAGTTGTTGAGAGGGAAGAAGGGAATAAGGAAACTATTCTTTTATGAGAAGGTGGCAGTAACTTCCTCTCCCTTATTATGGGCAAAGCCAATCTGCTCATTCGTGTAATCATAGACCATATAATAAGGGTTCGTAAAAGCAGTGCCAAGGAGCCAGTTGTTGGTATCCACTGTGACATGCTTGACGAAGCTGCGACACGTTTCGCTTCCTTCAGAAATGGGGAAAATCCAATCAATAGGCTTGAGAGATGCTGTGTTTTGGGAGCCAAAGGTAAACTGCAAATCGGGCACATCTTGCATGCTAGCGCATGGCAGCTCGTAAAACCCACTGTCCGTGTTAAACGTTGCGCCAATTTGCTCGTGCAAAGCCTTGGAACTTTGTTTAGGTGCATGGATATATCGAGAACTCGAATAGAATTGGGCATAGCTTCCCTCGGAAATGTCAATGTGTGTGTTTCCAAAAGTTACTGAATCAAAGCTCAGTTTCCAGAATCTTTCTTCGCCGCATTCTTCTGCTGATGGCAGTGGGACATACACGGGATCACCCTCAATCAAGTTGGGATCGATACCACCGATGATACAATAGGCAGCGTACTCGTCATTGTCGCGTTTCTTTTTGGTATCAGGATGGTAGCGACCTTGGTTACCAGTACGAACACCCATTTGTCCGGCATTACCACCGACTTGACTAACAATACTGCGTTTGGCAACTAGTGGAAGAAGTATAGAACTTATTTAGTACATACCATTTCGGGCACACGTTGCTGAAACTATTACTATTAATCAATGTAATGAACTCACGTCCTCGTCTGAATAACTCTAAACACGGAGTCATTGCGAATTTGAAAAAAGGTGAATAAATTGTCTGCATGTAAACAACGATAGTTAACAATAGTAAATACGTACGATCCAAAGCACGCTTTCGCAAATAATTCGTGACATTGAGGCCACCAGGACCGCCAAAACCGAGAGTGCCAACTACATCAAGATAGTTTTGTACAGTGCATCAGTATCACACGGACATGGAGATGAAGTAACTCGATAGAAAAGATACATACGATATCCATCGACATCATCGTAGCCTTCAATCTTATACCCAGCACCGAGGGAAAGGTCAGTGAAAGCGTCCATGTTATCGTTATATAAACCGATACTTTCCTATAAAAATAGTAGGAATGTATTTTCCGATCAACAGTTTAGGATACCATTTCTTATAAGAGATGAAAGCTAAATATTGAGAGGTTGGGACATAACGCACAGAGTAGAGATCAACGGTGGCACATTTTCCATCTTCATATTTGAGCTCAAGTGGTTTGTGATTGAGTGCTAGGGCAGTCTCCGATTCGCTTGGATCATACAGCTTTTGACCTTCACAATTTTGACTAGTGCACTATTATTGAATAAAAGAAGGTGCATTTCACTCCAATTAATAACGTCGTAGACTCTCCAAGGGAGACGATTAGTAAGAGCGTAGTGTAGACTATGCTATCATTACATACCTTGGTAGATGGAACCCAAGCTAAACCATTGCCGGTGTCCAAGGTGACCTCAAAGAGTTCAGGTGGCTCACCTATTATTCAAGGAAAAGATATGACGGTCAATAGGTGTAAATTATATCACCAAGAATGGGTCACCATAGTCAAGATCTCTTAAATATGCTAATAGCAATCACATACCAACTTCAATAAAGTTAGTGAGCTATGATAACGCAATTGATCGGATAATATATATTTAGTCCATAGCAAATATACGTTGCCATCATCGTTTTTGTATCTAACCGTACCAGACCATCGCGGTAGCCCATAGGGACCACGATCACCATTTTATCGTCATTGCCACGACGGAGAATTGGGTCTACCGTGAATGCTTGCACTTGTGGTGCTAATGACAGCGCAGAGAGCGCAACAAGAGTTAGACTTATAATGGAGAGCTGCATGTGAAGGAAAAACGCTCTAGAATAGTGTAGAGTAGAAGAGGCAGCATGGAAGGATGGAAAAAAGGGCACCCTTTTATATATTTTTCCTTTTTTCCTTTCAAACTTTTACAAGCTCTTTTGCTTGTTGATAGGTACGAGTCGCCCATTGTTTTACATTTGAAAAGTACCGGGAACAAGCTCCTACTGGTAGAAACAAGTGGTAGTGCATACATCAATCACTAAACTTCTAAGAGGTAATAGTGTAACAAAACAGCCCCAGCCCGATTTTCGGCTTAGCTACAGAAGATGTAGTATGTAGTAGCAACAAACTAGTCATTGGCGCAGCTTATTTCCTATTACAGAGGTATGTTTAACAGAGATGCGGATCCTAAAGAAAAGCTTAAACAGAAGAAAACCGTGGAAAAGATTACTTGAAGAGCATGGTGTAAAAGAAGTAATATGAAGTTGGACTGTATTTTATATTAAAGCGCATTGAAGTGGATGTAAGACAATAAGCGTAGTAGTAGCCATACCATTTACATAATCGCTAAAGGGTGCTGTATATTTCATTTTTTGCAACTACATCCACAAAGTGTAATTAAAATAAATAAGCTCCATGATAATCGTTTGACGGACCCAGATTCTCGGGACTGCGGCCTTCTTTGTATCGTCCTCGTGTCTTTTGAAGCAGAGCCACATCAGCGGCGCAATCCATATTCGTCATGGGCTTAAAAACCGCTGAATTTATAGTTTACGGATGCTCTTTGAAGGAAGCATATGACCCCATGTGTATATCCTTCTTCCATACAACTATATCCGAAAAGAAACAGTCTTATATTGCATAGAACCCGTGGACTTCTTATCTTTGATTTTACAGTATCGGCATAGCAAAAGATATTCTGAGCAAGCATTTTAGACTGTGCATAAAACTAGCTTTAAGTATTTTGCTGTTTATTATACGTTCTTTGAAAGCGATCAGTACTAGTGAAAGATCTTTTATAAATGTCAATGAGAGATATATGATATACGCGACGAAAATTAGTATTCTGTGAGAATAACCGGAGAATGAAAGAAAAACTGTGTGTAAAATAACGTTTACAGTACTCCACCGGCATCAAAGAAGGGAACGAATTCCCAGTTACGTACGAAAAGTGCGGCTTGGAATGCCGTCCTAAAACAACGTGGCTAAAGTTCCCGACAGAATACAGGCGAAAGCCATTGTGAGGAGCTGGACCTTCGAATCCATCATCCGTGATGCAATTGCAGTAGCGTCGCTTGTTTTAGTCGTTGTTGAAGAAGAAGAAGAAGAAGAAGAAGAGCTTGGGGCGGCAGAACTGATGCTAGCACTTGTTGACATGGTGGCTGTAGGTGCAGCACTTGAGGATCTAAACACACGTAGCACGACGAGTATAAAATATCCAAACAAATCGCATTAATATGTACAGTATTGGACAATCACACACAATTTAATGAAGAAAACGGAATGCGCCAAGTGTGCTTTTAGACGTTGTCGCGTTTGCATGGTGTCCAACAATAACAAAAAGAAGATCCCGTGACACTTACGGCGCGTTGGCTCCAGCGATTGCACAATAGTTTGAGACGAGTCCAGCCTGCGTTGCACGAGCAGGGTCGTTCGGGCAGTTATCCCAGCATGACAGCTTAGCAGTGTTCCACTGTATGAAAAAGAAACGGATTCTGACTTAAGCACCGTAACCGTATTTAAACTCTGAGAACAAATGTACTTACTTTGCACAAGCATGCAAAATCTATAACAATATATTCGTACCAGAGCGGTTAACGTGTAAATAACTTGCTATATATATCCTTTTCTTTGCACATTGGAAAAGTAAAATGAATTTAACCATATTACCTTGATCTTTGCATGTTTTCAAGTAGTCCTGTTCGTTCTGTAAGCATTGAGTGAATCTATGTAAGGTAATACATGAGATAAAGAACTTTTCATCATCTCATTTTCGTCATTTGACTAGTTTCTTCATATCATCGGATGATTTTTAAAAGTTGTATTTCTACTTCTGAAAAGTAAAAGTGAAACTGTCATATGTAGTAGTAAAGTGTAACGTACACATTTGCAGCGGTACAACCAGCCGGAGCTTGTTGCGCCGCGGCTTGATTCGACACGACGGCCATGGTCATAAATAAACAACCCAAAACCAAAGTTAAATGACTCGATGTTGACGAGGAAGTAGTAGTAGCAAAGGCGAGTCTCATATTGATACGTTTGGTAAGATAGATAGTATTATATAAAGTAAAAAACAAGGTGATACATCTTTTTCTCTTTTCCCGGCTTTTTATATGAGCGGATCGTATAGAAAAAAAGGGGTAGAGGAGTGGGGGTAGCTGTAGGAGAAGATGATGATTTTTCATATACACACTCGCGTATTGTATACATGCATGTACGTACAAATACGAAGCTCAGTCTTAGGGGTGAGTAAGAAGGGTGCTTGAGTTTGTTGAATGACTGATAAAGGAGTAGCAGTGTAAACAAAGCATTCAATCAAACAGTGATGTTCCAATACAGAGGACATGCTGCCCTTACAGATACTACATACTTTCGTTGTTGTGGTTGCTACTGATACGAAAACGTAATCTAATGTTGCTCATTTTGCACTACTTCTTGCTTGTTGCTAATATCTTTGTTTGACAACACTAATTAGTACAACATATGATTCCTGTTAGCACCGCAGCAACTCCAGTAATGCTTTATGCTTTTAGGGAGAACTGACACATCAGGGAACATTATTACATACGTATGACCACATTATTATACAGGTAAGAATTAAGTAATGTCTTTACAGTGCCTTTGCTTCCAGTTAATCTATTTGAGATATCACACTCTACAAGAACAACTTGTCCAAAAGCTCCCGGCGTGTCTGGTGTCTTTATGGTCATTAAACTGATGCAGAATTCCTTGGTTTCGACATATGATGATGAATGCGCATATCAACAGCATACTGTTTTATTGCAGCACTAGCTACTACCCTACATGCTTTATCTGTTTGTATTATTTTTTAGGAAGTTCGAAATAGCCCGTACCAACCAAGTGCAAAGAAAATATGAAAGAAGTTACGTACTGTATTTTCATTTTTCTTGAGCCAGCATTGGAACTCACGGCGTCAACGTTCCTTGTAATAATTGTGCAGTAGATGTCACCGTTGCCCTATTGGTACATATCGAGTGTGTGGATGGATTACTATTTCCCTAGTACCAGCACCAACAGCACGTTTGATGAATATATCATATTGATAGCGATCAGTCTACTTCATGTCACCAAAGAGTGACGCTGCTTGTTTGGTTCCCGAACAAGGGGCAAATCTCTTGTCTCAATGCGCTGCTTAATTTCTGGATGATTTGATGCTGGGATAGATGGAATCTGGGACAAACTCACAAGCAGGCCCGGAAAGTCACATCTTTTAGACCGGATCTGCAGCTCTCTGTATCACCACCCACTTTTTTTCTCTTCTCTCACCTTTTGACCACATACTATGGACTCTATAGAAAGAGAAGTTACGAATCACATGGTTTCCACAGGCGACTCCTCGGCCGAGGGTTCTCAAGCAGCTGGAAACATTGTCCAAGGTATAGACAGTCTCATGCGCGCTTACTGTTTTTTGTTGCCACGAGGTTCTGACATGTTGCTTAGCCGTCAACAGTGCTTCAGTCCAAGCGAATTTGTTACAGCTGATCCAGTCTATGGAAGAGTATTTGACGAGTGACGATGACCATATCCGTGCAAAAGGTATTGAGCTTGATCGCGTCCTTTAACCGCAAACACGAAAAAGTAAAGTGATTAGATTTCAAGGAAAAAACTGATTGATCACGTATGTGTGGTGAAATTGCAACACGTACTTTTCTGTTTAAGCCACGGGTCTTCTTTCGCATACCTTACATAATTGCGACCAACATAGTATCAACGAAGCAGCAGGTAATACAACAACTCGAGCAATAACTCCTTTGGAAAAGGGTGAAGAATGTTGGTTCAACTAACATAATCGATGGATTGCATCTCGTTACTACCGTACACAGTTTCCGTGTTGGTGGATTTTTACTGCGATAGATTGACTGACCGAACGTGTGTTCCGAATCTTTTGGAAGGTTTGGTTGCGTTGACTGAAGCCGAAAACTTTAGTGGCACAAATGCGGTAACTATTGCTACAAGGTATATATTCAGCAAGGACTGATATGTTCTTAGTAAGACGGGAGTTTATCAACTATCTATGCTTGCTGAACGTCTGTGTACATGTACATTCATTTAGAATTTTCGAACGTGTCGAAATTCAACGCTTCCCACAGGCCGCTCGCAGTACAGCATTCCATATCTTGGAGAATTTGATGGATAGACATCTATCAGGTATAATTAATAGTACTAATAATCTACATGGAGATTTGTTATTGACCGTGTTTTTTCGATATTTAGCATTGAAGGCAATCAACAATGAATTTGTTTATGGATTTACGCAAGCCATGGATGGTGAAAAGGATCCAAGAAATTTGATGAGTGCATTCAAGCTTGTGCGATCGATTGTTCAACATTTTGATATTGGTGCTCATGTGGAGGTACATATTTTTGCTTTCTCTAAATGAAAAGAGGTGAACGTGGTGGATAATGTTACTAAACATTCTATAGGATATTTTTGAGGTGACGTTCTGCTACTTTCCTATTACATTCAAGCCTCCTCCGGATGACCCCTATGGAATCACGGCAGATGATTTGAAGCAGAGTCTTCGGTAAGAATATATCTATGAGATCTTACATGTAGAATTTACTAACAAAGTGTGTTGACATCTGCTATATTCAATTTAGTCAATGTATTTCCTCAACTGGTCTCTTTGCAAAGCTCGCAATTCCCTTAATTCTTGAAAAATTATCATCTACTTCTGGTAGTGCAAAGGTTCGTTGGTTTGGCCTTGCTAGGTCTATATGTACCTTTTGATCTACGTAAATTTGGTGCTGACAACTTGAAAAATAGAAAGATTCGATGGAAACACTTGCTGCCTGTGCACCTGTTTATGGAGCCAATGTATTACTTCCTGTCATCAATGAAATTGTTGACTCTTTGAAAGTAGAGGTAATTTTTTTTCTGAGATTGTGTGTGTACACGGGTGTTTGTCCATCTCTTTGGAAAACTTGCTCTTTCTTATAATGAATGTCATAATCATTATTTAGGTTTTCCACTCCACGGATCAAGCACTTGAGGATTCAGCTCTTGTAGCTATCGAAAGCGTGGTTTCTACATTGAGTGCAGGTTTTGCAAGTACTGCTGGTGAAACAATAGAAAAAACGTTGAAGCCTTTGGTTGTTGAATGTATCGCAAACTTGAAGGAACCGGAGCTGAAAAACGCCAAGCCAGCCGGACGTATTTTGCGAGCAGCTTCGTCAGCTTCTTGTATGTAATTATTCTGCTTTTTAACACCTGGGTTTTTGTTTGGAATGGTTCTCAATAGTTTCTGAAAAAATGGTGTAGATGCTGCTTGCACTTCGATCGTCAACGCCATACTACCGTTATTGCTACGTCAATACCGTGAAACTGAAATAACAACACGACGCAAGGCTATAATGGATGTCATTTTGGAATTTTTGGAGGCTAGCAAGAGCCTCTATGGTGCTGCTGATGGCGATGTTGATAGTAAGTAGAGCTACAAAAGAAGGAGCTTCACCATATTTACCTGATCACCTTCTGTATAATTTTAGTGGATCGAGCTGAAGTCTCGCCCTTGGTCACATACAAAGATCGCTTTTTCGGCATCTTCGAATCTGCCATCACTGCAACCAACGAGTATAACGGTCTTCGGCTTTCTGGTCTGAAAGGATTGGAGTTGATGGTTTTATCCAGGAACTATCTATCACAAAATGAAGTAATTTTTGTGGTGTTAAAGTTTGTGGCGATGCATAAATGAAACAGATTACTAATTAAACTTTTAGCGAGGAATAGCCATTCAATCGTTCAACAAGATTCTGCTCGAGGAAACCGACGATGAATTAAGGTAGTGTAACTCTTTGTAATCATGCACTTTTTTAATTACTGAAACGACTATTTTGTGAATAATCACAGAGCAGCAGCCTTGGCTTCATTAAAAGCTATTTCTCAGTTTGACACAAAGTACATCGTCGAAGAGACGGTACCGTCACTCATGAAATGCCTGCCTAATTTAGCTGAGGAGAAGACACAGATTGGATACAAACAAATCTTGGTCGCATTGAAAGCCTTATGCCCTGAACCATCCCTATTCAAAGCAGTCATCCCACCACTGTTACAAAAGTTTGATACTGTTTGCGCTACAGGTAAGTTTATACGAAAGAGATAAAGAACCACGAAAATATTTGTTAATTATTTTTTTTTTTTAAAAGACAAAGATTCCGCATATCCTTGTGCAATTCTTCGAACTCTGTTGGCCATTTTGGAGGTCAAAGCTGCTGAGAAGCACGACGACGTTGCACCGTGCGTTGATTCAATTGTTCTTCATTTAACTGGAGCAGCAATCAATGCATCTTTGGCCTCATCAAAGGAAGAAATGGTATTGTCAAAAGATGTACTTGAAAACGTCGCCTTGGTGATCATGGTTGTCGTTGAGAGCCTCAAATCAAAGTAAGTAAACGAAATTTCACGTATACGACACATGTGAGATGTGATCTGACATAATATCGTAGTGCACAGAAAGCTTTTATCGACCGCATGTTCCAGCTTTATCTTCATGTCGATCTTTCGCAAGTTAACATTCAGGCATCCGGTTTCGAACCATTAAAGGTAAACTGAGCCTTTCTTCTTAAGTCGAAGTACTTAGGAACTAATTATTACTACTTAATATATATGGGAAATAGGATGAATCGTCGAGTGCCCAAAAAGCAACGACACAGCTCTTTGCTGCAGCAATCGCTTCTTGCCGAAGAGATGTATGTATTCAACATGATAATCTTTATAATATGCCGTTATTAAAATTACTAATTCATTCTTTCTAGGTGTCTTTCCCTGTTTCTAGCACAGAAGATTTTATAACACAATTGGTCGATATCACCCTGAAATCAACAGACCAAATTCAGCAGATTTCACTTGTGCGAATTATCGGCTCATTGATTAACAAATGGCGTGATGGTAATAGACATTCGCATAGTTGTTGTGGTAGGCAAGGTAATAGGACTAAAGTTATAATTTAACTTAGCTGCTGCTGCTGCTAAGTTTGTTGAAGCTCTGGCCGCCAGATTGGAAGGAATCATTTCCCAGAATGACGGTAGCTATTCCAATGCTTTGGACATTTATCTATGGGTAAGTTGAAAACAACGTTACTGCAACGACCCTCGATTTCAGTTCCGTTTATATTTTACTTTCTTTCACACTTTTTGTGCTTATTGATATACATAGATCGCCAAAGCGCTGGTATTACGATCTCATGCCTTGGGCTACAAAATGACTGACACTGTTATTGGATGGTGTGCCAATGCAAAGTTGGGCAAACAAGCATCACAAGGCTTTGATATCATCATCGGTGATGATGAGCTAGCCCTTAACAAGGCAGCATTTGCAGTAATGACGGTATGAAATTAAATGCCATGTAATCATTACTCAATACTAATGTGTTTTATGTTTAGATTCTATATAAGCAACGCTTCTTTACGGACTCTCTACCAAAACTTGTGGATGGCTTCCGTAACTCTTCTAGTGGTATGCTGTGGATCCATGATTGTATTGGCTTAATTTTAGTGACGACGATGATAATAATTGCTTATCTGTGTGTTCTTATATTTTCCATACAGATATTAAACACAACTACCTCATTGCCCTTTCTTATCTTCTCAAGAATGTTCCAAAGCAAATTCTCCTGAACGAATTACCACCAGTGCGTTACATGATCTTTTTACGACGCATGATAATCGTTTTAGGCTTTACTAATCATTAAGAAAAAATGTTTAGCTTGTTCCATTGCTTATCCAATCACTCTCGCTACCTGACACGACACTCAAGGTCTCAACATTGGATACGTTCCGACTCGCAATTGCTGAAGCCCCAGATGCTATCACACCTCATGTACGATCTATTATCCCCGCACTATTAGAACTATTAGACACCAGCAATCGACAGAACCCAATGGAAGTGCGGATTGCTGTCCTCAAATGTCTTGCACAATTTCCTTCCAATCTCACCAACGATGTACTGCAACCACACGCACGTTTTGTTACCAAACAACTCGTCAAACCACTGGACGATAAGAAACGACTTGTCCGGAAAGAAGCTGTCGAATGTAGAGCTAGATGGTAAATATTACAATCGTTATTACTGCATTACTCATAAAGAGTCGAGAATAGAATAACTCGCTAACGTTTTCCATTCTTATTTGACCTTTAGGTATACTGTTCTTTCATAGAAAAATAGTAGTAGCTAGGACTCTAGGACATTACAATTCCATTGTGAAACGTTGCATATACTCTTCTCTTTTTATTTGATTGAACCTGTATTTTTATTGTAAGTTACTGGGCAATGTTCCTAGAAAAGCATGTGTGTTCAATATGATAGCTCATTTTCATCAATTCAATTTTCTCAAATCAAAGAATCAAAAATTACTATCTTCACTGAAAGACACGGTGCATTGTAATTATATATTGTCGCATATGTACACTGTATTATACGTTTGAATATATGTTGCTCCTTACAAAAACCGACTAAGTGCATATTAATGCTAGTGGGATGCACGAAAGAATGGCTCAAAGGATACAACCATATTACTGATGAAGTACAGCTGCGGCCACAGGAATTATAGAGTATGTTGCCGTAAAAATATGGCGCATCATTATCATTGATAAGCTGATTACATACGAGCTTATATCATGAAAGCCCACATGCATCGTGCATGGCTGTTGCGCCGCTGTGAGGAGCGCAAGGCCGACCAGTGTACACCAGTGTAAATCTGATTAGAACGAATGTACGGATCAATTGTGATAGAATAACTCTATTCAGATTGGATTCCTCTCATATCAAGTTATCCACGATATATGCTATGGCAAACACGCTATGTTGTATGCGATATTCTTGAGCGCTTTTGAATTTCATTCGTGCAATACCGGCATTATCTTTAAAGGAACCCTAGTTAGCATCCGTCTAGGAGCTAATATGAATGTTCCTAGTTGTTCATACGCCAAAAGGTTATGCGTGCACTGTTTACATACAAAAAAGAACAAGCTTATTCTTGTATAAACGATATGGCAAGTTTAATGTGCAGAAATTTCTATTTACAAAGGATGATGTACTCTTTTATACAAAAAAAGTCAAGGGATTGATGATGTGTAGGTAGCAGATTAGAGGGAGGAGGTAAGAAAAATAAAATATGGGATATGACAAGTGTGCGTGTGTTTGTGAGAGAGATGACAGATGGAAAGTTTTTTTTAGGACGAAGATGCAACGGCGATAGGTGCTGCTGGACTGCGTGTCGATGCAGCTGCGACAGTAGCTTGTCGTTGTTGTTCTTTCTTCTTCTTTGCTGCCACGAAAGCTGCGCGCATCTTGAAATAGTCCTGGTGCATACCGCACTCGGTCTTTTCTTTGCCGCTCCATCGGCCTGATCGTTCGTCTTCTTCACTAGCAGGCTTCTTAGTCGAGTGCCAGTCGCCGATGGATCGGTAACCCTGGTCGACGAGGCTGTTGTAAGGCACCTCATTGGCGCGGATATAAGTCCAGACTTGTTTAAAGTCCCAGAAAGCGAGTGGGTTGAGTTTGATAAGACCAGTCGAATCAACTTCGAGTACAGGGATCTCGCCACGGTCACCCTTTTGACTGCGGCGGCGGCCAGTGATGACGGATTTGACTTGATGCTGCTCGTATGCGCGTTGTGCTGGCTCGACCTTGACGAGAAAGTCGTATGTTGCTTCGTCGGTCTCCCACAGACGTTCACCGTGCTCTGCTTCGAACTCTTTAGCGGTTTCAGCGTTGGTAGGTCTGTAAATATTGAACTTCACGTCGTATGTTTCTTCGCAGCGGTGAACGAGCTCAATGGT
Source organism: Zychaea mexicana (assembly GCF_025766255.1). Classification (NCBI taxonomy): domain Eukaryota; kingdom Fungi; phylum Mucoromycota; class Mucoromycetes; order Mucorales; family Lichtheimiaceae; genus Zychaea; species Zychaea mexicana. The sequence continues at coordinate 310,952 of NW_026516664.1, forward strand.
TTCATCAAAATGGTAAAGTGTGTCCAAGAAGATAAGTGGAATCAAATGCTGTTGGTCGCGGTCGATGCTGATTTTGTTGATGATATCGAGCGAAACTAGACCTAGAAAGAGTTGATAATCCATGTGTTGTATTTAATAACAAGTTCTAACGTTTACTTTATTGTAATATATATGTATATATACCTGTCAGGCCCAAGGCGGTTGTCTGATGTAAGTTGGGCAAGTGATCAATAGCCCATTCGATTATTTCGCGAGGGTCCAAAGTGCCCAAATACTCGTTCAATTTCTTAAGAACTTCAGGTGTGAGGTCGGCTGAAGACTCGATACGTGCAATGTTGGTGCTGACAGGCATATTTTCGACGATGAAATATTTTATTCACTTGTAATAAAAAGTGAGGAGTAGAGGATGATTGTGTATTAAACCTGCGGGGGAAAGTTGTGTCCGTTGTTTATATATGGCTCCAGTCGGGATGGCGTGCTTTGGCCTCTTTTCTTGTTCCCAAAATGGAAGTCGCGATCTGACATCGGCCAATCGTATCCTCTTGCAATGGTGTTATTGCGCTCACCACGCACGCCAGGACGTTTTCTTCATCTTGTTGGCCAACTGAGAATTAAATCAAGGGCGATCGCGTTCCACGCAATGAGGTATATATTACAAATCCTTTCTTTTGCTTTAACAGCAACTAGGTTTTCGGGAAGAAAACAGAGTAGGTGGATCACTAAGCGCAGCCAAGATCAACAACACCATCCATTCCTATCGCTACCCATACTTTAGACTTATTGCATAATTTGAACGGTAGCTCACGCCTTACAGCTCATGAGGTCGGCATCCATTAGAAATCGACCCGATTTTATCTTATCGCCTGCACATCAAATCTTCTATATTAATAAAAAATTAAGCGCATAGGTGTGTATAATAACTGTACGCGGAAATTATTTTTCCTCGCGCTTCCCACTGAATAGGATTAATAATATCTGTACCCCACCGATGATTAGTAACTGACCACTGCTGTCACTGGATACTATGCCAATGCTCTTGACTACTGTTGCTAATTGCTTGTCTCTTTCAATTCAACAGAATTATCTGCGGTACAATCAGTCATATGAAATACATACCACACCGTCTACACTAAGCAAAGGAGGCAATAGCTGGAGGAAATTCACAGCGTCCCCCAATGAAGTTCCGGCATCCTTAAGCTCTTAACATCATTTCTTCAATTGTGCTATCTACTGGTTATGCAGGATTGATCATAATTCACTGTGTTGGCTTCTCAATTGTTTTAAAATACCGCAGTCCAGACGCCCATGCGCACATCCGAACCACGTTGTTTTTCTCAGTTGTTTATAATTTATAATTCATGTCTAAAGACACACCGAAGAATCCACCTATTAAGCCTGTCGCTGAGGAACGGCTTCGAGAGCGATACCAACGAAGATTGAGCACGCCTGGATCTTTAGCACCCAATCTACGATCGAGACAAATTCATTTATTGACATGGGCCATTGCCATCCGTAAGGGGTTTCGTTTAAATTTTTAGGATAGCGAGAAAATTGAATGTTTTTTTGTTGTTAACGATGACTGTTGTTTCATTTAGCGTTAAGCGGTTACGTCGTATTGTTTGCTGACTTTGGACCTGAGGATCATTGCTTTTCCCCGGTAAGGCAGAACTTTTATGCCATTTGCCTTCCTACTTTTAAACAGCACGTCAAACATAACTAACTAGAAACCTTGTTGTTTTTGGTCCAGCTGCGTCGCTGGTTCAATGCTAAACGAAGCCAATTCTGGACATTGTCAGATAAAGAAAAAGAGGACCTGAAAAACCAAGGACGGTTGAAGTAGATCGACCTCGCTGCTACTACTCCAGTTATTAAATGATGTTGTTGTAGTCGCCTTCTACTATTAGTAATTATGAGAAAAGCGACGATTCTTACTGCCCTGAAAAATCCGCTTTCTCAATTGTACATAAAAAACATTCTATATCATGTATTACAGTTAAAAAACGTTCAAACGATATCGGCTTGCAATACATACGAAACCGATTTGGTTTCATTTTATTGACTTTTGTTCCAAACGATCACCAATCAATTCCAAACGTTGCCAATAATCCAGGCCGCTCTCCAAGTTCCGATGCCATGTTTCCAACATCTATATAAAGGGGAGGACGTGGCCCGTTCATGGATTAGCTGCATCTTACTATCACCCCTCTCTTCTGTATATCAAAACATGTCTACCGCCTCCCGTTTCTTCAAAATCTGGTATAAGCCTGAGATCATCCCTATCTACGTTACTGTTGGCGGTGCCGTGGGTCTTGCAGGCTGGTACCTGACCCGTCTTGCTCGCGGTCCAGATGTTGTCTGGGACAGAGTGTAAGCACATTAACCAAAAAGAAGAAACTCAATTTGCCAAAAAGACGGTTCAATATGCTCATGTCCGTTTTTCAATAGTAACAACCCCTACCCTTGGCAGGGCATTGATCAGGGAACCCAAGTGAAGCTTATGTCGGTCAACCAGCAGTTCGACAAGAAATATTCCCGTGACCGTCTGTAAACAACTTCGTCCACTCCATTCCATCCGACATCAACTTTTGCTGTGCAAAAGCTGTTTCTTTTGCATTTCATTATTGTTCTATCTTGCTGCATCCTTAAACCTTTTATATTTTTAAGTCAACCGAGTAATAAAAAAATATTAATATATTATATATAACCGAAAACTGTCTGATTGAGTGAAAGAAGCACTACTGAATACAATGGTGTAAGTACACAGATAACGAAAACTATAAGAGGAAGAAGAGTTACATCACAAAATGGGAGAGTGAAAGTGAAGAGGTGGAGTCAAGATGGGGGGATGTGATTGGGCACAAAAAAGTGTGTGCGAGTTATATATAATGAAACATATCTAGCAAAGGAATAGCAGATGAGAGAGATAAGGAAAGAATAGCAGTAAGAGTTTAAGAGAGGGTGCTGTTTTTTAAAGTGAAAGGACTAGTAGAAAAAGAGTAGTAATGATTTTGCTAGATAGTTATATATACGGAGAGGTGGGGGTGGGGCTACTATATATAATATGCGTGTTGTGGCTTGCTATGTGCAATGAGATGTGAAGAGCGGTCATTTTCTATGCAGTCTCCTTGGATTGTTGTGGTTGAGGTGCAGTTGCAGTAGACGATGATGGTGTGTGTGGAGAATCATCTTGATGTACCATGCTTTTGGATAGGTACACGTATTCGTCCTTTTCTTTATCGTCCGCCAAATTCGGTGATACTTGCTCGTGGTTATGCGTTGGCGAAGCCGGTGCTTGTTGCTGCTGCTGGTGTTCTTGATGCGTTTGTTGCTGCTGTTCGGTCATCGAAGGCTGGTGGTCGTCGTCATGATGATGATGATGATGGTTGCTATTGTTGTGGGCGTCATCATATTCATCGTGCTTTTCAGCATCTGTCATTGTTTCGTCCTCATCATGATCATGCTTAATGTACACCTCATTTTCCCTTTTGCTGTCCTCGTGCTCTTCATCCCCTTCTGCACTGCAATCCATTGGTGTACCAGCGCTTGTCATTTGCTCTTCATCTTCATCATCTTCGTCGCCGTCGTTGTCACTATGATGATCCTGATGTCGACCTTCCTCTCCACCCGTTGCTTCTGTTGCATTTGGCGCCGTCTCATCTTCCAACTGTGACTCGGTGGGCGTTGATGGACCGTGCGAAACCTCTATACCTTGCATAGGCGTGCCTGCATTTTCAACTTGCTGTTGCTCCCGAATCTGTTTTTCGTGCTCCAGACGTTGGAGATCAACTAAATCCATCACGAATGATCGAACATCTGGATCATTATCCATTGCCAGGTGGTAAAGAGCTTGGTCAAGGGTATAGCCAGGCTGGATATCATGTTCACCAATCATATCAGAGAGCACGAGTTCTGTTAGCTCTTGACGGTAAGCATCTGCAAAACCGATTCGATTAGCAGCCGACAGAAGACTATTGGTGGAAAAGAACCACCCACTGATAATTGCTAACTATTAATTACCGTGGATCTGAATAGCACGAATAGTGCGCGAGGTTGCTATGCGCACATTAACTACGGGATCATCAGCCAACGGTACAAGTCTTGGGAGGAAGAAAGATGCAAAATCAGCAGCGCAAATCCCGGCTTCTAGCAAAACTCTGCAGATCTGTACAAATCTAGAAATCCATTGCGATAAGAATGTTGTCAGTTAGTGCGGCGCAGCAAAAAGATATATTGCATTCCAGGTGTGTGTACATACATTAATCGACCGCGGTACGAGCTGGATCGTACAAACTCGTCCAACTTCTCCATAACGTGATTCAACAGCGCCAGAGCAAATTCACGACGGCTATCAATACTGTCTTCATTCTCTTGGTCTGCTTGTGACAATGTTTCACCATCTTCATCTACAGCACGCTTTACAATATCCAGAATGATAGGGAACTAAAACGAAGAGTAGTGATTGTTAATAAAAGAGGATACTTTCACGAACATCAGTCAGTTCTTTCAAAATGATTCCTTACAGATTCCACGCCAGTCTCTCGAACAGCTGCAAATTCATCTTGACAAGCTCGAATTGCCAGAGGCAGAATATGTTCAACCACGCGCGCGGCGTCAAAAAGTAGGGCGATATCGCGCAACTGACCAGCCAATATGTCGCGCAAACGCCAGTTTGTCATGACACCATCCCAAACTTCCGTCAAAATAGGTATATACTCGTTACGGGAGCTGACTGCCAAGGTCCCAAGGAATTCTGCCAGATGCTCCAACACACCTTGCTTGACGTCGTCTAAATCCATTAAATAAAGCGCAAAAATCTGGACAAGGTCTCGTTCTGTGCGTTCTGGCCCGATGATTCGCGCAATTTCGTGCAAAGAATATGCGAAAGTACGTCGTACTTTGATTTGATAATCCTTTGTGAGGTTAAGATAGGTGTCCTTCAGATGCGAATCCCAATAATCTGCGCCAGCAGTGAGAACAACAGCAGGAAAGTTGTAGGCACATATGATCGCACGATCCGTTTCCAGTTTATACATCTGGTTTGGAGATGCGCTTGGACCCAATGACAAGAAAAACTCGAGCAATGGCTCTGGCACCTACATAAAAATCGTAGTCAATATCTAAAGCCCGATGTTGTTTTCTATGTGTGTCCCGCGATGCCGAGTCTGTCTTTCGCTAAGATTTACCTTGCCAGGCTTTCCCGTTGTTTCCCAATCCTCTGGCAGGAACTTCGCTATTAATTCACCAATTATTTCCGCCAGCGTGTTTCGTACATTTCGTGAAACGTCATTTTTGAATAATTTCACACCTTCCACAGCAATACGGTTCTTAACATCATCAGGGAGGACACCGCATAGTAATGGTAGAGTAAGAACGCACGAGCGGCGGACGTGCCAAATGGTGTCGCGCGAATAATTAAGATAAAGAGGCATCTGTACACATGTGATAGATGACTTGAGGTTGGTTATCATGTACAAATAGTAGGCATTGCCGCGATTTTTTTTAGAACAAACTAGATGTGCCTTACCAATCGATCCATAGCAACTTGAGGATCCACCACGGTTGCTAGACTACCAATAGCTGCTGCTGCCTCTTTCCGTACATAGAACATCCCGTCATTTGCCATGCTTTCAACCAAAGGCAAACAACGCTTTGTGCAGCGTTCCGGTCCCAGCACGTTAGCCAATGCAGAAATGAGCTATTGCATAATAAATGTCAGTCATTTTTCTTGGAGAAAGACTACTGGATATACAGCACATACCGAAAGACACATCATTTTTGCAAGATTAACTTCGCCCTGATCGATTTCGTCAGCTGATGGATGATGGTTCATATATCCTGACGCCTCGTCATATACACCATCCTGGTTCCCTGAACCATCCTGAGACTGATCACTGTCCGACTGTCGCGACGACTTGTTCACAATTGCCATTAGACCCAGTACCACGCCTTCGAAAATCTCAACATCCAACAGCTTTTTGTGCAGCCCCTCGTCTTCAGTTCTCTTTGCTGAAGCAAGCTCAGTTGCCACGGATACAATGCATTGCTGGGCCAAAGAAGCCAGACTCGAATTTTGATCCAAGAGAAACTCGATCAAGAGCGGGGCGAACACGTGCTGAGGAATGTGCAAGGCTGATCCCCTGTCGTTATCCGTGGCTGACTTTGACCCATCATGAACAGATTCAGATTGCCTTCGGCTCCCACTCGGTGAAGAAGAACTGTCGCTGGCTGCATCTTCCGCATCAATCGTGGAATATGAGGTTGTGGATGATACCTTTTGGTCTTCAATGTCAATATCCTCGCCTTCATCATGAACTTGTTCCATATCATTAAGTTCTTGCTGCTGAAGATTTTCCTTCGTTCCATCATCGTCACTACCACCTATCTGACGCTCTGTTGATTCTTCGGTAGGTGTATCAACAGCCGGTGCCGGAACAGAGATTGTGTCCAGCTCTTCGTGTTGCGAATGGAGTGACGACGACGGCGCTGGAGCAGGTGCATTCTGGGCATCGTCTTCAACATTTGTTTGCTGTTGTGTGGATGGCGACCTTTGTTCTTGTGTGGCTGAGTCAAGGAGGGGCGGTGCATTCTGTATCCCAAGCCAGTTAACCATTGTACTTTTTCCCATCCTTCCTTCCAACTCATACATCGCTGCCATTGATTCCTCATACTTACTGTATAATAGTACATCATTATTTTGTCAAATTCGCTGATAATTGTCTCACGCACCGTATCGTCCGGATCAGTACATATTTTCAACACCATAGGAAGCACATAATTTACAGCTTCAGATACGCTAATTTCGTAAATTGTATTTGACAGTTCCTTTGCGACAAGTAATCTATATGCATAAAGACAAGTAGCTGCTGTGTTTAGTTATTCTGAATAACTTCCAAAGCAAAACCGTTTTGTGTTTACCTGTGAATTATCATGTCACTTTTGTTAAACATGTAAATACGTTCCATAGGTGTCAACGAGTCGTCCATTATTAGTTCATCTTCAAGATCATCGGCAGAGACTTCTACAAAGCGCAAGATGAAGGTTTAAAGTGTAAATATCTTGACCCAGGAAGAACCACTGTTGAAGAGAAACGAACCTTCTGACATGACTTGTAGTAATGAATCTGTACTAAATCCTTCGGCAGGTGTAGGCTCCGGGTATTCATCTTGACCTTGGTATTCTTCTTGATGTTGCTCATCATCATAATCTTTGCTTTGCTCTGTCACTTTGACGGTTTCGTTCGGTTCCTTATCATCGTCCTTTGGGTGAGAGTCCGTGCTGTTGTTGCTATAATGGGTATTGCTGCTATTCTCTAGTTCTCGAGTCTCAGGAATTGATATGCCGTTATATGCTGGCGATTCATGCTGTGTTATTGACGGTGTATCTTCGGTGTCGTCGTCGTCGTTGCTACCATTGTTTACAGTCACTTTTATATCCTTTGGCGACTCTGCTAATTCTGGAACCTTTGGTGCTGTTGCTTTCGTTAACGTCGACTTTTCGTCTTCAGCCATAGTCGTTCCAAAGACAGTATTGCCCGCATTGAAATCGTCGTGCTCGTCTGTAAAATCGAAGCCGAGTTCTTTATATATATAATGACAAAAAAACCGGGTCAGATACGCACCGATAACGACGCAAAAAATGGCCCTCGTTGTTTCAGGTTTGAAGGAGAAAGAACAAAAAAAATGTTTTCGTTGCGCTCCATCCAATCCTCCCGAATGAATGCCGATTGCATAGTAAGATAGCAAGTATTAGTTAAGGGTATATGGACAATTACCAGCCATTGCGATTATTGAGCGCTACGTTGATAATATAGAGTCGATACAGCAAAGAAAGAGAAAAAGAGATTGTGTGTGTGTTGCAGTATATGTTTTTATCTTCGAATTCGTCAATACTAGTGAAGGAGAGAGGTGTCGAAGAATACGATCAGCATTCGTCTTTGTAAGCGTCGAATGAGGGCAACACAGAAAAGAAAATAAATGTACAAAGTTTTCAACAGAGATGAACGCAAGCTCGTGGTAGAAGAAAAGGGAAAGCGGCACCTACTAGTGAGCGAGCGAGGGAGAAAGTTAAGAGCCCTCACACCCACTCACTCAAAGCTCTCACCATTGTGACTGCTCATAAGTTTTGATCCCCATCGTATATGGATGGGCGTTCCACATCGTAGGTTACGGTTGTCCATCGCTCTTGACTTTAGTCAGGCAATGGCCCAGTCTATTGCCTACGTGGATGGGTTGTCCGGTGAAATGATATGTCGCCTGCTAATATGTACAAGGTAGCCCATTCCATCGATAGACAATTGATCGGAGGGTGCGCGCACCCATGATCTCCGCTTTGTGTGCTTGTGCATTGACCGATTGAATCCTCCACTCCTTTTATTTTTGTGTACTGTTTAACTCCTTGCTTATTACATATACTACTAATAAATATAGATATTGCTAAATGGAGCTGTATGTACTGAATTTTTTCTCCCAATTAAAATCGTAGTAAAATCAGCATCCATTTTACGTTTCTGTACTTGCGCTGTTGGCTGTGCCATTTTAAATCACGCTTTTGACACATTGCGCTTCGTCTGCTGTTCCTTAATCATATATCTTGTTACGCTTCTAAACACGAGTGACGCTCACAGGCAATCCTTAGAACTTTTTACAGTACAATTTGACTTTATTTTTCTGAATGAATTAGACAAACCAAGTTCATGCCTTGATTCTTCAGATTCCTCACAATCTTCCCAAAAAAGGAAGTCCTGTAATCTTCCTAGTAATCAATCTTCGTCAATTTGAGCGTGTCTTACTCACTTCCATCTTTATGATGGTGGTAGCATCAATGGTCTGAGGTCCTGATCGACAATGCTGCCTTTGGTTTTGGCATGTTTGCAAGTGTGCCCCAGCTTCACAGGTCGACAGGCCTACACTAACATAGCCTTGTAGCACTGCAGCAGGCACCTTCGGTGTGCATTCACGCTAGTTGCTGCCATTGACAGGTATTCTGCTATTGCAAGTGGTTTGGCAATGCGGAAACGGGTGGAACTACCTTGTCACACTGTGCATACAACCTTCTTTTCTTTCTTTGCATTTCGGCTCAAACCCGTTACCAGCCCGCATGTGCTTACTTGTGGAAGTACCGACAACAAGAAAGATAAAATTTACACTTATGTCATGTGTGTATGTATGCTCTTCTTTTAGCTTTCCGAGAAGCTACACTTCACCTCATCTTTTGCCTTCTTTTTCTTCTTCATTTTACCGACGCGAGATGCAAACGCGCATTACGTACTTTTCTTCATGTATGTACTTTCTCCAGATGCTCCTTAAGAGTAGGTTTTCCCCAGGGACTTTCTCGACTTTCTTGGCTTGTTCTTCGAGAAGGAGAAAGATCGTCCCTTCGACTACTCTCATCGCGTATAATAACCCGTGTAAAGGAGCCACCTGACTTGCGCAATAATAAGATACAATACGTACTGCCTACTACAGATATCATGATCTTTTGTTTCTAGATCAAGAGTTAGCAATGCCACGTAGGAGTTAATACGCCGTTGACATAGTAACAGATGTACAGTATCTTTCTTCTTTCACCAAGAAGCACCAGGTATAAGCATATCCTACAGCTACTATCTATACTGTGCACAGTTACGCTGCATCACATGAATGTTTTTTTACCCGACGAGCAAAGGCATTTTGTACTACCGTATACAAGTACCATGGCCCACTTGTCGTAGTATAGAACCAAGTTACTCGCTATGTATACATGGTAGCATGCTTTTGGAGACTATACTTCAGTCAAAATAACGGTCAATAATGTTGTGAACCGCAGGCTGCAAAGGATTGGTGAGTCTGATATAGGACGCGTCTTACGCGTTTGCCTGCGTCTCCGACACGCTGCGTGTACAATGAAGCACGCACGAAATTTTAAGTTTGTGTTGCTGTCTGCTCTTTATTCACTTTGAAGATGGTAAAAGACCCAGCACGAAAGATTCGCAAAGTCATGCAAAGACATTTACCACCGGATATGGTCTTAGATGCTTCTGTAGAGCATTTGGTTGGTATTGGTATTTTTTTAGCCCATCGTGTTTTAGTTTTTGTTTTACACTTAGCTGATCTGCAGTTCTTATAACACACAGATCTATATGAATTATATCATGTTTATTGAGCGATTGGCAGAAGAATCAAACAAGGCTGCTCAAACTAACAAGAAAAATAAAATAACAATCGACGAAATCATGGAGGTTGTCGAGGTAAAAACATACTCCTTTTCATCGGTTAGCGAAGGGGACAGGCTTAAGGAAGGAGAGGAAGAAGTTCTTTCTAACGTACTGGGATGTTTCACCTTAGAACGTAATGCAAGAATTTCGTGGTTAGAAGGGCAAAGAAACAAGGATAAGCATGCAGCGACGATACCCTAAAGCAAAACCCATCATGTGTACATATCATTTTGCGTATATATAATTAATCTATAAAATCGCCTCTAGATCCGCAATATCCTATGTTCCTGCTTCAAAGTCTACATGTTTTTTAGGAAGACGAAATAACCTTAGCAATTCTTTTCGGCGTATGTACGTGTCTGTGTGGAAGCTCGAGATTAGAAGATCTATCCGTACATAATTTGTTCTGTCGGCACGATAGATTATTCTGGACCTTTTTCTGAACAGGGAAAAAAAGGTACATCTCCTTACGTTGCGTCCACCATACCTCTTTTGTTGCTTCTGATGATATTTTGTATATCTTCGTCAGTTTGGGAATAGCATGGAGGTACTCCTATACTTAGTATACTATTATTCTTTCCTAACATTTCTTTTCAGCAATTGTGTCATATTCAGCAGCTGCTAGTCTGTGATGGATAAGACGTGCATGCATCAATTAAGGACCATGCGCTGCACTACTAGTGTTTGATTAAAAAGACAAGATCATGGGGCGATCAAATGGTATGCACGTAGGATGTAGTATCTCATGAATTGACAGCAGTAACAGCAGGAACAACAATAGTGACATACCTGATAGCTGTACGTACCATATGTAGTTAGATATGTGAGACCACTGTAGTTAATGTACCTTATTTTGTACCATCATTCAATCTCCTTTTCCTGAAGAAATATACGCACGTGTGTTGAGAGCAGCACAGAAACAGGAACACCAACGGTATGGATATATTTATTCCGCTAGGAAAAGCGAAAAAGAAGAAATGGCCGGACACCCAGGGAACGAGGAAAGAAAGCGAAAAAAGGGGAGAGAGGAGAAGAGTGGGATTAGGAAAATCCTTTTGGTTAGCTCTAGTGGAGCTCTAGTGGAGAGAGGACGACACAAAGTAAACGTAAATTTCAATCTATCCAACGCGCGAATCACAGAGCTATCATCTTTGGAGCAACAAATGCGGTTAAATTATATGTGTTTTCAATTATAATGCATGCTACCTTACGCAACAACACCACCTCTGATAGTACTAATACTATATACTGCTACTGCTGCTGCTGTTTTTGTTGTTGTTGTTGTTGTTGTTGTTGTTGTCCTGCTCTTGTTACTCCTCATCGCCAACCTCATCGTCATCAAACTTTACTTAGCTGTGCTTCTTCCTTTAGAACAAGTAATGGTTTGATTCCTGCCGTCACCTTCTGTCTATCATACATTACATTCCCGATATGCCGGACTTGCTATATACCTCAGCGCAGTAATTCTTTTGTCCCGTTTTTCTCTGTTACTGTTTTATATGTTGCCAGGGAGAAAATGATGCTCAATTTTTATATTCAGTACATAAAGGAACAAGTGCTCGCCAGTGAGGAGAAGTTTAACTTTTTTTTGTTTACCGCGTTTTAAGTTGTCCATAAACAATAAAAATAAAGACGACCTACTTTTGTTTCTTCTTATTCTGTTTGCTTTTTCTTTTTTTCTTGTGTCCCGGTCACTCCTTCACTTTTCATTCTTTGTAGTTTATAACAATAAGAGTAAAATCCCAAGAGGTACTCTCCTTTTGATCACTCTCTTTATCCACAAACGGCCGCTCTTTTTTCTGCAACTACTTCATTCTTATTTCTCAACTTCCTACTTGTTCTTCTTTTGTCGCTCCTTCCACAAAGCACCATGGCAGCTAAAGCAGAACACGACGCTATCGCCCATATTACGTTATTAGTGATGGTCCAATGGATAAGCATAGCTGCCATCGTTCTCAACGCCATCGCACTGAACGTCGCCAGTAGCTCCAGCCAGGGCCTCATTGCGTCAAATCCTGGCCCACAAGATTATTTGCTGGTCGTCCTGGGAGCAATTTCGCTACTTGGCGCTTCGCTTTTACTATGTCTTCACCTCCACGTATTTCTCCAATTGATGGATAATCGTCCGTTCGCACCATCCAAAACAATCTTGGCGTCAGAAATGACAACTGGCGTCATTCTCATTGCTCTGTGGGCTTCAGCAACATCCATCATTTTGACCAATTACCATGGTGAGTATAGTAGTCCTGGTTGTGAACTTCATAAGATAAAACGAAGCGAATAAGCCTAAAACCGTCATTGCCTTTGTTATCATGTAGTTTCATCTCCTTGCCGTTTGGATGGTACAGAATTCGTACAACTGTACGGCCAAGCATGCGACTTACTCAATTACTCGATCGTTCTCGGTATGTGCTGTCAAAGACCTTGTGCTACATTATCTTTTCGTGACGCAACCAATTATGAAGAATGCGACTAACACGAAAACCCAAAGCATTTGCCGCTGTTGGTGGCTGGCTGCTGGTCATCCTAGCTACACTGTTTACGCTGACACGATCGTCAATGCATGCATCTGTATTTACCGTTGAAAACCCTTATTTTACAAAACAATCAGCGAGCGCCTTTGCCCTTTGCGCCGACAGCAAGTCATCGACCATGCAATCCATCGCGCCATATCAAAAACCAAAGTTCCCATCAGCAGCAATCGTGCCGTCATCAGCAACTAAGAAGATCGACAACAGCATGGATACCTCGGACTCAATTCGTGCCATCTACAATCTAAGTTACAATGTACATCATCGGCAACAGTATGACAGTAAGCAACACCAGAAATCAAATGGAAAGTCGCTACGCGGAGATGCCAAGAGCTGGTGCTCAGATGATTCAGCTGCAACTACTGCAGCAGGACACGACGATTTAGAAGTTGGGGCCAAAGCATCTATGGAGTCTATCTCATTTGACGATTTGCCACGTATCCAGGTCGGCATGTCTCGTATGAACCTATCGTTCTTCGCAGAGACGGAACAAGGACAAGATAAAAAGACGTCCAGCAGCTCATTAAAACCTTAACTGATTCATCTACTACATCTTTTCCTCCTCCTCCTTACTTCTGTAACGTGTTAACGAGTATCCTTCTTGTTTACATAATTTGGCTGCAAGACGGCCAAGCAGTTATCCATACAGTCATCGTACCATCCATCATATTTTGCTTTTTTACAGCATAAAGATATCCTTTATATGTTTATTTCGTTTAAGACTTTTTTCTTTTGTTTAACGTAAACTTCCATTTCGACGCACGCAACAAACTCCATTCCTTTCCTTTTTCTACCGTATCAAAAACCATTAATGCTCACGCACAAACTAGATATTCGTAAATTTCATTTAACAAGTAATAAAGAGTTTTTTTACATGTGGTTTTTTTCTTCAAATTTACGAATACTATTTATTAGCGATGATTTATTCACCCGGATGTTAGGTGAAAAAAATGCATGAAAAATCCAGAAAAACCCGTCAGCGGTGTAACCAAGCGTGTGACTGTTGGCTCACTCCAACCTGCGAGGGAAAGAGGTAAACACGCTCCGCGAAGCTCAATACACCCGATTTCCTTTCATTATATACGTTTCTCAATGGCTGGCGCTTCTGCTTTTGGATTCCACCCTCACTTTGCTGGTTTCTGGCACCGATTTGCCGGAAAGACCCTTGGCGCTAGCATGTGGTTCTGGATGATGTACCGTGCTAAGCAGGACGGTCCTGTTTTGCTGGTAATATATCTGAATTTACTACAAAACAGCCGTTTGCTTTTGAGTGACTTTCGGTTTATTGACACTGAATAATTGTGTAGGGCTTGCAACATCCTTGGGATCACCACCACGATGACGGTCATGGCGAAGAACACCACTAAAATGTTTTAACAGCATTAAGAAAACCTCCATTGACGAATTGTTAGCACACACACACACACAACGTAAATGCACAACCCTGATCACCGAAATGAACGGATTTCTTTACACCTTTCCCCACCCAACAACCCACCAAAGTTTTTTTTTTGTTCTTTTGGGTATATCACGTTTCTTAATAGATTTGCTTACATGCAATTTGTTTTAAAGATATCTTTAAACATTGGACGAGCTTGAACGCAATATGGATTAGTTTTATTTCAGCATGGTGTACATACAAAGGCCTCAAGTAATTTTTGAACGGTTGTGAGGGGGCGAATAGTTTTGATGATACAGATATGGGTATATACAAGGAAAAAATGGTCATTTTGGGTTGGCGGGTAGAGAAAGATGAATGAGGGATAGATAAAGTTGGTGGGATGAGGTTTCCTAGTTTGCTTTCTCTTTGTTGGTAGCGGTGTAGCTGGTCTGTGATTGCTCTTTGATCCATTCAGAAAGAGTTCTTTCAAGCGACTCAAAGGTCATCGCGGATACTTTGACTACCCAATCCTTCATTTCGGTTGTATCGAGTTGCACGAGTGCCCAGCCATTCGAAACAGCAAGTTCCCATGCTTTGCTAAACACGTCGAGAATATACGGTGCATGTTTTTCGATCCACAGTGTCAAGTAAACGTAAAGTTGCTTACTCAGCAGCCATGTGTGATTCGCAGATTGCTGGATGCTGCGAATGGATGCTGCGAGAGTATGGTGACCATGAAGCTGGACGGCAACCCATATTCTCGACGAAACAGATTGTGCAAACATCCACACGGCGATAATAGGGTCGGATACAGTGTCGGATACGAACCTGTAATACGCAATGATAGTTGGTTGGACAAAAAAGTAAGCGCTGATCAAGGCAGGGCGTATTTGCCGTATGTAAAATGCCCATAACATTGTTGTTAGACGTTTGTATGCCTTTGCCAATGATGGCATGATCTCGTTCGTAAAGTAGGCGATGCACGGCATCAAGAGCTCGACGTTGTTGGTGAAGAAACCTGCTTGTTCTTCGATCAGCCAGACGACGTTCGAAAAAAATACGGTTCTCATTTTTTGTAACCGCGTTTGAAAGCCATGCGACTCAATTACTGAAGCAATAAAATCAACAGTCGTAATGATCCCGCATCGCGCGTTTCGTAATAAGGGTAAGGCAACCTGTTCCAGGGCTCTAGCCACTACCCATTTCATCTGCATGCTGGTCCATGATGCACTGCGGCTCACCCAGTCGTACATCCGCGTCGCCTTGATGAAACTCCATATTGTTGGAAGGGCTATGGTTGCGAGCCAAGTGAGATCGTTTTTAATGGATCGCAGCACTTGTTGACTGCCATAGTAGAGCAAGACACCCAGTCGGTAGAACCGATAAACTGTCCATACTGTGGGTTTCCAGACAACCGCGGTCCAGACATTTGCCATATCCGAAGCCAACTGTTTCCAGTCATGTTGCTTAGCAAAACGTTGCCAAGCATCACCGAATTGGATCGAAATCTTGTGGGTCCATCGATAAAAGTGGACTATCCCGATAAACAAATGGTCGATGCAATGGATGGTCGCGGGTATGGCTGTGTACAATGCATACTGTTGAGTCTCATAACAGACATGCACGCCGCGTGTCGTCCACCATTGCTCGCACTGTGCGTATTTTGCTGGTAGCCAGACTGTCACTTTGTCAAAAAGCCAGGCGTCAATCATAGGTGCTGATTTTTCAATAAACCAAAGCGTCCAAAAGACTGAGCCGCGAATGCAATCTAGTAAAGCACGCGCAACAATATATACTGCTGCTAATGGCATTGCCAGCACATAATGTACAATAGATAGCTGTTGTTTTTGGGTTGTTGGTTTCTCGGTTTGTTTTTGTTCTCGCTGTTGTTCAGCGATCTGCTCGTCGTAACTTTCGTCGAAGCTTTTCGTGAGATTTGTGTTTACGTTGCCATGCTGGGATCGCTGCTGCTGCTGCTGCTGCTGTGGCTGCTGTTGGTTCAAAGTCGTGCCTTTGACATGGTTAGCTCGGGATTGGGTCTTTTGAATCTGCCGCATTCGCCATGCAGGGTAATCTCGAGAGATCCTCCAAAGGAAGAAAAATAGAGTGACGAGAAGAAGACCTCGCCAGGAGAAAAGTGAAGTGAGGATGTAATTTAGCAAAATCATAATGATAATAGAAAGGAGTGCATATAAGAAGAGAAAAGAAAGTAATAGAAGGTGTCAAGTCCAAGAATTGCTTGGCAGACTCCACGCTGAAACGTTTCGATTTTAATGCACAAACAAGCTTAAATTCGTGTTCCCTTTGTGTCCAACCAATTTTGTAAGCTGTGATTCAGCAATATTAACTTGAGTTGTAGTTCTAAATAACAATGATAATATTATTATTAATCTTCGTTCCAAATTGTCGCGTATGTACAGAGAAATAAAAGGGACTGAATGCATTGTAGTTGGTCTTGTATTTTTAAGGTGTTCCATGAGGGCGTCGAGATGGTGTCGCTGATAGACGTCGTCTTGATCGCTTAAATCTTGTTTCTCGACGCAGACGTCTACAAAATAAGAAAGATAGAGGTTATAATTCGGCTTGCGCTGTAATCGTAATGTGTGTATTTACCTCATGTTACGCTCCTGAGCAATCAGCAACTTCTCCAATTCTTCATTCGATAGTACTTCCATCTGTGGTGCCCAACTTGCTGCGTCTTCTATGTTTCTGAATCCGTTTAAGAGAGGTTCGGCAAGCTCTTCGTGTAGCGACTACATTGCGACAGCGATAGATGGATCAGAATACAGATACTTAATAGTCTTTTATATAAAGAAAGCTAACCTCGTCAACCCATCGCCTCTTGTGTCTGTAAAGCTGTTCCCGAATAGCATGAGCAATGATGGGAACATATTCGCCGCCCAGTCCAGCTTCAGCCGCCAGTTGTTTGCTAAATACTTCAGGTGCATTGTCCGACGTATTGTTTAAATCCCATTCAAAACGATCTCGCAGATTAATTTTGCCAATTTGTAAATCAAGCTAGATAATAGACAATAGCGAACTTAGCATGAATATGTTTTTGTTCGTTTTTGTATATTATTAAAGCACATACATTGATCACCACTCGGATGCTCTCTGAAGGTAGCTCAACTTCATGTACTGCTTCAAAATCCATCACTTGAGTTCGTATTGATTCAGCAATAAGCGGTACAAACTTGACAACTGGAAGCTCTAGATCTTCACATAGCAACTCTGCGAACTTTTCCGGTGACAAAAATTGCTCTGATAAAAGCCAAAAAAAAAGAGAGGGTTAGTAACACAGTCCATTGTCTGATCCTTGTAATCCATCGACGAAAATGCAGAGCACGATCGCTCTCCTTACCGTTCATATTCCATAAGAACGCGTCCCGCAATTTCACCTCGTCCAAATCAATATCTAACCGAATTGGCACCAGTACTTCCTCCATCTTAGATGCCCTTTCAAGTTCTTTCTCTGGAGGATAGATATGGTTCTTTTTACGCAACACTTTACGAAGTTCTGCTTGTGGTGGACCTTGACTCCCTGGCGTTGACGTCCGTCCAGCAGCGGCAGTGGCTGCAGCAGCAACAGCCGATCGTGTCCGCATGCCCGATGATGGTGTTCCTTCGTCTGAATCCTCCCCATCGTCGAAATCATCGTCGGATTCAGGAGCAAATCGTGGTTTTTTGTTTGTAAGGTAGCTGCTGGGCAATAACAACGCGTTGTCTTCAGATTGCTTTAATCGTGCGGGGTATGTCGAAAAAACGCCTTGTATATTGTGCGAGAAGCCTCTATTGACCATTTGTGACGGAAACATTGGGTGAGGATATGAAACGCGCCCTTGCATGTGCGGTGGTGGATAGTGATGCATTGGATACTGCTGTTGCTGCTGCATTGGTGGAAAGTGCTGTTGTTGCTGTTGTGGAGGTGGTAATGGCTGCTGTTGTTGCATGTACGGCATCGGAACAAATGGTTGTTGATAATGTTGAAATTGTTGTTGCTGTGGATGTGCCATTGGCATACCACCAGCACTTGTTGGGTAAGACCCATTAGGTTGCAACGACGGTTGGTAAGGAATGGACATTGTGTTTAAACAGAAAAAGAAAGCGCGCGAAGTGAAAAAAAAAACGTCAGCGGCAATTTTAACTTCTTCAAATGCCGCGGAACCAATTTTCACTCTTTCTTGAGAGCGTATAAAAGAAAAAGGAACCACCGACGCATCCTCGGTTTCTCATGAAGCGGTCCACGAACGAGGTTGACTCGTCCTTTGACGGATCTGAGGCGCAGTACGTGTCGTATGTTTGAACGAATTTGATTTTGCTGGCAAATGCGTTTAATGTTGCTGTCATTCCCCGAGGATCGCCCTGATCAATTTGAAATGCATTCTTTTTTCCTTTCGTAGCAGACTCTCTAACGATGTAAGGAATGGTATTGTTGCATTACATAGCAATAATATGGACTATATGCAAGCCAGCGGTGCCGACTGGAATCAGGTAAATGTGTTTACTACAGCGCGTTGAAGAAAAAGAAGTAGTAGTACGTTTGGGCTCGTTCGTTGGATCGCGACAAACTGACTTTTTTCGCTTGTCTTGAGTACAGTTGCGCTTGACGGATCTCGAGTCGTCAAACATACAGTTGCAGATACAGGTCCGTCCTCCCTTTAGTTCTTAAAAATTATAACTTTGTTGCATATGTATTGACAGTGCAAACTTTTCTCTCTTTTAGTGCCTGCGGCGGATAAGTACAACAATTCCTATATTGATGCATGATCAGCAACAAGCAGTATTGGGATCCCTCTTGCAAATATTTCGCGAAACTACGAGCGAAGAAATAAAGGCATGCTACATCACTTTTATTTATGGTTTTTGCCGGGCGATCTTTTAACAATCTATAAAACTTGTTTAGGGGATTGTTATGTCACTTGTTCAAAAGTTCATGGTCGTACCTCAAGTCAATGGCCCACTATTGTTCAAGGACCTGGTTCTTCGGGTACAAAAAGAGAAGTGACTCTTATCTCACGATAGCGATTACTTTTATGCATACTAAATCACTGTTTGTACACAGCTATCGTCAAGCTCAACCTCAGTGCGCACTTTGTTATACAATTGCATTTACGACTTTCTCAAGGCAAGTTATTTGAAAAGACTAGAGCGATGCCACTTGTATTTTGGTGGGATATTAGCTAAATAACTTATTGGATGGGCATAATTAACTATTTCGTAGGCACGACAACTTTCGATTACTGTGGAGAACCATAAATCACTGACTCTTCTTTATGAAAAAGCTGTACTGGAGTTTGAGGAGCCAGACTATCGCGTGCGAGCTGCGTGCATTCGTCTATATTCACTGCTACCATTTGTCTTTAAAGCCTATGCAGGCTTTCAGATCAGCGTTCTTGAAAATTTGAGTGAGATGAAAGTTCAGAAGCTTATAAGTCGATTTGTCCGTGATAATGATCCACGTGTTCGAAAAGTAAGCAGCAAATACTTGAAGGACCTCTCTGTGTGTGTCACTCTACTTTGAAACGACAATGGACTTGTAATTAACTGAAGCGATCCGGTAACTTAGAGTGCGCTTGACTCATTGGTTGATATGCATTTACGTGGATCGCCACTCTATGACTCTCTCTACTCTTTGGCTGTCGTCTCATTGCGCGACGATTTTGAAGAAGTTCGACTTGGAGGTCTTAATCTCATATGGTATTTCTATTCGAACTCTCTATATCATGAATTACAAATATGATAACACAGAAAATATGCTAATTGTACATCAAACACGCAATTATCAGGGCAGTGAGTTCATTGAATCCCGATATTCTATTATGGTTGCCCAAGGACGGTCCATATGAGACTGTTCGCTTGATCGATGATGCTTTCTCGAAAATTTGCGACCTGGTCAACGATGTATCTGTTGTAATTCGGACAAAGGCGTGTGTGATCATGTCGTCATATCAACATGTCAATGCAGATATCTTATCACAAACATTCAGCAAGCAAATCATGTCACGATTAAGACGCAGGTTCGACCGCAAGAGACAACGCAAACATGAAGTGAGTATCCATACTCTATAGTTCATGTATGTATGTCATTTTTACACATTTGTTTTGTACTTTTTGCAGATTATTCCCGTAGCAGAAGGGGATATGGATGTGGAAACGGAGGAATTCCGCATCATGGATTCTGGTGCCTGCGGTGCTTTTGTACATGGTCTTGAGGACGAATTTCAAGAAGTACGCAATGCATCCATCGGTATGTGACTAGCTGTTTGAATTGGCAGTTTGTAAAGAAGTGATCATAATCATTCGGCTTTTTTACGTATTAGATTCCATTTGCGAACTTTGCATGTATAATGGGCATCTTGTGAACAAGGCTGTGGATGCTCTCGTTGGTAAGTAGTTATGAGCTAATAACTGCTAGCCATCCTTTTATGTTTCTAATGATCGACTTCTTATTATATCAGATATGTTTAACGATGAGATCCCCCAAGTGCGTATCAATGCGATCAACAGTTTGCGCAAAATCGGTACCCGCTGGCCTTTGAAATTTGATATAGAGCAATTGGAAATTTCCGCCGGTACTCTAGACGATTTTGATCAGACAACACGATTCACAACGCATGACCTTCTGGCGTAAGTTTGTAAAAAAAGGAAAGAAAAAGAAGGTACTTTGAAAGCTAAAAAGTTGATTCGTAGTGTTGTTGAAATTGAAAACGAAGAGTCGCTCTTGCTTTTAATGACCGAGCTAATGGAAAATATCAAACGATATCCTCAAGACTTATTATCAATATATCGTTGTATACGTGAAGTTGGTAAAAGACACCCAGCTATAGTTGGTAAGTTGCTACTTGAGGGCAGCAGATCGTATCCGTTATACAACATACGTTTTTGGTACGAGGTCTAATCACGTGCAATAGCTAAATGCCGCAAAAGCTTGTTTGACATTGATAATCGCTATTTGACCAAAGAACCTAGCATTGAAAGTCCTGTTTGTAAGTGTCTATATATAAGTGGAGTCGCTGCTGACCATAATGTACTTTTTAACTTACAAGGAATTGGATAGATACCGCCCGCGTAATACTACTTGTAAATGCTGTAGTATCACAGCCTTCATTAGCCACGGATCTACCATCATATATGTTCCAACACTTTGCTTATTATCGAAGAAAATACCCAGATTGTGTCCAAGACATACGGGTAACAAATAATTGGCGTAACAATTTTAATCACTACACAGCCAGAATACAAATCTAACTTCTTTCTTCTTTTTTTCCAGGTGCTCCATGAAAATGGGTTGATGAAGAGCCCGGAATATGCCAGCATTGATGGATTTGTTTCTGAGACAGGTAACGCCTACCATGTTCTTTTATTTCAATAATTATTGCTAGGCATATGATTAATCACTATTGGCGATAAGTTGCAAAGATGAGTCTGAGAGATATCTCGGAATACACAACAACGACATCACATTTATTACAAATCGTAAAACGCCAAGCCGAACGATGGGAATATTCTGCAGCATTAGCGACGATACAAGATGCTATCAAGTGAGTCGTTTTCCCTTATCATCCTGGAATGTGAGAGTTATTTAGCTTACCTCATCCTCTTATAAAAAGGAACTATAAATATATCTGTACACTACGGCCGTCCGGGAATGTGCGCTTAGCAATTACATACCTTGAATGCTACGAATTGGTATTGAGGGTAAGATACTGCTCGTTTTATATACATGTATGTACACGTGAAACATTATACTAACCGTAAGGGGATCAGATAAAACAAAACTTTGGGACGCCATCATTTGCATCAACAGCACAAATCGCTGCCACCAACCTACTTCAAGCGTCTTATATCATGCAATACAGCTTTATCGGTCTCTCGGCATGGAACATGCAAGCTATAATCTACTTTCGAATCCTCGTCAGCATCGTGTGGACGTTTGGTATAATCAAAGACATGCCAGTGTAAGTGATTATAAGCACCCGAATATGCTTGCTCAAGATCTTCTCTGATTCTTCTTTTTTTTTATAACAAAAACGACATAGTACCAGTTCAGCCTTCAAACTTCAAAGTATTTTCATTGCTTTTGTTAATCGTATCGATCAAATGAGTCGGTAGGTTGAATAGTGAAAAACATGTCTGGAAAATTGTGGAAAAGGTAGAATTCTTTACTAAATGTGCGAGTTAGACATTTGGATAAGGAAATCTACCAAATGCTATCTATTGGCGATCTTAGAAGTATCCTCGTTAAAATAAGCACGGACCCTACTGCTGCAAAATGGGTTGGATTGCACTCGTTTCTGACGGTAAGCATCCTTTTTGACGTATACTCCCTTAGATAGACATGAATTGACATTGGGTTGTTCTTGTATGTATCTTAGGGCTTCCTCCCTATGGAATTGGATATAGATACTGCCGTGAAACACACAAGCGCAGAAATCACTAATCCGCAACCTAACCCGGACAAACCGCTCAAATTCAAATCCAACATACGGGTCAACTTGGACGTTGAAGCAATTATATACAACTCCAGCGATATCTACGATATTGCCATCGAGGTAAATTTGACATCATGGATGTTCTCTTTGGTAATGATAAAGCCTAGACATTAACGGGTTTTCATTGTTGTTATTGCTACTCTTAGATCACCAATCCGGATCAAAGTAGTCAAGTATATTGGCCAGTATCAAACGATTTTATACCAACCACACCCTTCTGCTACAAACTAAAAGCCAAGGTTGAACTACACTATTCGGGCTGGACAGGTAAAAGAACCACAAAGATATCTAGCGCCTTGATTTGGTTTTACAGAAATTGACGACTGGCTTTCTTTACTTCGCAGAACCTTGTAATATTACTTTGCGAATAGTTCGATCATTTGAACCAGATTTAGCAGGTTTGGATGGTTACATAATGAAGTATCCTAATGCCGAATCATCCAACACACACTTTGCACAACACTCTCAAGATGTCGTATCCATTCCTATTAGCGATCCAGTACTTTACAACATCCATCCTTATTCCAAAAAAGCTCAAGCATCCTCTGGAAAACCAGTATTCGCATAAACCAACTCACTGTCTTTTTTTCATTCCCTCAGTCTCACCACTGATATCATGTAAATAATGTCACACCGCTCGAATCATATAAGCACATACACTGCACACACATGTGCCAAACAACAAACAGAACTAAATTGAAATACTGCACTTTATGCAAGCTCTCTATTTCTTGCGCTTGTTTTTACTGGCTTTATTGTTGTCTTGTTTGATAAAACCACAGTCTACTAAAGCGGCCCTTGCCGAATTGTTGATATGCTTGAAGCGATCCGCACCGAGTTGAATGCCTAATAATAGTATAATTCAATATATGACTTGCCTACTGGATAATATCTCACAATGTTACACATAACTGGCAGTCGTTATACATACCACCAAACCACCGGCTGACGACTACAACTGCATTCTTGACATCTGTGATTTGCAACAAGTGCATCATGCGACCTAATATATGCATATCCATATTGCAATTAGATCCATATTGCTCCAATATTAACGAAAGAAAGGGAAAAAGATAGCAACACTCACCGCCTGCAGCCGTTTCGCCATCATCGTCGTTATCTTGAAGTATGTGCCCATCGGGTAACTCAATTCGGTACGCCATCATATTGTGAGTAGCCTTGGCAATCTTTTTATCCTCCAAAAGCTTTGCCACGACGGCCCGTACTTGTTCAACATTATGCACCTTGGCGACGTGTGCCACGAAAGTCGACTTTCTATCGACAATCGCATCTGGAGAAGTATATATGGGTGGTGCTGCAGCCGCAATATCGTTCATCCTACTCTCCTTTGCGTTATCTTCTTGTACTGGATCCTTTTTTTTACAGGAAAACCAAACCGCAATATAAGCCAACTATATGTATGGGCACTTTTTTCATGCCCCAACTGTCACCCGTGCAATTCTTATACCAAACCCTATCTTCATTCATACCTTTTTTTCGGGTTGGTCTTCGAGCTTTTGAAGCTCCAGTTGCTTGCATAGTGCCTCTTCATCGGGTTTTTCAACTTCATTTTCCAAGTAATCGCGTAACCAGCTGATCCACGCGAACAATACCACCTCCCCCGGTTGAAACATGGCTTGGAATTCGTTGTCAATCTTGTCCAGCATGGTATTATCGATGCGGTGGGTGCCGCAGTATACCGAAGAAACTTCGTAAATGGGTGGATCATTGCTGGGGTATGTGGGAGGTAAAAAGAAGCGCACAACGACTATTCTCGGTGACTTTAAAGTTTCGTCATCGTCGTCGAGGTTGATTGTCACAATATATGCGTCGTCCGACGATTCGTTTTCTTTCTTAACAACGTCCGGCCCGTAAATGGCTTCTAAGGCCATATACTCTTCTTCCTGTAAGTCTTTATTGTTCTCGGACATAATAGAGTTTAGTGGACCGAATTTGGCTGTCAATACATCCGAATCATCCCTCTTTATCTATTTATATACAGAAAGCTCCTCCCAAAGTCACGCAAAAAACCGATATATCAGTTTTTATGGTTAAAGGACATCACGATGCTCTTGGACCTCCAATATCATTACTCATTGTGCCATCCAGATATCGCTGGGTCAAGAACGCGTCTTTTTTGCCATTACATTCGATGAAAATTTCACGCCAGGGCTCCTTCCAAGCAACCGAATAAGTCACTGAAGGATCATCCACGGTCACTACAGATTTCAGCCAATTCAGGAACTGGTCCGTGAAATTCATACACACGGATGGATCCTATAAAGGTTTTTAGCTTCGTTAGTATATGTATCTGCTTTTTGTATATGGTATACCCATGATAGAACATGACACATATGTACATACCCACATGTTCGGTTTTCCCCGCACTTTGCGAGGAATCTCAAGAGTTTTTAAAGTCTCAAGATGACTAATGACTCCATTATCGTCGCGAAAACCGCATACCACTCTAGGTACTCCAACAAGGAAAGATTGTGCCCAGAATTTGAGTAGCTTGTATCTAATAAATAAAGGAAAAGAGTGAGTTACATAAGCGGATGAAGTTTGTCTATGATGTGTTAAGTTGCTAGCATTTACTTTTCAAAGGATATCTGCTGCCTTTCGACATCAATGCGTCTTGATGTTTTAAGCTCAATGTATTGCTTCAAAGGATTTCGTTCTTCCTTGGACGGTTTCAATCCTATAGATATGCAAGTTCAGCATCCAAGATAAACCACAGGAGCGACAACCGAGCTTTTAACATTTCTCACCTTCAATACAATCCACCTCGGCGCCCATAATAATAGAGTTTCCGCCAAGTCTAGTCCGTACGATCACGCAATATTGTACATTGGTATTCGGTGGTTCCATGTCTTCGTTTACTATGGGAGCCTCCCCTTTTGGATCTGTTGATGTGCACATTGCTTCAAATTGATATCCCCAATAGCTCATAAGCCGCTGTCGATCATCCGTCGTTGCTTCGCGCTGGCGTTTTTGCTCTGTCTGTTGTTCCTCGATATAAATCGTACCCTATAAATGCATAGAATGGTTACTTGCTGAATCTACGTTTATTTTTGGATGATGACATAAGAGTTACCTTTGATCGCGTCACTCGCAATTCCCAAGGCTCGTTACGCGAAAAAGGTGTACAGAAGAGCTTGGTCATAATACCTCGCCAAGTTACCTTGAAAAGCGAGTATGGTTCAGCATTCCATTAATACATATTTTCTCTATCCGTTGTATTCCTCTTCTTACAATATCAGCTTGTGTGTCATCAACAGTACTTTTTGATTTGGCGTCAGTCAAAGCATCCAAAAGCGTATCAATATGTTCCGGTATAGTTTCGTCGCGTTGAACAAAACGATCATAGTTGTACGAAAGCGAAGGAGTCGTGGAAGTTAATCGCGGTGCTGCATAATATTTCTAAGATTGTTACAAATGAGTGTACGTATAGCAATATCGTTCAAAACGAATTCTAGTTAATAAGTTACGTACAAGCTCTCTGTCGTCGAACCAAACCCTGCGATCAGCATCGATGCTGTAAGAATTGACCTCAATAGGTTGTCTGTACTCAGGGCAGCGTCCACTGTATCGATGAGCTGGTAATACGCGAAAACTGTTTTGCTCAGCTTCACCATTCCGGTGAAAACGTTTGGCTGCCGAGTTTATGACGTCTTCGTAAAGATGCTTTCTTTTCGACATTATGATTTTTGTTGCCACGAGGTTTATGAGGGAAAGTGAAAGAAAAAACAGGTTCGAGCCTTTTCTCAGTTTCTTAGTAGCGCACTTCAATGCAGTGTATCCCCGCATAGCAGCGTTTGCTCTACACACGGAAAGGTCATTCTACTTCGCTCCAAATACCCTGAGTTTGCTTAACATTAGCTATGTAGCAGCTCTTTAAACCACAAAGCAGCATGTTTGCCCTCATGTAACAATCATAATGATGGAACAAAGCTACTCTTACAACGCTATCCAAGCAACGAAATCGACCGCCAGGTCATCACACCTACAGTATATCACAAGCGATGAATAACAGGCCCAAGCTATCATTAAAAAAGGATTGCGTGTTACTCCACCAACATGCTCCCTTCGTTCCTTCGATTACTAATGACTCGTTGAACGTATATATTGAATATCGTATGTGGTGACGATTTTAGGGGGAAAATGGCTGGCGCAGGTCGAGAATGTTTTATTGAGCATGGAATGTATTTTTACAATACATACTGGATCTGTTTTTGCTTTTTGTACAGGTAATGATATAACATCTAGAAACCAACAGGGCTCGTTCGTTCGGTCTTCTTGGTGAATTTTGGTACTTTGTGAAGCGACTTGCGGTGACCTCGTGCGTATCTGCTAAAGACGGTATACTTGTCGCGAGGGTGCATTTCGGATTCTTTAGGAAGTGCCAAGGCCTTATCTAAAGCTTTGCAACGAACGCCGGAATCTGCTACGGTAGCGATGACATCGTCGACAGCCTTGAGTCTCTTGCGTACGTTGGCTTTACGAGTGCCGGACATGCGAAAAGGGTTCTTCCTAAAAATAACTATTGTTAATATGGTCTTGCGATCTATAGCATATGCATATTCATTTTGGAAGCGAGAATCTAAGTACCAAAGGAGACCACCTTGAGCTACAAGTGACTGACGAAATGCGCCAAACATTATTAATATAGCATATACAAGAGCGGAACCCACTACCCCCCTCGCACAGCATTATACATACGACCCTTTCTTCCTTGGAAAGGTTGAGTTGGTGGCTTGGCTCCTATTTCCCGCTTTGCCCATTTAACTAATTTGACAGAACCGATTTCGGGCTCTTTTAGATTTTTCCTGCAAAACTTGAAAATATGAGCGACACGATCACGGCAGAAACGACCTTGCCCTTCGGAAAGCAACTGGCTGCCAATGGTACATTCTTGAATTCCATGGAACGCTCGCTACTGTTTTCTGAGGCGCACTAATCGTTGAACTTGTAAACATATAGAAAAGAAAACTCGCGACAAAGCCGTCAGTGCATTACGTCGTTACATTTCCAGCAGTCCTGAGCTTTCTCGTGTAGATCTTTTGAAATTATGGAAGGGCTTATTTTATTGTAAGAATACAGTAAAAGACCGTTATACGAATGGTCTTGATTGTGTGTGGCGATGAGGCTTTTGTCTGTATATTTAACGTTTTACTCTTGCATATTAATCTAGGTTATTGGATGTCTGACAAGCCTTTGGTACAACAAGACCTCTCTGAAAAACTGGGATCTCTTGTATTAGACATACCAGCTGATAATGCCATTCCGTTCCTCGAAGCATTTTGGGAAACACATTGCTCAGAGTGGCACGGTTTGGATAGAATAAGGTAATTGATGCAATTTTAGTTTATCTAACAATTTTACCAAATGGCTAAAGGATTATGAATTGATAACACAGATTGGACAAGTACTACATGCTGTTACGGCGCGTTATTTTTTACTCGTTTTTGTTTTTGGCAAACCATGATTGGAATGAGGAGAATGTGGAAGAGTATACTACCATGCTTTTAAATGGTCCCCTACAGTAAGTTTTTGATCCCAACTGACTTTTACACTTAATGCAGTTAAGAACTTGTTCGATGGCTCACATAGATGTTTTGCCAACTTTAGTCCAACAGACCGAAAAAAGCCTGATTCCATCCGATACCATATTTTTGACGTTTATTTCGAAGAGCTCGATAAGGTGATGGAACTGCAACGGGAACAAGGAGAAGAGGTTCATTTGAGCATGGAATCAATTGAGCGACCCATTCAAGTTGCAGCGACTGAATCTATCAACAAGGTCGTAAGGACAAAGGCCAAGGCCACACTAGCTGCATGGGAAGAAGTTAAAAAGGCAGAAGAAGAAAGTGGAGATCAAGATATGGACGAAGACGAAGAATAGATTCCAAAGCTCTCCTTGTATATAATAATCACATCATCTATCGACCAAAAGATAAAATATTCATGCATAGCATTTGTATTACCATAATATAATATTCTTTTTGAAAAAACAATTTTAAAATGACTTTTTGATTGAGAAATATACTGTTGTGTGATATGGAAATCATGCAGATGGAGTAAAGAAAGGAACTATTTAATCATCATCCCAGTGGCCCTGCTGCTTGGGGGGCTTGGGTCCTCCTGCAGGTTTGGACATAATAATCTAATGAGAGAAAAAGTAACATGACATATCAGCATCTGTACATTCTTGTAGCTAACAAGCAAAAACAAAACTCTATTAGAAAGACGTACCTGGTCTACGCGCAAAACTGTTATTGCTGTATCAGCGGCAAGTTTGATTGCCAAGTGCTTGGCAGGGAAGGAGTCGTAGACGCCAATCTTGGCTGCATCTGCAGTGCCGTCGTTGTCATTCTAAATAGCAATATATCGTCGTGATCAGTTTACAATCATTCACTATGAAATATGTATAGATCAATGGCAAATACCTCAACATCAACACCAACACTAAGGCCAGAGTCGCCCTCTTGGTAATGAGCAGCGTACAAACGGGACAAGACAGCAGTGGCATCCATACCAGCGTTTTCACACAAAGTGCGAGGTACCACTTCAAGTGCCTCAGCGAACTTCTTGATGGCGTGCTGATTCAAACCAGGAGTCTTGGAGGCAACAATTTGCAAACGCTTGTTCAATTCCATTTCAACAGCACCGGCACCAGGTAACAAACGAGGATCACGGGTAGCAGCCTTGATCACGTTGACACCATCGTCAATAGCGCGTTCGATATCATCCATGTGGTTTTGTGTTGCGCCACGGATCACCACAGTGGTGGTACGCGAGCGGTCCAATTCTTCTTGACGGAACACAGTAACACGGTCGCTACCGATTTCGACAGTTTCAACAACATCACAGTAGCCCATTTCTTCTGCCATAGGAGCACCCAAACGTGCTAATGCGGTAGCGCCAACAACGCGGCACAACCGACGAAGGTCAAACTTGGACAAGACCTTGACAGACAAGATACCGAAACGGTTCAAATAATGTTGTGCCAGTTCGCCGATACCATTACCGGTAACAACGACCTTGACACCAGCATCGGACAGTTCTTGGAAAATCTAAAGAAAGGAAATCCAGTTTTAGCCCACATCCTAAACTCAATCACATTTTAACACTATGCCTGCTTCTTAAATATCTAGAGCCTTACCTTTTCCATATGCTTCTCTTCATCTTTGCTAAAGTTTAGCATTTCCTGTGCATTGTGAATAAGAACGGTACCCTTAGTTTCCGTTTGAGCGATATCCAAGGGACAAGTGAAAACAGCAACCTTGGCCTTAGTGGCGCTCTGGATAGGGCCTATAATAACCGAGAAAAAAACATCAAAGTTCGTAAGGTACACAAATTGCGTATCCTTCCTCTCTCACGCACACACTAAAAATGTTGATCAAAACGCTTACCTTCTGGCTCACGACCGAAAACCATGCCTCGCACGACCTTTGATTCATAGATGCTGGAACCCATCACCTTCACAACTCGAATGTTATCCACGTTGAAATCAGTAGGGTTCTTGGGCATCACATTTTGTGCGGCTTCAACAACAAGTTCACTCAACAAATCTTCGTGACCATATTGCTTTGATCCAATGGCTGCCTTGACACTTTTAAGCAATTCGTCTTTTGACTTCAAATCTTCAACTTTAGCCACGGACAAGTCTAAAAATGTAAAACGAAAACGCGCAATTCCCCCCTTTTATGTTAGAATGCAACTCGCTTTTTCCTGGAGCAATGACATCCAACTTCATAAACATTACCTTGAATAATCTCAAGAGCTCTATCTCTTGCAAGTTCATAACCTTGAATAACCTCAGAAGGGTGAAGGCCGAGACGCAACAAGTGTTCCGCCTTCTTCAACAATTCACCGGCGAAGACGATGACAAGATTGGTATTATCGCCTAACTCGGATTCTTGTTGCTGAGATGCCATGACAAGTAGCTTTGCGGCAGGATGTACAACGTCCAATTCACGAATGATGGTTGCAGCATCGTTGGTAACGAAAAGTTTTTCGAGATGATTGATGATCATTTTGTTACGACCTGTTGATGGAGAGGGGAGATGTTTAGTTTTCTTTACACTTCAGATGATGCTTGATCTATCGAATAGAGGCAAGAGTGGGATCTTATATGTACCATTAGGACCCATCGAGGTGCGTACAACTTCGGCAAGTTCGTGAGTTGCCTCAATGTTGCGCAATACTGCCTCATCAACGCCTTGTTGGAACTGTCAAAAATAACAAAAACAATTTGACTCGACATCAGTCAAAGTTCTTTTATATGTTTGTGTACTAGTCCGTGTCAATTGCTCATGCTTGTCTTACCTTATAGCCCTCCTTAAAGAGTTGAGGAAGTGTGCTTTTGGGTATGCGTAGAGCCATGACAGTTTTCGTAGATTGACACGCGTCAAAAAAAAAAAACGAGTTAGGTTCAAAAATTCGGACGCCTTTTTCTTTCTTACTGCGAGCTGTACACGTGCCTCCGCCCCGGTTTTCAAAGTCCCGCTCACTGATCAGTTGAAGGCAAGCATGCAGGGCGTAGGAGCTTTATCATTGAATACAGATGTTTTCTTGGAAGAGTTGCGCAGTATTACATACTTATTGGTGGCAAAGTGGTAGTAGTACTATAAGCATTGTAATGCAGTGTACACAATAGCTTTGTCAAGGAACTCGTTTTATCGAAGAAGAATTGAGGGAAGGGACAGGAGGGATAAGTAGCAGGAGACAGGTAGTATCTATTATTTATATAACAAGAGTATATGCTGCTATACATCATTTTGCTGTTGATAGAATGATTGTAGATATAAAGTCAAGGATTTATACAAGTACTCAAATATTCTATTAAGCCTGCGGGGTTCTAGACATCAGGTTATTGGTTGACCACATACAACCACTCGTCGGAACGCGTTTCTTTTGCTTCAGCAGCACTTTACATAACACGACGACAGAAATGGCATCAACTGCCGAATGGACCGTACTGGAGAAACTACTTCTAGCTCAGGCTGTCTATAAGTTTGGCGAAGATAACTGGTTCCAGATCGCACGCAATCTTAAGCAGCACAGCATGTTGGATCGACAACCCGAGTTTTTCAATCAAAAAGTAGTCCTTTTTCCTTTCATGTTGGGCAGAAACAAAGCAAATTTGTTTATTAATCCCACACTGAAACTTCTTGATTAGAATTGCTCACTACAATACTACTTATTGATTGAAGATCTTGAAAATGAAAAGTAAGATATCAACCATTTTACTTCCTCTTCCTCCTCCCGCACCCTTTAATTACGATACTCATGTATATGTAGACGACAGACAAAGTCGAGTGCCAGTGCTACGGCACAGGACATGCCACCAGTGGTCAAGTTAGCCAAACAGCTTTATATTCAACGTATCGATGAATTAAAAAGGGCGATCAAACAAGACGATGTGAAATTCATGCAATTGATTGGTGAAATTGAAGAGATTCGTGCTGGCAAATGGGACGCGAAACTAGGGTCCCAAGTCGAAGAGATTGAAGAAACTACTATTACTCCACAAGAAACTACGGCTACTGTACAACAAGCAGAATTTCAGCAACAACAACAACAGCAGCAGCAAGAATCATTATCATCCTCAGAAAAGTCAGAGAAAGGAAAAGAAGATGAACCGAAAGCAGAAGTGAAAGAAACTTCATCACAAGCAGTATCTCCCACGTCAGAAGCAGCAACCCCTACCATGACTACATCCTCCGTAACTTCTACCACACCTACTACTACAATGGCACCAGCTACCAGCACTATAGATGTACAATATACCCCAGCCCGAACATCTGCTGAAACAACCGCCCAATCACTTACGCAAAGCGCAGATATTATGGAAGTAGTATCAGAAATACCACCGTCATCCCAACCAAAAGCTGAAGCCTCTACAGTAGAAGCAATGAGTACAACACCCCCACAGCAAGTGGTACAGACACCAACGCCTGAGCAAGAAAAAGTACCGACACCTGTAGAAAAGGTGGAACCGATGGAGGTTGATACACGAGAACCCGAGGCTACCATGGTACCTTCAGTAGTTGAGGAAACGGCAGCGCCTGCACAAGCACTCCAGCATGAGCCACATGTCACAGCACAGCCTACAGTTTCGCCGCCGTTGCCCCAGCATCAAAGTGATACGACAGGTCAACAAAAACCAACTACACCTGCAATGAGCGCTTCACCACAATCAGACACCAGCTACCAATCCGCCCTGGAAGCCACACCCGCCGCGACACTTGTCCAACCTGCAACACTCGACGAAAGTACAGTAACCACTGACCAGCAAGCCGCTTTACCGCCAGGAGAGCCAGCGGCAGCACTCCCCTCTGAAGGCGAAAAACGTAAGCTCGAGGATTTTGAAATGACTGAAAACTATAATGATGAACAACAAGCAACCAAACGCCAACGTCTTGAGCAGCCTTCTAAGGGTAAAAAAAAACATAATTAGCAATGCTACTGGATATTAGTTGGAAAATTCACGCATGAAACTTTGCATAATATATTAGAATCAACAGCCGAATATCAAGACAACGAAGGCTCTCAGGAACAACTTGGATCCGCAGCTGCCACATCCTTGTCCGCAGATGAAGAACGTATAAAGACAGAACCATCATCAGGTGAGCTTTTGGCTTCTTTCCAACAACCTTTCTTTGGAGGCGGTTGTGGGATAATGAAGGAAGAGGGAGGGGGGACAGACGATTTATTAAAAATCAATGTGATATCTAATCATGACTTTTGTTGCTGTAGAGCCCAAATCTCCTGAGGCGATGAATTTGAAATCACCCGAAGGCCCTTTATCGGTAATGAGTGGGGCGGATGCTGAAGGAACAGAAAGTGTTACCGGCAGCGAAAGCAATGCACCGACCCCCACATCTTCTTCTGATAAACGCAAGAGCAAAGATGAACAACGGCAGCAAAAGTCTTGGCAAAAGAACATCAATCTCCTGTGGCGCGAAATAGCGAATCACAAGAATGGAGCCATGTTCATGAACCCAATCAAGGAAGCAACTGCACCTCTGTACTACGAAGTCGTCAAGCATCCTGTTGACCTCAAGACCATCAAGAACAGAATCAGAGATGGGGTAACGTGAGCCCATGAGAACAAAAGTTAGAGGCTAGCTGTGGTTGATGTAAATGGGACAATGTATTTACACTATTATTATTTCATTCTACTAGGCGATAAAAACCACTGTTGAATTTGAACGGGACATCGTCTTGATGCTGACCAACTCTTTAATGTACAACAAAGAGGGCACCGAGATATACCAGATGGCATTGGAGATGCTTGAAGATGTGAACGAACAATTGAAACTGTTCAAAACCGCAGATAGTAATTCGTCAACAACGACAACGCATACTCGAAAGGCATCCACAGTAGCTAAAGATCGACGAAAGAGCGTAGCCGAGTAGTGATGATGACGATATTAAATAAAAGATCGTGTGCACAATGATAAAAACAAAATCTTGTTTCATCATGATTAGATCTTGATTATAATATGGCAGGATAGCATGCCGCACAACTTTAATGTTTGTTGTGCATGCGATTTCACAGCTGTCAATCGGTACGTATGTAGATATTAATATCTCATTTGATCTAACACATATCATGAGGATCATATTCCAGATCTGGCTCTGATGCTGCACATTACGCAGCTCACATGTCTTTATTTTGTGCGCAACGGCAACGCGTAATGTGAAAAAAAAAGAAGAACGACAATGAATAAGAGGTCTGTATGATCTTGATACGGTGTGTGTATGTGTATGTGTGTGCTTGTATTGTATGGCTTATGAGGAAAAAGATTGATTGCGGAAGAACAAGGCATAAGGACAACGATGGTTACTAATAAGAGATGATTCTCATCGGTATGATGAGGACATGTTGTGATGATGGTGATGGTGATGGTGTGGGATTGTTGGTTGTGGTTGTGATTGCTCTTGTTGTTGTTGTTGCCGCTGCTGCTGCTGCTGTTGTTGCTGTTGTTGTTGTTCTAGCTGTGCCTTTTTCCTCGTCAGCTTTGCATAATCTATAAGGACAACAAGAATGCATGTTCAATGTTTTGTCATTATCCTACAAACTGCGCATCCAGAACCAATGCTTGCTGTTGAAGACGTACGTAACCCGCATGCATTGCAAAGCGTCCGAGCACCATCTGGGCCTCTTCGCCATTCTGGTGTTTCCGAAATATTACATGAATGACATCGTCCTTGGAACGTTGCACTTTTCTATTAAATCGATGATGAACAGGAATCGGAACAGTGAGCCTATACACTATATCATTGATGGAGAAGATTAAACTTACACCGCGTCGTCGTTGCCGTAATTTGGTTAGAGACAAAGTTCCTGTATGCCAAGCTGCAGTCGTTGTTGGGGGCGATGATACTGTTGTGGTAGGCCTATCGGACTGGTGATAATGGTAGTGACGACAAGCGAGCATTAAGCGGGATCAGAACAGGTCAAAGAAAAGAAATGGAAATGATTGCTCTCATGATTGAAAAGCTTAATTTTTACCCGAATAGGATGCTCCAACTGTGGTCGTGCAGTTTGCTGTTTCCTCAGCCGCAATAATGCATTAAGCACCTCATTCGCCCGACCAATCATGTCATCCAACCATGGCTTTGGATCGTCGTCATCCGTCCACTGGCTTCTGCGCTGGCCAATACTTTTGCACAAGTAGTGGCAATGCTCGATGATCTGTAGACAGAGCACAAAGGTCGTGCATGATGAGTTTTAAAAATAAAATTTACTACGATAGGGGCTGGTTTGATTAGGTTGCGCGCGGCATTATTTGTCACCGCTAATTATTTCTCATACTTGATCAACGTCGTGGTAAACGGGAGGGCTAAATCTGGAGCGGGCGACGGGTGTGGAGGACGATGACGATGTGGATGGTGGCGAAGAACGACTGCTGGAAGACGCTGGTGTGATGACGGGTTGGAAGGGCGTGTTATGAGAGAGGGGTAACCACGGCGATGGTTGCTGTGGGTGTTGCTGTGGTATTGACGGTAACGGCGGCTGTGGTGATGGTGATGGTGGTGGTGGTATCTGTGGCTGCCAGGAACGGGCGGGCAGGAAATCATCGATCACGGATATAGGAGGAAGATGCAATCCTTCTTCACTGTTGCAATGGATTGAAAATGGGGCAGATAGTATAAAGAGAAGCAGGTCCAAATGTGAGCTGGGCAACAGTCTGAAGGAATCCAATGTTGTTGGACGTGTCTGTTCTTTCTTTTACCTCTGCGATGCTGGACACATATTGGACGACAGGATGAGAACAGGGCAGCACTAGAAGAACAGAAAAGAGAGCAGCAAAAGAGGGAGAAAAAGAAGAAGAGAGAAGAGGGAAAAGAAGATGTTTATATTTTTTTTTTCCGGGATTCTTATCCGGCCATTCGAAGGAGGAGGCGCGTGTGTGTGATTTGGCGTGTGACAAAATCAACGACATTGCAAACGGCCCTTTCTTGTTCTGGATTATTGCCTCTTCAACTCCCTCTGTTTTTCTTGTTCCGTGCTGGTGGTGATGGATGGATGGAGGGGGGGGAGACGAGGAGGCGCAAAACCTCATCCATCCCGCACCGACCTTCACATGTAACGCCCATTCCTCCGGTGTAACCTCTGCTGTTTGATGGACAAGCTACCCATCATCGCAGAGCCATCTTCTGTTCTCAGAAGAGAGTCAGCCAGAGAAAAAAGGTCATGTTGACAAGCGTCTTTGCAAAGAAGTGACCGTGTCACTGACTTGTCCAAGACAGCAACCACGTGGAGGACAAGAATGTTCAGCAATCTACAGTTTTTCCCATCAACTGTACAATTTCGATCTGGCTACAGATTCCTTCTGCGTGGTCTGATATCCCTCTCTTTGTCCCATACTTTTCCCCTCCAGCCCAAAAAGCAAGAAGGTTGAAACCTAACTTGTGTGTCATACAAACAAACACTCTCCAACAATGCTAGTCAGCAGAAAATGCTCACGACCGCTTGTTTGTTCTGCTGCTGCTGCTGCTGCTGCTGCTACAGCTGTTAATCTGAGCATATCGCTCTTGTCTTGAATTTGGTCAAACAAGGTGTTTGGGATTCATTCGGGCTCAGACAGTTAAGCTACTGCTCCCTGTGCTCAGAGTATATCGAGATCTTGTTTGTACATTTTAGATTGTGCAACGTCCTGTCTAGCCTCACGTCCCCCCCCCCAACCCTTGTCTCTCTGCTCATCCAACCACCTCCCTCTCCACGGGGCCCCCACTCTGTTTCAGAAGCTTGTTGAGCAAGCCCTTATCACAATGTATCTTGTACATATCTAGATCATCAACCCAAATTGTAGATGCACACCATGGCTAGCTTTCTCTCTTCTTTTCATTTATGGCAACACCCCATCCTATGTCTACAGATTCAACTTAGTGATGGTGGTGGCTGGAGCGTGTGAGCTATGGAACAGAAGAGGAATGGGTCATATAGCGTACACAAACGAGATAAGAAAGATATCAGGAAAGGCTTCAAACAAGGGACACTGCAGCCGGCAATGTCGTCAGCTTTATTACGTAAACTCCCCGTCTGACGATCCGTTGTTGTGGTTGTTTGCTCTGGGTCATTAGGCATTGTCGTGGTAACTCTAATTCCCCGTCCTCAATCGCTTACTTAGCAGCCAACCACGCCCTCTATCCTTCGATAGCAGATGACATCGTATAACAAAAAGGAACACAAGAGAATTTTGCTATATTTAACACTTGTCGACTCTATTAAGCAAATTTCGCCGATATTTCTTTTTGGCACCTTCAGGGTCATCACACCCATCTCACAAAAATTGGTGCATGTCCATTTTTGTGAACTTCCGGGCTCTTTTTTTCTGATTACAACCTCAGATTTTTTTCCCAACCAATTTGTTTTGCCCTCTTTTCTGGTTTCCTTAGTAAGTAATGCCACTTGGCGTGATATGTGAAATGGGAGTCGTCAGTAGAACCACTCGCGTGTTGAAACGTGCCCCAACCTTGGCCCGTGCTCGTAGTAGTAGTACCTCATGTTTTCTTCTCCGATTTTGGCGGGCTCAGGAAACACTGTTTGGGGGGGTGGAAAGAGAAAAGATGGTTACAGAGCCTCCATGTGCTGGGTTGCACCTAATACCTAAACATGTTTACGCTTACTTCAAAGGTCCAAGGAAAGAGGGAAAAAAGGTGTGTGTGTTTTTCTTCGAAGCCACGAAAGATAATTTCCCGCTTAGTAGGTTAGAAATAGTCTATTCCTGGTGGGCAGAGAAGAGGAGACTTGGAATTGTCCGGGCAAAGTCAAATATGTGCAAGAGTTTGCTTGTTTACGGCTGTTTTCTCTTTTAGCGAAACATCCCCGTAAAATAGAGAGATAGACAGAGAGAATCAAAGTATACCAGTGCCTGCTACTTCTTGGCACTACTTGCAGGACCGTAATAGACGATATCTTGCTAAATCTCGAAAAGCGTTCTATATTTCCTCAATTTCTGAAGGACGAGTATCTGACAAATTGACACGCTCTGTCTTTTTCTTCCTTTCTATGGGTGGGCCTAGTTGTATTATACTCAGCCTTCCTCAAATCTCCGATAATAGTACCTGTGGATGTTCAGGCACCATGGCCGATCGCTTGCATCTAAACACTCGCACAAAACCTATTACCACACACGTGCATTCTTGTGATCTCACCGGCATCTACGTGCATATTATTCAAGATGCAAGATAGACGCTCAATTTTTTTGTTCCGTTGGGAATTGCGAGAGTGCAGTTGTTGTGCTGCCTGCTGCTGATGATGACACACGCGCGAGACAAATTGGTATCACTCACATATACACATACGTTTATGGTACGTTGTGGAACACATACACCATCGTCCTAATTTTGGCATGAGCCTTCTTCTTCTTTTCTACCAAAATCGATTTACTAAGAAGCTGCCAAGCTGCTTGGATGCGTTTGTTTCCACACGCATTCCAGTTTGGGAAATTCCGTCAACATTAGAAAGGTACCCAAAAATTGTATTCTCTCGTTGGGACCAACTACTGCTTAGATCAGTACGATATGTCGTACATCATCTTAGGTTTTTGACAAAGAAAAAAAGTTGTCGTCTTCTCAATTATATATAAGAAAAGGGTTGGTATTACTAACGCTGCTCGTACATATCACTATAAGATGTACTTCAAAAAACTTTAAAAATTATCCAGCACCACCATCATCTTACAAGAAGGTTTAGTTGTCTTTTGTCTTCTTCTCACATCTAATATGTACTGAATGACAAGTGACTCGCCGCAATGTCCTTGGACTCCTGTTGCTTTGTCATTTCATTTACCAAACGCACGGGCTCGTAAACAAACCTTCCCACGTAAGTAAAGGTACTAAAAATATCATTGTCAATCAGACGGTCAGTTACGTGTTTGCAATTACTTACCAACATTGATGATGTATACCTGCTTGAGTAAGCATCTTCTGACTTTTTTCTTGTTTACATATGATATATGTTATTCGAACTGGGAAAACAAAGTTTAGTTCTGCAACGCCGGTTCGATTCCATTTAGAATCGCTGCTGTTGTCGTCTTCTGGAGCACAAACGCATTTCACCAATGTCGTACATTTGGCGCTTTTCCTTGCTGTTTGTCTGATGCAAAAGATGATGGTTGTAGTCACTAATGAATGATACATGACAGACGACACATCTATCAATGGTACGCCGAAGGTACTCGACTAAAGTGTACATTGCTGCTATTAATCGTGCGTAGGAAAATGTTAGTAAGATCTTTTTTTTTGTCGTTTACACAAACTAGAAGGGAGAAAATGTCCGGGACTGTCGCCGTATGCTGTTATGGATTGTTACTGGTATACTATCAGTAGTGATCATTGTGGTAGCTCAGCATCAATAAAGGCCATCACTACTGCGTGATAGTAATACATGGCAAGAGTTACTGATCATTCTATCGATAAAAATATTGATGACCTAATAGTCAAAAACCTTCGACACTAGCGAGGTTCCCAGCATTGATTGTAGTTTGGCAGCTGGAGCATTGCTTGTATCGCCTTCCATCTCTATTGGATTGAACAACCCAACGATAACTATTCTGCGAGCAGTCCCTGATGGTGTGATCCCCTCCTGTGTCTTGTTCAGCCTACTGTTGTTGCTGATGGCATCAGGATCCATTGTATCACAAAATAGTATAAATTTATGTATACAGCCTCTCCATGAGTATGGGTGACACAGTAATGATACACATACTCGGGTCTGCCATATTACATTTTTGCTTTCATTTCACATTTCGCACCTCACAAAGTAAAGATGGGTCATTAACCTTGAAGAAACGCGTATCTATTTTCAGATCATAGATGCAATAAAAGGGAACGACTTTCCTTTTTCCTCACGAGTTGCTTAATTTGTATGTAGCAGTCCAATTTTTTAATGCAAAGCGTTGTGTGGCATAACAACCGATGCATCCGTTGCTCATGGACCACGTACATGATTGCTGGATACCATCGTTAAGGTCATATCACCATGCATGTTGCGCAGAGCCGAATGCCCATTATAAGAGCCAAACTTTGGCTGTTGATCGATAGAGTTTTTCTTCCCCTCTCCCAAACAAAGTTCTGTTTTATCTTTTTCACATTCAGCTTAGTAGTAGTGTGGCGATAACACTTGCTACGCACATAAGCAATAATCAAATTTGCCAAGTATAAAAAGTTGGGTGCTACACAGCGAAACGTGACTGCAGGTAATAAAGAGTTAGACCAAGAGTCTCCAACTAGACCATTGGGCTTCTTCCGGCGCCGATACGCACTATGTACCCCATTCAGCGTCTCGGCGAAAGCGTGGTGGAAAAAGAAAATGTCATTGATCGGCATTCATGTTGCGCTGAGCTTCATGTTTATTTTGAAATCCCGTGGTCTTCTCGCTTCTTCGCTTCTCCGACAAGGCTTATCAGCAAAAGCGTATCCTATCACAGCCGACACCCAGAACCGATCTGGAAAAGAAAGTTATCTCGAATGAACGTGCGCAAAGAGCACAAGAGCCGAGAGCAGCCGAATTAGAAAACGTGATAGTACAGTAAGAAACGGCAAATGTTAAAATACCGTGAGACTTACAGATTGCCCGCCAAGTGGAGTTCAATCGAGTGAAATGACACATCTCGACACAGCACAGACCTAGAGAGAGAGTGCGAAAATATAATCCGCTAGCGCACTTGCCATAACCAGTAGTCGGCATACTTTTTCTTACTTTCTTTTGATTCGTTAGCGCGGTGACTCGTTCGATTCACTTTCTTTTTCCGTTTCTTGGCTCTTCCCGCCTTTTTTTCTTCCTCGTGTGAAATGATCGATAACAACGGCAGTGGGCCTTCTACTACTATCACCACTACTACTACCGCTACTGTTACTGATCCCTCGAACAACAATACTTCTCTTCTATTCGACACAACCAACCTGTCCGCCCCTGCAGAATTTCAGGACCCACACTGGGCTGGTTCGAATAGCAACAACCACGACATCAACAATAACAACAACAGCTGCAACGAAAATGAGCAAAACAAACGCAAACGAAATGGCTCACTTGATTCTGTAGAAGCCCTTGAACATTCAGTCGCTCCATCACAACGTAAGTAATCCAAACCTGTTGCTTTCTCCATCGCTGGCGCAATGGGACCTCTTTTCGTGGGAGCGGGGAGCACGATCAGCCTCCACCGTTTTTTCTTTGAACCAACCGGAGTTCTCAAGTGATAGCAGTGAATCAAAAAAGTTTCCCCGCAAACGGACCTACTTTGTCGTAAACCATGCGCTCATACACCTTTACTTATATGTATATATATATATATATGATAGGCGACCAACAAGAAGTCTTACTCGATGATTCGCTGTCCTTGGATGACCTTCGCAAACCCGGTCGCAAGCCATTGACGGAAAGCGTTTTTGACGTAATTATTACCAGGGAAAAAATCATCATCATGAGCTTGAAAGACTAAACTCTTTCCTTTTCTCCTCTCTCTCTTTCTCTCTATCTCTCTTTTCAACTTAGGATGATGACGAGGATCCGAAAGTCAAACGTAAGGTCCAGAACCGTGCTGCGCAACGAGCGTTCAGAGAACGAAAGGAACGCTATGTGCGTGAACTTGAAATAAAGATCCGCCAGATTCAGAACCAACATCTGCATACCACCGCTCAGCTGTCGCAAGAGAACCAATACTTGCGCGCCGTTATCCACCGCTTGAAAGCCGAGCTTTGTACGCTTAAAGGGTTGCCCCTGGAGAGCGGTGGCGATGTGATCCCGCCGTTGCCTGCATGGCAGCACGCAACATCAGCACAAACACCGTCAGCAGCACCACTTTCTAGCGATCTCGCACCATTTCTGACACTGGGAGGAGCAGGGGGCCCGCATTCACCGATCACACCGACTCTGTCTCGACCACGCCCTGTGGCGATTGCCCCCCGAGGCACGCCGCCATCCCCAGCAAAGCGTCCCATTGCAGCGGCCAAACGGCGGCCAGTTCCGACACTGCCACAAAAGCAAGAGACAAAAAAGTCGACCAACTCGGATCAGCGCAACGATCTCGTGCAAAAACAACACATTCATCAACATCAACTTCATCAATATCAGCATTCACCTCAACATCAAGTACCACAGCAACAATATTTACCAAACAACAACAACGCGTTTTCCTCCTCCTCTACACCATTTAGTGATAATAACAACAGCAGTGCAAGCTCACATCCTGCTCTTTATGTTCAATTCAGTCCAGAAGAGAAACCACAGGACGACTTTACCACCGCCACCGCCGTCCAAGGGCGCCGCTGCAACATCCCTTCTGCCGACGCTTACTTATCGTCCGACGTCAATTTGTTCACTGCCACTGGCAACAACGATTTGGCGTTGTTTAGCAACAACACGACACAACCAGGCAACCATGGCAGCGGTTGCAGCAGCAGCAGCAGCAGTAGCAGCCGTGCTGGCAGTCATGCTGGTAGCCATGGTGCCAGATCTCCTCCACCTCCAGCACAACAAAGACAACCTATCAGCAACAATGCAATCACAACGCCAACAGCCACCGCCCCAGCAGCAGCAGCAGCAGCAGCAGCACGACCTGTTGTTCCTCAGAAACAAGATACCACTGAGAAGAACGCTGTTGTACAAGAGGATGAGTCGCAACGTACACGCGTCCAAACCGTCTGGCGTCGTCTGAATCTGTATGGTCGCTTCTCAGACTTTGACTTTGACCAACTTTCTCGGGTTGCTCAAATGGCAGATCATCGTGATGGTGCACAGATGTCAATGGGTGGAGGTGTTCCTGTGATGGAGGACTGGGAGTTGGATAAGCTAATGCTTCAAATCGACTCTGATCATTTGTAATTTGTTGTTTTATTTTCCAATGTTTTATCTCCTGTCTTTTATACTCTTTTGTTTTGTTACATTAACCGTTAGAAACCAGATAATGAAGAAGGCCCCGCAGTGTACATAATCTATAATCTATTAAGCATTCATAATTTTATTTTTTGTTCTTCTGTAATCTTTCCAACAAATTGCCGTTTTATATATCATCGCGTTAGAAATTCCCGGTGGTTTTAAAACAAAGGAAGAGAGGGGTAAAAGGCAATGACATTCTTGGACCCAACCCCCACTTCCTTTTTTTTGATAATTCTTAATTCCATGTTTTTACTTCCATGTTCATCCACCATCCACTTTTCAGTAGACCACTCGTTCAGGTCACACTCTTGGGCTTTGTATGTCTATGTTGTCCTGGCATGTGGAACGCTTTAACCGGCCTAGGTGCTGGGGGTTCTATGAGCTCCAATGTAGGCCTCACTGATGCGGCCAATAGCGCATTATACGGGTGCTTTGCGATCGTTGGGTTCTTTGCAGGCTCTGTCACGAATACCGTGGGCGTCAAGACCACACTGACTGTAAGGATGAGAGGTTTTGCCCCATACAGCTAAGAGAGAGAGACTGATGGTGGGCCTATAGGTTGGATCTTTAGGATACGCTTTATACGCAAGTTCATTCTGGGTATACGACCGACTACAAATTGGTGGGTTTGTAATTGCAGCAGGCGCGATCCTCGGCTGCTGTGCCGGAATCTTCTGGTCTGCCCAGGGTGCCATCATGATGTCTTACCCTGAAGAGCACAACAAGGGCAAATACGTGGCCGTCTTCTGGGCTCTTTTCAATCTGGGCGGTATTGCCGGGTCCGTCATTGCGCTCGTACTGAATCTCGAAAACCAGGCTGGTGGTGGTGTGTCGACAGGCACGTATACGGTGTTTGTCATTATCATGCTCATCGGCGTCGGTTTATCTCTAGCGTTGTTGCCACCTTCACGCGTGGTTCGAGATGACGGCACTCGTATTGCTATAGCTTGTTCACCATGTTGGACAACGGAATTTAAAGGCGCCTTGTTGGTTTGGAAAGAGTGGCGTATGCTTGCATTGATACCAGCATTCCTTGCATCCAACTGGTTTTATGCGTACCAGTTCCGCATCAATG
Organism: Zychaea mexicana; assembly: GCF_025766255.1. NCBI lineage: Eukaryota > Fungi > Mucoromycota > Mucoromycetes > Mucorales > Lichtheimiaceae > Zychaea > Zychaea mexicana. The sequence goes on from NW_026516664.1 coordinate 355,018, forward strand.
CCGTTTATTTCAATCCATCGACGCGTGCGCTAAACGATGCAATGTACTGGTGTCTCCAGATCATTGGTGCCTTATTGATTGGTGTTTTGCTTGACTACCGGGGCATGTCAAGGCGACGTCGTGGCCTGATTGGACTCGGTGTTTTGTTTGTGGTGCTCATGACCGTGTGGGCCGGTGGACTTGCCTTCCAGCTTACATTTGATAACGATTATGCGGATCCGATTCATTGGACGGCGTCTAGGTTCGCTGGCCCGTTTGTACTGTATATGTTTTATGGATTTGCCGATTCGCTATATCAGACATACATCTATTGGCTGATGGGTGCCATGTCCAACGACCCTGCGTTGCTTGCACGCTATGCCGGATTCTACAAGGCCATGCAGTCAGCTGGAGCAGCTGTTTCTTTTGGAATCGATGCAGCGGATATTCCGCTACGATGGGAATGCTTGATCTGCTGGCTTCTGGTATTTATTTCATTCCCACTTGCATTCCTCGTGGCAAACACGGTGTCCGAGAGCAACAAAGGACAGCAACAAGATAATGGCGATGATATCATTGATGACGATAAGAAGACATCTGAAACCATTGAGTGTATCAAGGAACCAGCGCAAGCAAAAACTTGATTATAATACCATACCATTTCACTTTATCCGTATCGTCATTTTTTTCACTATCCCTCCACATTTTTCTCCCTCCCCCACTCCTACCGGCATCTAGCAATATAAATGGTTCGCTGTTGTTTTTGTTTAAAAATAGAGAAATACTAATTGTACTAGTTTCTAATTATGGTAGTATGTATACATATTGTGATATATACAAGGTGTGTGGGTCTGGGTATAGATATGTACAAAAAAGGTTAACCAGCATAATCGATATTTTCTTTCATCGATCCATCATCAGCCGTGAAAAGATTACTTCGCGAATATGTTGATCATAATCATAGTGGTTTTCGTCATCACCATCATCTTGATCGTCGTCGTCTTCATCGTATCTGGCGGAATCATCACCACCGCCATTTTGGGAAGTTGATCTTTGGGAATTTGATCGCGTGTACCGGGAACGGGTATTGGAAGTAGATCGAGAAGTCCACGTGGCTATTGATTGAGCCAGTGATGCGACATCATCATCACGCGGGGACCGACTCGTTTGTACCGATGAGAGCGGATCACCGGAGGACTTTCTTCGCTGCAGTGGGTGATAGTGAGATGTAGATCCGCTTCCGCTCGAAACTGATGACGAGCCATCTTCTTGTCTACTGCCACTTGCGGCGGCTGCAGGGTTCTGAGGTGGATAACCGAGATGTTTTAGAATAACTGCTAAATGGGTCATGATCTCGCGAAACGTATCCTGATTTACGGGTACTCGACTGAACCGTGCTTGTTCATATCCATCCACATAGACTTGGCCTATTTGTCCATCAATCAAACCGCGTTGGATCAAAAAATGGATATACTTTCGAGTAGGAACATGTGAAGGTCGCGCAAAATCTAAGCTGATCTTCATGGCTGCTTGCTCTATGACATGCATGGTGAGAAAAAGTAATAACAGACTGCTTTCTAATGAGCTGGATGTGCCGTTTTGGAGTTACCTATAAACATTGGTGTTCTAGCAACTACTCGTTTGAAATCGACACCTTCGAATTGTGCATCACCTATGTAGTATTACGAGAAATTGTAAATTTTCCCCATCATCATTGGGTCTCAAAAGCATAAGCAACAAGCTGCCCTTGTTTTGCTCCCTCTCTCTCACCAGCCTTCCTCCACTAAAACGCGATTATTTACCTGGCTTGCCCCAGCCTACATGACCGATATCCTCAGGCCGAGGTTCTGCTGATTTTCGCACCTTCTTCACATCGTCAAATTGCCCTTGAATATGCGAATAGACTTTCTATCACCATCAAATAGAATTGATGAGTTACTGCTATCCAACGTATACATGTGTTTGCGCATGAAGCTGCAGGAGATCGAGTGTTTTTTTTATCACTAGTAATACCTTTGGTAAATCGTCTTTTTTTATGGGTATATATATCTTGGGTATATCTTGTAACGAAGCGCGCACTGTAAAGAAACGACTACAAGAGAACGCCAAAGATGCAATGGCCTTTTTCAGGAAATGTAAGAGGTACAAGGTTAGATTACCTGTTGTTTGTGTGCCTGAAACTTATGTGCGTGCGTACCAGGACAACGTAGCTTGCAGCAACGACAAAAAGATTGCGTAAATCGAATGGACCTGATTCAGTTCGGTCAAATAACGCTTGAACAATAACGTCGGCAGCAGATAACGCAATGCATACGGCTGTCAGGAAAATGAGAAAGAATAAAGAAGACGTATAGAAAAAGTGTCCATAACGGGTACTTTTCATTTGGAATTCGGCGAAATGGCGAATAAGAAAAGAGAGAGAGAGAGAGAGAGAAATGCTGGCGACAAAGACCAAAAGCTTTAATTTACATGGCTCGGTGATGGTGACTGTGGTAGGATAAAAATAATAACCCGTTAGCGTACTGTATTTTTCCTGTCACGCACCAGCCATACAACAACACATGAAATGATACTTACGTCTTCCGAGCTCGGGCCATTTCAGACCCACACCATTTGTCAAACATGGTGTTATAAGTTTATGTTGATCAAGTGTAGCCTGACACCATTAGTAATCACAAAAAAATACGATAAACAAGAGAGTATAAGAACTTTGGGAGGACTTAACTCTTTGAACAACGAGTCCCTTTGCTATTTCGGATGCCATCAACCTTTGTTGTACATGAAACAAGAGAAGGATGAAAAAAGAAGAGGAGAAGTAAGGCAGCCAACGGAAAGAGGACACACAACATAATAAATGTGGTGATGATGAGGAGAGGATTGAATGATAGGCATATTTGGAACGAATATAGTGAAGAAAGAAGAAGATGGATGCCGGTGATGAAGATGGATTTCTTTTCAACAGGGGTCTTTCAGTAGTTTATCGCATGATCTTGGGAAACCGGATGTCCCATCATTAATAATATATCATTGATCTATCACTGATGTATCAGATAGTATTACGTCAAGGATATATTCAGCAAGAAAGTTATTCATATGGCATACTATGTATATACAGAGTTCAGTAATGCTGGATGATGTTATTCTTCACTCCCCATTGGACAGACTTTGTTTCGCCTTGTTATTGGCGTAAGTAACAATGCCGCACTTTATTTTTTACAAGCAATTGGTCAGTTTTTCTATACCGCACTTTATTCTGAACTTGGCTAGGTCTCCACCGCCCGACTGTCCCGAAAAGGCGATGTTCTGGCTTTCATTTCTTTTATCCTCGTTTGGAACACCTTCAAGTTGTCCTCTCCATGAGCAGCTCGAAATCAAACACCAATAGCGACAACAACAATAACAACAATTCTGCAGTGTCCAATGTCGTAAACGATTTAGTACGTGCTGCTGTGGGCGGCGATACAAGTGCTGTACCAGATGACGATATCGACAAGTACGTTGCCGATTTAATTCTTAAAGAAGCCGAGGCCAAACGAAAAAAGTACGACAATGAAGGTGTGCGTGCGTATCAACCTGACTTTGGAGCGTAAGTTTCTTCCATTTTATTTTTGTGTTAAATAATATAAACATTGTGGATGTATTGGCTCGCATAAGCTATGCAAGACGATCAAAAATTGTTGTTGTTAATATTTCATATTAGAGCTCAACCCAACAATCTGCCAAAACCAAATAAACGATTCTTTTTTAACATGATAAAGGCAACCGATAGTTACAACCAATCACTTAAAGAACAAGAAGAAGAACTTGCTCGAGAAAAAGAGAGATACCTTCGACGAAGACGACGACATGGACATTGTGACGATGACGATTCGAGTGACGAGCGTAGAAAAAGGCGACGAAGGCACGACTACGATTCATCTCGGCGACAGCACCATCATTACCACCGTCATGACAGCGAGCGGGATGACGAGGTTGATGATAAATACTCGGACGATGATCGATCTTCTTCTTCTCGGATGCATCGAAAGGATCATAATCAATCAGCATCAAAGCATGGCAATTTTGATGATGGAGAAGAAGAAGGACGACGACCATCACATAAAGATGACAGCTCAAAAAAACAAAATGATAAACGACGATCAAAAGGCTCAGAGAAAGCTTCTATACCCGTTATCATTCGTGGACGGGGTCGAGCAACACAAGGCAGCAGTAGTAAGATGGACAAGTATTTTTCCAAGCAATATGATCCAGCGTTAGACATTGAACCTGATTTGGACAGGATGATTCTTGCCGAATTCAATGATAGCGATGACGACAGCAGCACGAAGAAGAGAAAGAAGAAGAAGAAGGATAAAAAGGAAAAGAAAAAGAGCAAAAAGAAAAAATCATCATCAAAAAGAAAGAAACGAGAGGAGACTGATAGCGGCGATGGTAGTAGTAGTGGTAGCGATGATGATTATGTTCGAGTAAAATCTCCTCCCCCTCCTAGACCTATAAGAGCTTGGGATGTGGGCAAATTTTGATTTTGCATATCTGGAAATTTGATATAATCACGCTATCTGTGTTTATTTATGTTCTTACACCGGCGATATGGTATTTCTCGCTCGATGGATGGCAACATGACTGGAAGGCACAGTAGTAATCCATTATAGCGAACCTGTGTTTTAACATGATGTTCCCATGGATACGCTATGGTGGTCTGGTTCATCCTTTTGCAGTTCTCGATTTCGATTGCTTCAATCGCCGAGAAGCGCAGGGCATCAATAAAGTAGCGAGAGTTACAATTGTTGATTACAGTAAAGTGCGGTAAAATTCTTAATAGTTAAATCCATCACTACAGCGTCCTTTATGTCATTGAGTACTACAAGCGATGGATGACAACTTTTCCAACGATCCAAGCATTGGCGAATGCCGATATTGAGGTACACATTCAATTTATCTGATTATTGTTCCACAGGATACTGTACAAATAACCTAAAAAGAACATGTATTTAGAAAGTAAACGAGCTATGGGCAGGATTAGGCTACTACTCTCGGGCACGTCGGTTATGGGAGGGTGCGCAAAAAGTGTGCAATGAATTCGATGGGTCTTTGCCAAACAATGCTGACGACTTGCAAAAACACATCCCTGGTGTTGGACGGTATACGGCTGGTGCTGTTGCATCTATTGTGTTCAACCAGTGTGCACCTGTCGTTGACGGTAACGTAATCCGTGTTATTGCTGGTCTGCGTGCCATTGGTGCCGATCCTAAGAAATCCAGCGCTGTCAAGTTGTTTTGGTAGGTCTTCGATTTTTATTATCCATAGCAGATGCTAGACTTGATTCTGTTACTTATGCGGACAAATACACTACAAGGAAAATTGCTGCGATATTGGTATTAAAGAAAAGGCCAGGCGATTTTAACCAGGCGTTGATGGAGCTAGGTGCAACTGTTTGCACTCCACAGAATCCTCAATGTGGATCTTGTCCTTTACAAAGCAACTGTTATGCTTTTACACAACGAGACGTCTATTCACGATTAAAAGCAGAGAAGTTCTGGGAACAAAAGAAGCGCAAACGGGAGGAAATGGAACATGGTAAGTTAATGTTTTTTTACCTTGCTTGTTTTACAACGCTCATTGATTTACACCACGATTGTCTTTAGAGTGCGCTCATTGCCCTGAAATACAAACAGTCTTGCGCGAAGACGAAGATTATGCTGTCACTAGTATGATATTGCATTCAGAAAACATAACATTTAGATTGAAATATGCTTCAATAGATATCCTGCAAAGCCAGAAAAGAAGAAGCCTCGAAATGAAGATTAGAATATTTTAAAAGAGAAAGTACGGGAAGATCAAGGGGACTAGCTGTGCATCTTTCTTTCTGACCTTTTTTTACATTGTTATTAGAATGCGCAGTCTATATCATCCAACTTGATTCTAAGTTCTTGATTTCCAAAAGGCCGGATACGGGATTATTGGCAGGGCTATGGGAATTTCCAAGCTTAGAATTGGGAAGTTTAACCACAACTTACAATGAACGAGCAGTCAAGGCAAGCGACTATCTATGCGAACGTTATGACCTGGACATCACTGCAAAGGGAGCAGTATCACAGAGACAGGATCTTGGAAACGTTGTGCATCTTTTTTCCCATATTCGCAAGGTGTATCATGTCGAATGGATCCATGTTTCGGAGGGAACTGTTGTGGATGACAAAGAACAAGTCAAGTGGGTCACCAGCGATGAGTTGAAAACTTCACCTATTCCTACAGGACTAAAAAAGGCTCTCATTTCGCTCCGAACAGAGAACACCATACCCCAATGTAGTAATGGAAAATAAATTTTCCGTTTTCCTTCCAAAAGAGGGCTTCTCGGAGGCCTCCAATTTTGGTAACGGCTTCTCCGATGGAAACGCCTCCGTGGTGGCTCGCTCGGATCGATATAAAAGGAAACTGTCACTTCATGACTAATAAAAGATTGAAAGAAAAATACACCTCTATTTTTCATCTATTTTATCTGCTTTTATCAAAAAATGAACAATATTCCACCATCAGCTATTATTCGCAATCGCGTTGTTATTCATGCAACACCTCGGGGTATGTACAGAAAAGGAAGTTTCTCGGCGCGTTGCGCCTTTATCTCGATCCGAGTAGAGAGGACTTTAAATTTTTGCAAAACTGTTTTGGGTTCTCTGTTCGGAGCGAAATGAGGGCAACCTTAACTGAAGGTTTATCTTGTTTGAGTGTGAAATTAAACGGGGAACCACTGTATATAATTGCTGGCAAATTGCCTATCATAAAGGATGTTGCCACTTTGCCATCTTGCAAAAAACGGAGTCTGCCTGTAGGTGAACTGAGTATATGTGGCGATGATGCGATCATCGAAATATAAACAGCCCATAATATCTGCATCTGCACAGATACATACTTTAAGAAGTGATGTGCTGCATAGACGCAACCATGCATAATGATACTCGTTTCCACATATACGACGCAGAATACAGAGAAGGTATTAGATTTCTTCTCCAAGAAATACATTAGCTGTCAGCACATTTAGAATAATAGTATCTATACTCAACATTTGTGTAATGGGCTGTCAAGTTAATAGGTAGCATCATCTGTAGTGTTACTTTTTCGTCAACTTTTTCAATATAAATATATAGCCAGATGTGCTCAATTGATGATCCTTGTGTGGCGTAATAAGGAAGGGCTGGGCTTGATTTAATGCATACGGTTTTTACTTCTGTATCATAGGAAGTTACAATGCAGTATGCTCTACAGATGGCGTTACATTTCCTAGCCCCTTTTTCCTTGCAGAGGTAGAATTAGAGTCAGTCTTTTAGTATAAAAGGTTCGTTTTTCTGCAGAACGCCTTTGCTCTATATCAAATATTTTTGTGATCCTCACTCATTGTAAGTCATCTTTTCTTAATTTCACTACTATGTACCTTTAAATCTATTCAACTAACCATAATTTATATGTACACGCTTATAGTAAACAAGACAAACATGGTTCAAGTTTTCTCTCTCCAACGCCTTTCTCTTTCCGTGGTTTTGGCCTCGATGCTGGCTTCCGTGCTGGTTTCTGCTGCTGACAGTAACACTTGCAACACTTATTGGGGGGAAGTTTGTAATCCTCGTGTATCAACTCAATGCTGCGGTGATACAAAATGCATGAAAGACAAATCATCTGGCGCTTATATATGCGGGCCAAAGCATACATAGAGTGATAGCTCATCCTTACTTTGGGTTTCTTTTGTTCCTTTTCTTTTTGGGATTCCCCTTTCCTTTATATTCCTGTTGAAGGATAGCTATAGTTTCTTTGCATACATCCCCACCCCGAGTCCTGACTCCGCTATCCGCATCTCAGCTCGCAACAAAATAAAGTCTTTGGCCAATCAGAGGGCCGTATAAGTATCCTTAAAGCAGCCAATGACAGCTTTGAATAAACTTTTACGTGTAACACTTTAAAATACTGGTGCATGACATTGCTGTAATTTCAACTTGATCGAGTAATATGCCATAGTAGTGTCTCTAGTTGAAAGAACCAAAATGCATAATATCAACGACAATATTGCAAGGGCTACAGGTGCAAGGACATAACTTTTATGCAATGCCATTTTTTAAACTAGGTCCTTTATTTAAAATGCGTAATGGATTTGCGCATAACTGATACACGGATTATCACTTACGTTTTGTTTGATCACTGATAAAATGTTTGGATGGTAGACTAAGTAGCATTATGCTCTGTCAAAAAGAAGCAGTGTTAAAGATAAAAGGATGTGTGCGATAAAAAGGAGTCCATTCTCTATTAACCAGTGGTCATTGATGAAACAAGCTGCTTGTAAGGTGCGGACAGGAACAAGACAAGACAAGAACAAAGAGACCGGAGGGAAATGTGCTAGGTGCTTTCAGAAGAGCAAGACAAGACAATAAGAAAACCTGAAGGTAGGAGACCATATGTTGAGAGAAGAGACGAGGAACAAGATATAGGCAAGGAAACAAGATATCTGACTGACGTTTTATTATTCAAAGACTTATGGTGTTTATATATCTTTTACTATGGAATTTAGTAATGCGAATAAACGGAAAGATTGGTATTAGGGTTGAAAATTGGGACGATGATGGTGGATGATATTGTTACTTGAGGATTTAATAAATGATCATCGAGGTTGAGGGTGATCAGTTAGTAGAGGTCGAGGAATGTTCATAACACTACTGACGATACTAGTGAAATCATGTGATTGATATGACCAAAAAGGTTATAAAAGTAGCATACTGCACGACTCATCGAGACGTTGGCTTTTCTTCCTAACTTCCAACGCGCTTGCCCCGCATCTTTTTTTTTCTTGGCCTTTTGTACGTATGCATTCATTTACATTCTGTCGTTGCAGTTGCTGTTTGATCGTCACGATTGATGATTCTTTATTCGCAACCTGGTCTAACATTCTTTTCGATTTTTTCTCTAAAGTTCTGTCTCTCTCTCTCTCTTTCTCTCGGGCACTGGCCGGCACAGTGTAGCGTCATGTGAGTTGTGCTTTTATGCTGTGAAGCTGTGTGAGAAGTTGTCATTCGTGTGAGAATTATCAATTCTCGTTATTGTAATCGGTTGCATAGCCCACTATTGAAGACCAGGGCTCTGGTTGAATTCTGCGTTGCCCGGCGGCGCCTTCACTTGGGTAAGTGCACCTGGCACGACGACAATTTCTTATCAACGACTAAACCCTTTCTGTATTACCGATATAGTGAGGATGACGTACCCTGTCAGCAGTGTGCGTAGAAGCTCGTAAGTACTCTTTGAGTATGGGAATTGATACGGGCACGACAAGTTATTTCCTTATTTGTTCGGGGCATGACAAGCTCTAATAATAGATATGATATGTTACACAGAGCAGCATAATAGCTGACACTCTTAGTGTTAATTATAGCAGATGGGTGGTGTCGTGCCCGTAAGAAGCACAGCGCGTATGTATTATGTAAGAAGGCAATTCGATGACATATGTAGGTGGGACGCGTCGTGCCCGTAAGAAGCATTGATTTCTTGTGCTTATTTATAAGTCTTCTGTTCAAACTTGCTCATAGATCACAGCCAGATTTTAATAAATCAAAGAATAATTCTGCAGTACAGTGTAAAATTACTTGATATAGGATATTCCATACTATTTCTACATAGAATATGAAAAAGTTTTATAAATATTTGCCCAGCAAACGTTTATACTATATAAATATGTACGTCAAGAAAACGTATGTTATCAAGCTGACAGCTGCATTTGGTATAAATTAATACCACTTTGAGAGACAAAAGAAATCTATGTAGAGGAAAATAGAGAAGATATTTATGATGGTTCAAAATGTAAAAAAGAGAGAGAAACCTTTCTATGTAGCGCTGTGAATGTGTGATATATTAAGTATAATGGAAGCGCTGCTGTACAAAAACGTGCCAAAGAATAAAACAAGGCAAGTTTCTACTAATACGTCTTCAAAGTTTCCTCCTTACGGGCACGACGCGTCCCACCTACATATGTCATCGAATTGCCTTCTTACATAATACATACGCGCTGTGCTTCTTACGGGCACGACACCACCCATCTGCTATAATCAACACTAAGAGTGTCAGCTATTATGCTGCTCTGTGTAACATATCATATCTATTATTAGAGCTTGTCGTGCCCCGAACAAATAAGGAAATAACTTGTCGTGCCCGTATCAATTCCCATACTCAAAGAGTACTTACGAGCTTTCTACGCACACTGCTGACAGGGTACGTCATCCTCACTATATCGGTAATACAGAAAGGGTTTAGTCGTTGATAAGAAATTGTCGTCGTGCCAGGTGCACTTACCCAAGTGAAGGCGCCGCCGGGCAACGCAGAATTCAACCAGAGCCCTGGTCTTCAATAGTGGGCTATGCAACCGATTACAATAACGAGAATTGATAATTCTCACACGAATGACAACTTCTCACACAGCTTCACAGCATAAAAGCACAACTCACATGACGCTACACTGTGCAGGCCAGTGCCCGAGAGAAAGAGAGAGAGAGAGAGACAGAACTTAAAAGAAGAATGTTAGACCAGGTTGCAAATAAAGAATCACCAATCGTGACGATCAAACAGCAACTGCAAAGACAGAATGTCAATGAAGTCATACGTACAAAAGGCCAAAAGCACAAAAAAAATGATGCGGGGCAAGCGCGTTGAAGTGAGGAAGAAAAGCCAACGTCTCGATGAGATCATATCAATCACATGATTTCACTAGTGTCGTCAACAGTGTTATGAACATTCCTCGACCTCTACAAGTGATCACCCTCAACCTCGATGATCACTTATTAAATCCCCAAGTAACAATATCATCCATCATCATCGTCCGAATTATCAACCCTAATACCAATCTTTCCGTTTATTCGCATTATTAAATTCCATAGTAAGAGATATATAAACACCATAAGTCTTTGAATAGTGAAACATCAGTCAGATATCTTGTTTCCTTGCCTATATCTTGTTCCTCGTCTCTTCTCTCAACATATGGTCTCCTACCTTCAGGTTTTCTTATTGTCTTGTCTTGTTCTTCTGAAAGCACCTAGCACATTTCCCTCCGGTCTCTTTGTTCTTGTCTTGTCTTGTTCCTGTCCGCACCTTAACAAGCAGCTTGTTTCATCAATGACCACTGGTTAATAGAGAATGGACTCCTTTTTATCGCACACATCCTTTTATCTTTAACACTGCTTCTTTTTGACAGAGCATAATGCTACTTAGTCTACCATCCAAACATTTTATCAGTGATCAAACAAAACGTAAGTGATAATCCGTGTATCAGTTATGCGCAAATCCATTACGCATTTTAAATAAAGGACCTAGTATAAAAAATGGTATTGCATAAAAGTTATGTCCTTGCACCTGTAGCCCTTTGTATCCCCTGCAATTGTTGTCATAGAATGAATATTGGTTCTTTCAACTAAAGACACTGCTATGGCATATTACTCGATCAAGTTAAAATTACAGCAATGTCATGCACCAGTATTTTGAAGTGTTACACGCAAAAGCTTATTCAGAGCTGTCATTGGCTGCTTTAAGGATTCTTATACAGCCTTCTGATCGGCAAAAATGTAAGCCCAGGAACTTCCGTTGTGCACTTTAGTAGGTTCTCGAAACGTCCTCAACGAGTTCAGTTGGTAACCAACTTTACCATCGTCAAGTTTCGACCACAACACCCTTCGTGGTGAGAGGGGCTCTACCGAACCTCCCTCCTTATATTCACTTCCTCTACAAACAACCACCAACAACGACGATGATAACTATGCAATTCACGTTTCTTATACACTCAATATGATAAAAGATAACGTTCTGTAATTGTGTATGCTGCTATGCTAACTTCAGAAAAAAAATCATCTTGTCACATTTTGGAATACGCCTGACACACAAGATGTTAATTATGGACAGCACTAGTACATATTCACTGTGTGAAGAACCACAAAGAAGCAGTGGAAGCCTGTGGATTAAAGATATTGTATATACCCCCATATAGTTCATTTCTTAACCTATCAAAGAGCGCGAAGGCAGGCGTTAAAAGGAACTTTTAACAAAAGATACCTCTTTGCCTTATGAGCTATTAGTTTAGCCTATTTAATTATAGTACACTATAACAAAGGACCAAATGCGCCAAAATAAAAGATATCAAATGTCTACTCGTCCCCAAATGACAAAATGCTGAGTAAACTCTCCATCGGCCAAATGGAATTTCGTGTCACGCAAAGTTGAAAAGGCTCGGTGCCGCAATCAATAGTGGAAACCCTGTATGTCTGTTTAATGGTATATCCTTTGAAACACAAACGTGCGTCAGTATCGTAGTTGATGGACCACTCACGCATCATACTGTATCATATGATCAAGTGTAAGCTTCTTCATCTGTTAAACTTTTCAGGTAACTCAGTACCAGTTGGAGGATGCATGCGCATGAGATAGGATTGTTTTTCTGTCTTTTTATCTTTATGATGATGTATTCATGCTCAAAAAGTAAAAGGGGTGGGTACTGCGATTATAGGAGGACTAGGGGCACTTGTTGGTGTTGTTAGGTTACGGAAGGAGCGGCACGTGCCCAATCTCCTCCACCCCCAATAGAGAGAAAATAGCGGAAGTTTTTTTAAAATCATGTGAGCATCCAAAAGGAAAAACAACCAAAAAAAGATAAACAAATTTTTTATCCGCTTTGAAAGTATACAAGTGATCTGTATTGTGCAGGTATTAATGACTGGCCATGAATGTCACTCATTTTTATTTGTTTCCGATTCACATTTTTTGTATGTTAAAACGGAAGAAGCAAAGAATCTGCCCGGGGAGAGAAGGGGGGATGCCGGGGCAAGTAAGTGAAGCTGCACTTTAAGGTGATGATTTTAGATCGGAACTTTAATAATTGAAGTAGCATATATTACACATATACTTTAGGACAAGAACACATCCATATGGAGACATAAACAAGCAGGTTGCAAACGACATATTCTCGGAGATGTCCGGAAGCCAGCGAGGAAGGGGTGGTCAGAGACGGAAACTGTGGTATTCTTGCCGGTGGCGTGGCAGACTTGAGCCATCAGTCGCCCATGGAAACGGTTGCGTGGAAACACTTCTTCCACTACCAACCCCGAGAGAGACCCACTAAGCGAGCAAACGGTGTCTTGTGTAAACCAAAGGGTAGAAATGGGATGGGGGGAGTTGGAGGGAGCGATGAAATTGGCCAAACAGGACACGGCGGGGAGGGAGATTGGGATCGCAACCTATTGTTTGACGGGGATTATCGCATTTGATTGGACGATAACACGAGTGATCCAAGATAAGCCCGGGAGATAAGCGTGAGCATGCAGATTGATTGGGCCAAGCGAGTTTTTATCTGTCTCTTGATCCTCTCTTCCTTTCTTTTTCCTCCATTCACTCACTCTCTCTCTCTCTCTCTCCCCACACCGTTGCCTTTGCTTCCTTCACCCCGCATTGCTTCTCCACAAACACTGTTGCTTTTAAGCTTTTTATCTAACACACACACTTACACACTTCCTCAAAGAACAGCTGAATGAACCCTAATAAAGGCGCTGATACTCGTTTCAATTCATATTTTCAATTTATTCGTCCTTCGAGACAACAAGAGCAGGAGTCTGCAAAGAGGAAAAAGAGCAATCATAGTAATAACTTGCACATCGACACCGACCCACTTGGTATCTCGTATGACCACAACAGTAGCGATCCTTCTAGCCAGCACCGCGATGAATACTATTCTGACATCTTCCGCAGTCTAAATTTCCCGCACGACAAGCCAAGAGTCTCCTCCTCAGCAGCACCAGCAAACGACGATAACGATAACCACCATCTCACTGATAATACTAGCAGCCATCATCATCACACACTCAGACGACCCTCTGCTCAGCAAGCACCCCCCTCACTATCCCCATCCCCGTCACCAAGCTCGTCCTGTTCTTCTGCCGCAGCATCGCCCACCTATGGCCCGTTATCACCGTCGCTTCGACGTGACATTCCACGCAGCAAGTGTCAAATCCGCAAGGGTTCCCTCACTTCGCCTACGGGAAGCGTCTCTGCAAAGTCGTGGGAACACATCAGGTCGCCAGCAGCTTCGTTCTTGGCCAGTTTCGCATCGCCCGTACTCCCGCCTGCCTATGAAGAAGATGGCGACGAGATTGACGACTATGTGCTCGACAAGATCATTGGGCACGGCGGCTTCTCGACTGTACGCAGCGGATACAGTATCTCGGATGGCCACAAGGTCGCTGTCAAGGTCATCAACAAGACCAAAATGAATGAGCAAGACCATGCACGGCTTGAGCGCGAGCTCGATATCTGGAAATCGCTCAATCACCCCAACCTGGTGCTCATTGAGAAAATACTGGAAACCGATCATGCCATGTACGTCGTCTGTACCTATTGTGGCGGCGGATCCTTATTGGATCGTGTCAACCAACAAGGTCCCTTGCCGGAAGAAGAGGCCCGTGCGATTATCATTCAGCTCTGCCATGCAGTGCAATACTTGCATCAGGATGCTAGAGTTTGCCACAAGGATCTCAAACTGGAGAACGTCCTCTTGGACGACTCCAATTGTGTGAAGGTGTGTGATTTTGGTTTGGCCATCTATCAAGCACCCCCCATGTTTCTGGACAACGAGGTCGCTGGCGGCTCGTTGGCTTATGCCGCTCCTGAACAGGTCCGATCGGTCAAGCCGCTGCCTTCTCCCGCAGCGGATCTTTGGTCGCTGGGAATCTTGCTCTATGTTTTGGTCACTGGCCGTCTGCCTTTCCAGGATTGCTATGATGTCCGTCTTCAGCAAAAGATTTTGCAAGGGGAATTTGAAATGCCCAGCTGTTTGTCTGAAGGCCTGCAGCAGCTTCTGCACGGCTTGCTTCAAGTCGATCCCCATAAACGATACACTGTCCGCCAAGTGCTGCACTCCTCTTGGTGCTCCCCGTGAATGATTATTCCCTTTCGTCCCACACTCCATCCTCTTCACACCACTTCCCCCACTCCCCACCCCAAAGAGCCATTCTTCCAAAGAGAAAAGCTATGGCCAACCTACCACGCTCTGACTCCCATTTTCTTCTTCTTCCTTCTCCTTCTTTTTCCCAAACGATTCCCCCATCTGTACATAGTAATTCCCCTATTCTAAAGATCTTCCACTGTGTGTTTATATCTTATGATACATATATTAAACAAAAACTGGCATTCTAATACTCATTGAAAATAAAATCTCATGCTTAATATCATCGAATGCGTTCTTCCGTTCACATTGTCTTGCTGTTGTAAAGAATGGCCGTTGCTGCAATACACACACGCATCCTCAAAGATGGCTACTTTTAGCCATCATTGTATGTATTGCATTATTGTCGTTACTCTTCGTGCATGGCAATGTAAATAATAACCACATATTCGCTGTGTATTATTTCAGACAACGTCGCCGCATAAAGTTTCCCATGCCTTCATCGGCACTGCAGGAGGTATTCTCTTGCAAGCTTTTGCTATTCATGTGGCACATGTTAACTATCATGTCTATGAAAATTGAAGAAAAATAAACAAATGCCATCGTTCTAACGCAGTGATCAAGGATATACAGATCATCACTGTCCAGTATATATAAATAAAGCTTTGATCATTTGAAAAAACGCTAGTTGCACATAAACCACTCCTTCATCTTACATTTACGATAATTTTACAGAGTCGAAACGATGACCCATTTGTTCTCGTTTCTCTTGTCGGTTATTATTGTCACATATTATGTTGCCACAGCAGTCGTATATGGCCAACAAACTCACTATTTTGAGTTTAATGTTACGCGTGAGATCATCGATCCAGATTGCTCCGGCTACGCGGGTGGCAAGCTTTTGGTGAATGGCCAACTACCTGGGCCCACATTAGCGGTTACGGCAGGCGATTATGTCAAGATATTAGTGCGCAACTTGCTTCCAGTAAGCGAAGCCGTTCAGTTCCTTGGGCTTGCAGCAAATGATGGACATCACTTGGGCCAAATAACGATCCATTACCACGGGATACACCAATACGGCAGTCCAGCTTCAGATGGTAGGCATAAAATCAACAAAAAAATCCATAGATGTTGAATTATATATAACATGCGTTTATAATTCTGTTCACCAACATTGAAAAGGCACACCGTTCCTTACTCAGGATCCAATCCCGCCTCAACAAAGTTACTTGTACGAATTCAAAGTGATTAATCAGGCGGGAACTTACTTCTACCACGCACATACTGCGACGTATTCTGAATCTGTTTTTGGCCCCTTCATTATCTACGAGTCCGTGCATGCCCGTCCACGGCCTCAATTTCGAGATACTGATAAGGGTGGTGATGTCGAACAAAAATTGATCGCGGGCCCATATTACTACGATGACGAACGTACTATTATCCTGAGCGAGTGGTGGCACCGGACCGCCGAAGACCTCAGCGCCTACGTTCTTGGCCCAAATTACACAGGAATACCACAAGCACCAAGCATTCTGCTGAATGGCCACACGCTCTATGATCCAACTCAGCAGCCTGTAGGATCTGACTGCTCTGGCTATTCAGTGATCTCTGTGGATCCCAAAAAGACCTATCGAATCCGTATCATTAGCGCAGCAATATTCCAAACTCTCGGATTAGCATTCGCTCACCATAATGTAACAATCATCGAAGTAGACGGCACCCTTGTTCAGCCATACGACGTTCCGTTCTTGGAGCTCTCAACTGCCCAACGGGTTTCAGTATTACTGCGACCCATCAAGACAAACTACCAACAACAAGGTGATTATGCGATCAGCACTGTCCGTCGCTGGATTGATTTAAATACAAATCGATCTTCCAATGGACTGGCAGTTTTACGCTATACGCCTACTACTACTACTACTACTACCACAATTTCATCGACAACATCGCAACTACGCCGTCAAGAACAACAGACAGTATTTTCAGTACCAGACGAACGATTCGCGTTTCCTCCAGAAGTAGCATACTGGCACTGGCCAGGGATTGCACCTATTTATCCAGTACCAGACTTTGTCGACCATCGAACAGAACCTTCAAGAACCATCGTTCTCAGAGTAACAACGGGTATGCTACCAAATGGCGCAACGCGATGGTTTGTCAATGGTGTATCCTTTACGGATCCTAAAGAAACCATCCTGACAACCATTTTGTCAGCAAGAACTACAGCAACAGCAGCTAGCGAGGGTAATAACAAGTCACTTTTACCACATCCCGATCAATTGACAGAGAATGGATATTATTCATATCGAGGCACGTATCCAATCAAGTATATGGAGGTGATTGATTTTGTGTTCCAGTTGACACATCTCCCAAATCGGCCATGCACTGGCCATCCTTGGCATACACATGGTCACACCTTTTGGGAGCTTGCGCACGGACCAGGACGATACAACGGCAGTAATGCAAACAATTACTATAGTGTCCCTCATCCGTATGGGCGTGATGTCTCTTTGGTATATCCTCTGGAGGACCCTGCTATTGAAGAAGAAGCTGCTGCATCAAGCGAGCCACGAGAATGTGGATGGGCAAGAGTCAGAATACTTGCTGATAACCCGGGCATATGTAAGTAGTAGCGGTAGTTGTCTTTTCTTTCCACCGTTTTGCACATGTGCTACCATTATCTATACCGCCTACTAATCATATGCCCTTTTTTTCAGGGAATGTACACTGTCATATTGAACCACATATGACGGCAGGAATGATGATTGCTTTAGAAGAAGCTCCCGATCTACTTCAGACGCTATATGGCTAAATGACTCTTGGTTTTCTCTTTTAATCTAAAGTTCCTCCCTCTTTTTTTTTTGCCTCCAAGTATAGCAACATTGTTAATAAAACATTGTAGAGCGAGCGTGTAATCAGTTTAATGCCAGCCGTCAATACGGCCGCTTATTTGTTCGTATTAATGCTAAAGAGTACGTAGCTCAGAAATAATGCTTGCTGGTTTATTAATAGCTATTCACAACGGGGTTCTCCCAATATATACAAAGCGATAAACTATGAATAGAGGCATCGGTGTTATATATCGACTCTACTTTAAGTTCGGCAACAACAGATATGTAAACATCACGAAAAAAAGAGCATGAGGATGGCTTGATAAAACGCAACATATTTCTTACTATAATGTCGTGCCCAGTTTTCCTTTCCTTACCTAATCAGCAGGAGAGACAATGTACCTCCGAAAGAGAAGTTCAAGTAACCTGAAAGATGCCGGTATACTTGCCAATTGCCAGAAACTACATGATAACAGATGACGTTGCTAGATGACTAATTGTTTGTGTATGCTTCTCCAAAATAAAAAAAGGGCACAGCACGACTTGCAAATCTGGGTACCACATTCGAGTCGTACAACCGGTAACTCGGCGTTGTTGTCCACCCTTGCCCTTACCCACGGCTGGTGCATGAATGTGATCTTTTTTTTTGTCCAAAGCGTATTATATAAAGGGGGATCGAGTTGAAGCAAGCAGTCTCTAGTCAATACATGTACAAGTACCAAACAGCTCTGTTAGGCTATAGTTACAGCGTGCAAGGCTTAGTGCGGTAACTGTTATAGAATGGTGATAAAAATAAGGCCGGTCGAAGAAGGAGCGCGGACCTGTGCATCATGTTGCTCGTTTTGATTACGAGTAATTGTCCAATCACGTCGCTCCAAGTGATGCGCGTACGTACGTATGCAAATGGGGGACTCTAATTTTATACATACTACTATCACAAGGTTGGCGCCCTTTTTATTTCTTTCTCTCTCTCTTTCTTCTTTGTTTGGACAAAGAAACTCTTTACCTTTTTGTTTAATCAAAAACACACAATGGCGTTCTTTCGCACAGTGTTTCTCTTGCTCGTGCTAGCGAATGCCGCGTTTCTCGGTTACGACCATTACAAAGGTGGCGACATTGCCGTGAGTTTGGTAGACCAAGCCAAACACCTCAATGTCCCTACCGTACAGTTGCACTTACAAAACGCCTGGACCGAGATTAAGTCCACGACACCCGAAAAAATTGCTGGCCACGTGAATTCTGCTTTTGACCAGTTGAAGGATTTCAACTCGCCTACTGACGTTGTCGACTACTTGCGTGCCAAAGCTTCTGGTGTTGTCTCTGGTGGAAGCAGCCAAGGGGCCATCCAAATGGAGGGCAACGTGTTTGTTTTGACGACTGGCAATTTCAACAAGGTCATTGATGGACAACGCCCTGCACTCATTGAGTTTTATGCACCCTGGTGCGGCCATTGCAAAAAGTTGGCTCCGATCTATGAAGAATTGGGTGACGCGTTCGCGAGTGCTCAGGATCAAGTGGTGATTGCCAAGGTCGATGCGGATGAACACCGTGACTTGGGTGGCAAGTTTGGTGTTCAGGGGTTCCCTACGTTGAAATGGTTCCCCAAGGGCGTGACAACGAGCGAGGGTGTCGAGGATTATCGTGGCGGCCGTGACTTGGACTCGTTGACCAAGTTTGTGCAGGAAAAGTCGGGCGTACGTCCTCGTATCAAGTCGACAAAGTCGGATGTTGTCGTATTGGACACCAAGAACTTTGATACAATCGTCAAGGATCCCAAGCAGAATGTCTTGGTCGAGTTCTACGCTCCCTGGTGTGGTCACTGCAAGAACTTGGGTAAGAACAATCAATCTTTAATTTTCTGAACACTTGTGCTAACTCAATTGCTTACTATATAATTAGCTCCTATTTATGAAAAGGTTGCCAATGCATTTGCTAATGAACCTAACGTGAGTTATTGCCCTTTCATGTTTCACAGATATTTCTCTGAAAGTGTCATAGAGCGCCAGATTACTGATAACTAACATGCTGTTGAAACAAAAAATGTACAGTGCAAGGTCGCCAAGATTGATGCCGATAGTGAACGTGAGATTGGCACTCAATATGATGTTTCTGGGTTCCCCACGATCAAGTTCTTCCCTGCTGGCGATGATAAGGAACCTGTCTTGTACGAAAGCGCTCGCTCCGAGGCTGGCTTTATTGAGTTCCTGAACAAAAAGTGCGGCACTCATCGTGTTGTTGGCGGTGGTCTTGATGCTACGGTATGTTTATTCTTACTAGCGCTATAAGCACGAAGTTTACTGCGCAATGATTGGGGACTTTCTGACAATATACGTGCGTTTCTGTTTTTTTAGGCTGGTCGTGTTTCTGACTTGGACAAGCTGGCAATCAAATTTGCATCGACGTCTGACAAGGGTGAACGCGAAAAGGTCAAGGCTGAGGCAGAGTCAATTGCAAAGGAACTGGGAACGCGTAATGCAAAGTTCTATCACGTCTTCATGAAGAAGATCTTGGAGAGCGGCGATTCTTTTGTAAAGACCGAATCCGCACGTGTTGATCGTATCATCAAATCCAACACTGTTGCAATGAACAAGGTCGACGACTTCACCATCCGTCGTAACATTCTTGCTGCTTTCGACAAGAAAGCCAAGCCTGTTACCAAGGATGAACTGTAAATAAACACACCCTCTCTCTTTAAAACCCACTTTTCTATAACTCTTCTTTCCGTTTTCAACACAACTCCACACGTGTATACACACACACACACACACACACACAACAACAACCCAACCCGTACCAAAAAGAAACCTATCCGCGAACATAACATATCACCATCATCCTTGATATAAAAAAATAAAATAACGCCTATTTTTTTGATATATGTAAGTGATGTTTGTGCGTTTCGCCAGCAGCTGTATATTAAGATTTGGAAAGAGAGTTTAGAGAATGACAACACACACACACACAGAGAGAGAGAGAGGGCGGGGGAGAATTAGGGCACCTAGTCAACGGAGTTGGGATGGGGAACGATAGCTGACATATGTTTACGCGTAGTTCAAGCGGAAAATGTCATTGAAGACATAGTACGAGTTACCCTCAGGAACCAGGTTGAAGCTTTGGGAGAACATTTGAGGGTTCTGCTCCTCATCAACCTATGTGGTTATCCAGCAAGAATATTGAAAAAGAGTTAGTTCAACTAAACGAGAAAGTTTGAGAGCGTGGAGAAAAAGGTAATCACAAGCCAGGATAGTTTACCAAAAGCTGACCGGTCACAGAAACGATGAGGCTGGCAACGGAAGGGTTGCTTGGCTGTGCGTCGATGGTGCTGATACGGTGAGCCACCTTTTGGAAGGGCAAAGACTGTATATCATTGCGCATTACAAAGGTTAGCAACTATTCCTTTGTCATTTTGCCCCCCCCACCCCCAATCTTTCAATCACTGAATCAGTCAAGCTTACCGCAAGCTTTTGGACAATGTTGCCAGCACCACTGAATTGTTGGCCCTCGAAGGTCAACATGGAGTGCTCTCTCTGTTTTATTCGTTTTTATAAATACGATTCAATCCTTGAGATGTTTTTTGTTTTGGATAACGCCTTTCTTCTCCCTAGACAAACACTTACGTAAAGGGGACCAAGTTGTTCTCGGTTGGAGTC
Organism: Zychaea mexicana; assembly: GCF_025766255.1. Taxonomy (NCBI): domain Eukaryota; kingdom Fungi; phylum Mucoromycota; class Mucoromycetes; order Mucorales; family Lichtheimiaceae; genus Zychaea; species Zychaea mexicana. Next base: position 376,425 of record NW_026516664.1, read on the forward strand.
AAAGGTCTCGTAGTAGAACTTTACGAATGCTTCGGCGACTTGGTTGAAATCACTCATGGCGTAGTAAGTAAATGGGAAAAGAGAAAGGGAAAGAACACGGTTCAGTCGGGGCTGAGAAAAAAAACTTTTTATTCGTGTCGTACGCAGCAGCAGCACCATGGCGAAGAAGCACCCAAACCCACAGCAACCACAGCTATTATTCTAGTTCAACGACTAATCTTTCAAACTCTTTCTGTAGACGGTCTCCATGTTGTTTCATGTCTTTGCCGATAAAGGTCAGGCGACTGTCCCTTGGCTCGTCATCATCCCATTTGCGGTCCTCCGTCACCACCAGGTCATCATCCACGCCTTGGACAACCACCTTGTAGTCACTGCCCTGCACAGCCAGCACGCCCTTGACGCGATACAGGGTATCATGCATCTTTTGCGCCTCCTGCCGGACAAACGCCAGCACCTCTTTCTGCTTAACAGGATTGCCACTCACTAAGAGCATGGTCTGTTCGATACTCGGATCATGTTGCTTTACAGGCAGGGCTTCCTGTTCCTGTTCTTGTCCATCTGCTGTTTGTTCAGTGGATGATGATGACGAAGACCTCAAGCCAAACAAGGATTGCACAGGTACTTGAGCATATTTGGTCTGCACCAAACGAGCCGATGGATTGTGTTGCCGAATGTAGTCTGTCAGCTTGGACAATGCCTCTTTGCTCGAGACGAGATCAATCTTGTTGAGCAAGATACAGTCTGTCGTTGTGATCTGTGCCAGCGGCTCGTTCTTGTACGTGTCTTGTCTTTCCGATGCAGCAGCAAGTCGGCTAAAGAAATGCTTTGCGTCGACGAGCGTGACAATGCCGTCGAGATAAAAGTTTTGCACGATTTCATCTTGGCCTTTGCCGTCGGCGCCGCGCTGGATCATAGTTTGGATTGGCTGCGGGTCAGCCAGCCCAGTGGACTCAAGGATCACATGTTGGATCCGTTTCTCGGGCTCAACGAGCTCGTTCCTATTGGCAATCTCACTCAGGGCACCTATCAGCTCACCGGACGACGAGCAACAGACACATCCCCTGACAATTGGACGATAAGTGTGTGGTAAGTTACGTTGTATGCTTATCGTTTCCCACACACACAGAGAGAGACACACGTAGAGAGGGCCGATCGCAGCCTATCCTTGTCAGCGCCCTCACTTGGCTAGCTCTCTCCAGACTATTGTGTTTTCACAGTTTTGAGTCGACGAACCAGCCAAATTCATAGAGGTTTTGGATGTCCTCGGTCTTGTCTTGATGGATAATTTCGTTTTCCTTTGAACGGAGATTTTTTTAAGCTCAAGTGCTTTTTTCATTTTGTGCCTCCGCCCAACAGACATCAAAAAGACTCTCTTACTATGCCAAACGCAGCAGCGAATTCGTTTTCAATGACGGCGATACGCTCAGGGATGCCGTTTGTCCTTGCGGCATCCAGTATATGGTTGAGCAGCGTAGTCTTCCCGGCGCCCAGGAAACCAGTCAGAATGGTGACGGGAACGCGAGGTGCCATGATAGCGTGTGGTGTGGGAAGAAAAAGTAAAAGAAACGCGAAAGAAAGAATCGTACCAGCACCAATTGAATGCCAGTTTGTTGTTGCGTCTTTTTTTTTTTTTTTTTTTTTGTTCCCGATGGCAGCGTTTTCTGTTGGGGGGCCGTGCACACAGCAACCACCGTTTGTCGCTCGAGGATCACATCGCCTTTATAAGGCTTTCATTGAGTAGATCTACAAGATGGCACTTTCATAGTGTGTTGTTGTTGTTGCTACAATTCCCAGATATGCATGATCGGAAGAACAAGGCGCATTATCTATCGCTTTTTGAAGAAATGAGCCGACATCTATGCCGTGTATGACGGCTCCGCTCCAAAGTCAAGCGAGGAGAAAGGGTGGGGGACGGTCATGCGGATAGGGCTGGTTAAAAACGAGTAAATTGAGCAAAGTGGATATGAGCGAGTGTGTAAGTGAGTGAGCCAAGTGAGTGAGCCAAGTGAGTGAGTGAGTGAGTGTGGACAAGCGAACAAGGAAGAAGAAAAGAGCGCACACCCCAATTCGTTTTCCAATATTCTTTCTTTCTTTCTTTCTTTCTTCTTCTTCTACTCCACTCCAACACCTCTTCCCTCTTCTTTCTCCTCTCCTCTCCCTTCCTCCTGCCGCCTCTTTATCTTCGTTTCGCTTCTCGTTTGTCTAGCCAACGTCCCCCGCCCCTAGATCGTTTATCTCTCTTTTTTTTTTTGCACGCGTTCGCGTATTCCGTATCTTCTTCCCTTTCCCAAACAAGAGCACAAGAAAACTCTCCCTGTCGTTCCTCTCTTTCCTCACTCACTCTCTGTTTCCATACCTCCCTCATTGCGCGTTATTTTTGAAATCTCTGCTATTAAAAATGTCGCAATCAGCAGCACAGGGATCCGACATTGCCGAGGTTAGCGAAAAATATACATATATATATATTCTATTGGACAAACACCAACGCGTGTTCTGGGTTATTTTCATGCGTAATCTGTTCTCTGTGTCTGTGTCTCACGAACCTATCACTAACGCCCTTTCCTGCAATATTGGAAAAATAGATGATGCATCGGCTCAAGACAAGACTGGCACTGGCCAACTTTAAGCGGCAACACGGGTACGAAAAGTACGACTTGCACACACTCGAATTGAGCCTTTTCCAAAGCACCGAGCCACGAAGGAAAAAGAGCAAGAGAAAAGATGATGACAATGACGACAACCACAACGACGCCGTTCCCAATTACTATCGTCCACGCTACTATTCCAACAGCAACAGCTGCATACATAACAATAGCCATTTACAGCTACAACAACAACAACAACTTACTCCAGTCGATGACGCTTCCTCACCCTCACCCCCGATAAGAGCGACGCGTAGTACGCCGTTGTATAGTATCCGAAGCCCTCTTTCGGCCAAGCGAAGTACATCGCCTAGATACCGCTTCCAGCAGCAACACCATCACAGCAACAGCAGTTACCGACCTATCAAAAAGTCTGCATCTACATCGACTGCTACTGCTAGACTTGCGGCAGCTTCTAGTAGTAGTAGTAGTAGTAGTAGTAGTAGTAGCAGTAGTACGACACTTATGCCAAGAGGTCGCCCACACAATAACATGAAAAACAATGATAGCCACAACGATGCTGCCATGGTGTTCTCCTCGGATGAGGAAGATGCGGCCAACTTGCTGGTCATGCTACACAACCACCATCATTCAATCTCATCCTCATCCTCATCAACAGCAGCAACAGCGACACGACCCAGCATGCCCGCATGATTTATGTATGCTTCTCCGAAGCCCGCTCATTCAAACGACACGCTCCCTCACACCCCTTGCTCCCCTTTTTGCACACACACACACACACACACACAGTTTTGTACAGTAAACTTCTTGTTATACCACCCCACTCCCTATCGTTCTTCTTGCATGAATCTCTCTTTTACAGTTCACACTCACATTTCCTTAACTAGTACAACTAGCACACCACACACCTTATTTGGCAGCATCCACCTCATTTTGTTTCTCTTTCTCTATGTTGTTGCAAGCAGTATGTAATCTACTATCACTAGTGCATCTCTACACGCTTCACCGTGTACTTTTTCTTATCATGTGTGAACTTGCCCATATTTTATTGTTCCATACACCACGTGTCCAAGTCACCGGGTTCTTCTTAATAATATTTCTTTACTTTTCAACTGTTCAATATACACATATAAACATTGCTCTTTCTTTCTTTAAAGATCCTATCATACATACATAGTGAGATAACCAGGACCACGGTCAAAACATGTAGTAGCTTAGTAATGCCATCTCGTTTTATTATCTGCCATGCTAAAAGCTCTTCCTCCTCCCGACGGGCGACGTATAGATCGGTGATAAGCTTCTAGAAAAGAAAGATCTCACGAGAAGCTTTATATGTTGTGTGCGCTTTTGCACAACTCAAGTTTTAATAACGCATGGATCTCGCCATTCAGATCAGAAGAAAAAATAAGGGGCACGCATCATTTCTGTCCTACATACAGTATACACATTACAGCAACGACGGCCTCTGCTATGTTCTCTATTTGTTAGCCCCGGCCTTGCATATCAGCAGCGCACACTTTGTAATATATGAACAGTGTGTTCCTGTATAATATATCGCCTTGAGTAGGTGATTGACATAAAGAGGGCAGTGAAGAATGGAATCGATGATCAGTAAGTCGTCCTATTTGAGTGTTTTTTTTGGGTGTAGCACACAGTCCGCCCAAGTGTCTGCATGTTCTTCGTCGGCGTCCTGAAGATCGTCGGCCTACTTTTTCCTCTTCTTCCTTTCTCTTCTTCTTATTCTCTCTCTCTCTCTCTCTCTCTCTCTCCCCACACTCTATTATATTTCTACCTGTATATACCCTTGAAAGGCCAATCAATCATGCCGGTCCCAGGCGCATACGAACCAGAGTTAGAATTTTCCGATCCGAACAGTGTCCGTGAGACGGCGCTGTTCTCGTTCAACCCACTCATATACCTTTATTTCATGCTGTCATTTCTGATCGTGCCCTATCCGATCTACCAAGTGATTGCCAAACGCTACGGCTGGGAAACAAACAACAAGACAATGGCACGACACTGGAGTGATCTCATGCTGGGCTTTTCCTACGGCACAATCTTGTTTGTCTTTGGAAACTATACTCGTGCCTATAGCTGGATCACCGTCATCGCCTTTTATCCGTCCCTTTTTGGATACGCGTTAATTGCAGAGCTTCCTTTCACAAAGACGTCCGTATACACATACAAATACCACAAGCTCTTTATGTAAGCTAATACTGCTCTTGTTTGGATTCAATAGATCATTGCCAAACATCAAGAATTGGCCGTTTGGCATGTGGGCCGTGTTCTTGACAGCCGTGGCGTAAGTGTTCTAGTGCGTGTGCATGGCTATACCTTTGGCTTAAATAAAAACAGCCACCTAAGCAACAACAAAAAACATTCTATAGGATCATCCTTGCATTTGCAGCGTTCCATATCTACTGGGCCGCCACGCTTCCCCTGCCGTTCGTCATTTACTATATCTGCGCGCTGCTGATCCCAATTTTTTTATTTACTGTTTCACTTGCACTGATCAAGGAGAACAATGAGAATTGGGCTCGTACATGGATCCACGGTTATCGCGTCCGATGGGCGACCCGTCGCTCTTCCAAGAAAAGCAATGGCAATGATGAAGAGCAGCCGCAACAGGATGAAGGCGTGAATCCAGAATCATCCACTTCCATAGACCCGGTTACACAGCAGCAGCCAAACGTACCCGAGTTGTATAACCCTTATACCCGTAAGCTCAACTTGCATCTGCACCACTGGCAGATCTTCTACATGTTAGCTTTTTTCACAAGGTAAAGAGATCACTGGACTATCGCTTGGATCTACTTGAACGCTGAAAATTATGAAGTCACTGGTGATTTGGCAGTAGTAGTAGTGTGATTAGCAGCTTTCCCTCCCCCCGCTCCTCCACCCCTTGATATGCAAATACTAACTCAAATGCTTTTGTACAGGTTCACGCATCCGGTGTCCCAAGTGGGAGCAGGGATTGTACTCGCTTGTTATATGGAAGGCATTAATGCATGTAAGTAATCCGTTGTCTTGAAAGTTTCTCTTTTTGCGAGCAAAGAGATCTACCTTTGAATTTATAACACTTGAACCTTCTTTAATTGTCGTGACGACAACAGATGGCTACGATCAACTTTTGAACGACTAGGTCTCTTTCTTTGGTGATAATATCTTTTCCGCCTTTGCATACCGATATGCGAAATGATGCGTTCCACTTTTAGTTTTTGTAACACACACCCCTTTTACTGTTTACTGAGTATACGACGTACTATTATTATCATATTGCTTCCCCTTGATTTTTGTTGTTATTTTAATTTCCTGCGATTAGTATTTTATTTTTGTTTCACCAAAGCATAAAATGGTCATTTCTGTATCCTGAAATCGATGATGTGAGCTGTATTATCTTGAGAAGCATGGGCGCCCACTTTCTCAAGTCATGTTTGCACTCATTATTCTCTTCTTATCATACAGCACACACTCCTCACTTTCAATTATTTTAAAATGATACAGGTACCCATCCGGTAAGCCGCGTAAACTTCGGCTGACTGATTCGCTGTTCTGGTAAAGAGCAAATAGACAATATCTTGTAACTGATGTTGTAGTCATCTTGGAGAATCTTGTCAAGAATGGAGTCTTGGTCGATTTGCGCAAAATTAATAAGAGTTATAACAAAAAAAGCAGAAAAATGGAAAAGCGCAAAGTTAGACAGCTATGATACACGCATTAACATTGATCTATGATATTTTGCTGCATTTTTAGCATTGCTAATGCTCTCAAGTCATATAAACGCTACGTAGTTTGCTGCTTGTTATAGTTTATAGTTTATTTTTTACAACGGGTTTGTGCCTAATCCACAACGAGGCTTTATTCATATTATAACTCGCCGTAATATTGTCAAGCGTTGCGGCAATTTTTTTGATCATAGGTAGAAGTTTCTGTGGTGCTATTCCATGACATCAAACTCGGTGCGATCTACAGTTGTCGTAAGGCAGGGAGTTTCTTTCAACTCTCCGTCTACCGAGTTATCGCTTACATGCAAAAACGAACCAAGTTTGGACAGTTGTTGCTGATGATATCTAGAATAGCATCGTCCGAGCAATTGCTGATCAACAGCGACCCCTCCCCCAGTCGTTGACCGCAGTGTTGTAGAAATGGCTAAAGTGCTTCACGAATTAGTGACTTATCTGCGATCAATAATTCTCGAGCGTGTGCTGGTTTTGTCGTCAATAGCAATCGAATGATTGCTTAATCTTGTACCACAAAGAAGTTGTCAATTTTGCAAAAATATATAGCAAATCGGCTAGTATTATCACTCGGATTGACCTTTTACTGCGACTTTCAACACCAATATTGTCAGCGTTTCTCCACATTACCCAAAATCCGAATGCTAAACGAGATCAGCTTGCTTGGATCGGTTATGTCAAGGAACAGTAGTTTCTAAAGATCGATATTTAAACGTGTTCCTGAAACGCACTTGTCTAGGTGAATCGTGCCACAGGAGAATCGAGTATAAGTTTTTGTGCTATTACTTTGCTCGAGACATCCAAGCACGTTAGTTTGGCTTTTTAAATAGGGTTCGGCAAAGATGTAGTGAGGTAACTCTATGGGGGAGCTTGGAAATATAAGTAACGCGTGTTTATTGGTTATTCTATATGCCCTTTTTGCAGCTAGCAGAGATGGGGTTGTCGCATGTTACGATATTGTGAAAAGAGCAAGAAAGAAGCTTGTAGATTCTGAAGTAAGTTACAATTGATGCTTTGATGAATATTAAAAACTAGGCACTTGCCATTCTAATAACAACATTGTATTATTTTATACGACAGATAGAAATACTATGCTCCTCGTCGGTTTCTATAATCAATTGATGTCAGATGAAACAGAGAATTGATGAAAGGCAGCCCACAGCCGACAAAGTGCCGTGCTAGTGTCATTGCTTCCATTAAGTGAGCTAACATCAACACATTAATCATAGTATGACAAGGCATCGGCTGTTATTATATGCTTATTTATTGGGCTGTTTTACAAGAAAGTGTTGTCATCAAGTAATACTACAGGTATCTTTTATATGTAACTGTCATCATATACTCTCCGTAAATATCCGACGCCACTAGTGCCTGAAGTGGATCAGCATGCATTCACGGACGAGATTACAGTGAAGCAACCTCTATGGAAAGTCGGACCAGTGTTGTTTAGCTTTCGGTTTTTACTGTGTGCACAAAGATGCCCATGTAGTGGCCATACCGATACATGTTGGCACCTTTTTAGATAAGAAATGACACGGCCGTTTGTGTATATATATTATATTCACATACTGGTGGATGCTGTTTATTTGCTGTTGCGTAAGATTGAAAAGTTGTCTGCTGCTTCGTTTGTGATAAAATTGTGTACTAAACAATGTGAATCAATCTATGTGAATGCATTGTATTCTATTATCATCTTTCGATGCATGATGCGTTTGATGCTTCAAAAGAACAGTTAGATACGTACACAAGCGCAAAGCATACGATAAAACGTTTAATGGAGAACACATGATGTCATCTCCTGATGTTGTACAGCAGCAGAAGGGTGTTTCAGTTGTTTTATCACAATAATGTATATCAAGAACTCGGATAATTGTATAGTAGTTTGACAACAGCTCATCGGCCCAAGTCGGTAATGGTTGTAGTGCCAAAATGCCACGAGTGTCATGAATTAATTCCTTGTATAAACGAGGACCGATTAAACTTGAAAGGCAGCAACATAATCTGGAAAGCGATTCGTCGTCCGTGATTGGGCCTAAATGTTCTTGGCAAGCGAGATTTTATTTTTTGACCCGATTGCTGATTAATAATAAAAAGAGTTAGAATGGGGGAGGAAAGAGCCACAGGGAAGCTGCAAGAAATAATTTCCCATTATAGAGCGTGGTAAAGTCTGAATGCGTGGGGTGTGATGTGGATTTTTAGGAATGAATTTTGACTTGGCGTAGCACAAGAAATGGACGAATGACGTCTTGACGTTGGGATGATGATGATGATGATCATCACAGGGAGTATGTGCGTGTATGCACATGCCAGGGCCGGGTGGTGATCTATGACTCGGCTCCTTCATACAATGTACTTGCAACGCTATACTAGCCTGTGTTGCTGCACATGCTCGCTACTCGAGTAGCTCGGTGAAACGTTGTGCGGGCTAAAATGGCTGTGATAAGACGTAAGAGACGCAACAGAGCAACCAGCAGGCTTCCTTATCAGTGCGCGCGCAAGAGCAGAATTAATAAAGAGAGAGAGAAAGTCCAAAGCCCGATAGGCACTAGCACCAATTGTGCCCACACCGGCAGAGGTATAAGTACCTTTGGTTTCAGATGACTTTTGGCTTTCTTTTTTCTTCTTTTTCTTCTTTGGGCTCCCTGCCCCCGCCATAAACATGCTCGTTACGCCTTCCGTCCCCAAACAAGTCCATATTCCTCCAGGATTCATCGGTATGTCTTGTACTTCTTCATCTTGCTGTGAAGAGGATAACCATGTCGGGTCATCCCCCGCACAGTCCTCCATTTCCCTTTTTGTTCTCTGACTTGGTTAAATGTCTCTCTCAAAGATTTCGCTTCGTCGTCGTTCGATGCCATCTTTTATCAGCGTGAGCGTCACCCATCGACCGCTGCTGACGACACTAGCGATAGCTATCACGACGAACCGCCCCAAATTCGACGACGTGCTTCGCATTTGCCAGACTTGCTACCGTTTATCGAACTGATTACCGCAAAATGCAACGTTGAACCTGTCCAATTGGTCATGGCACTGATATATGTGCAGCGGTTCAGAGCTTCACTTCCTCCCGGTACGTTTTTGAACAGCACTCATAGAAGCGTGCACGCACGGCAGTGTAACTCATAATGACGTTTCTTCTATTGTCGTTGACTCACACATTCCTTGTTATTACACAATTCATAGGTTACAAAGCGGAATCTGAAGCAGCTCACCGTATCTTTGCAGCTAGTCTCTTGGTGGCCAGCAAATACAGTGAGGACCGCTATTTGTCTACGAAACAACTTGTCCGTGCAACTGGCGATGTCTGGTCTATCAAGGAGATGACCCGAATGGAGCTCGCACTGCTGCGATTCTTGCAGTGGGACTTGCACATTGATACCGATGAGATCGCAACTTTTCTGCATGAACTCAATTTCGACGCTTCTATTGTCTTGAGTCCTCAACAGCCCACTGACAACGACGACGAGACCATCACCTCTACTACTACTACCACTACTACTTCTATCCATCCTCCAACATGTCCTGATGAAGCTTTGTAAAAAGAAACCCAAGACTCGTCGCCATTTTCCCCCTCTTCCAACTTGCGCTGTACATATATAGATATCCACCCCCCCATCAAACACTCTCTCCTTTGCTTGCTCCCTCCTTTGTCGATTTGTAAATAACGTTAGTCACTTTGAGTCCGTCCCTGAATTTTTGTCTTCGGAAAATATGATTTGCCGCCGGTTTTCTTTAACCATCAACCAGCGCATGCTGTTTTTTCCGGCAAAACAATTACTGTTTAACTACATGCAAAATGATTCGGAAACTGTTGCATGTGCATGCGTGTTAGTTTTTGTTTTTTCTTTTTCTCTTTGCATCAGTCGTCTTATGCCATTCTCAGCCTATCTGGAAGCAGCGAGCATTCCAGAATGGCGCAAGGCCTATATGGACTACAAAGGTCTTTGCGCTGCACTGGAGTTACTCCAGAAGGTACAATTTAACAGTATCAGTCGTAGAATAGATGTATGAAACCTTCCATTTTCTTTAGCCTGCATCTCGGCATCACTGATCAAGAAGTTTTGCCGTTCATTTTAGCAACGATCAAAACCCACCACCAAAGATACCGATGAATTGCTCCACCAAACGCCGTCGTCGCATATCGAAAGCCCTATCAGTTCACGACATTCCCATCATTCCCGTTTATCAGAAGCTGTTAGCAACGAACTATCTGACACTTTTGAACAGGAACGTGCTCAGTTGGGTGAGCATAATCAACTAGGTAACGACAAGATAAATAGAGAAGCACCTCTGCCCCACTCCAAAAAAATTGAAACTGAACACATCCTCTAGATCTTGCGTCATTTTACAATGTTGTTAGTCATGGAACAAAGCAAGAGCGGCTATTTTTTCACAAGCTGGATGAACAATTAGACCGTATAGCACGATTTTACAACGGTAAGCCAAGAGCAACGGACATTCATTGTGACAATTTGCTAGCATAAAGATACCTTGGAGAAAAGCTGACAACGATAGATTATTTTCTGTAGAGCGGGAAAATGAGATTAAATCCAAGCTGACAGCTTTAAGGATTCAAATGGAGCTTGTGGCGGATTACGGTCGCCTTATATCCGAAGAACAAGAAAGTAGAGAATTGAGAGAACAACAAGATCAACAACAAGAGGAAGACGGAGGCGCAGAAAGAGACGCTGAATATTGTAGCCTTCTAGCCAGGTGTAATCCGCTTCGCTGGTTTAAAAGACTACGTCGTTGTCGATCAATCTTGACAACAAGCACTACCACGAAAAAGCCACCTTTTTTGGCCAATTTATCTACTTTGCCGATACCCCTCCGATATGCAACGAAAAATGATCATTTTAGTTATCAAGTTGCTCGTGGTCGATTAAAGCGTGCGCTTACCGAGTTCTACCGTAGTATTGAGCTCCTCCAATCATACAAGGTATAGGAGAATAACAAAACGTCTTCATAATTGTATCTATACTACGGACTATTAGAGATTGGCTTAACTTTTTGTTTTAGGAAACAAACTTGCAGGGCTTTCAATCTATCCTTCGAAAGTTTGATAGGGTATGTTTAATTTTTGTGTGCTTCAATATTGACGACAGCACACTCTTCTTCGTCGTCATGTAAAAAGTATTCAAGTGCATGTGCTATGTTAGATTGCAGGATGGCAAGCAAACAAACATTATATGGAAAAAATCAAGCAATACCATTGGGCATCAACAAAAGACCTTGAGAAAGTCATGGAGGATACAATAAGTCTGTTTGCTAATGAATTCTCCAGAGGTAACCGAGCAAAAAGTGCACGCTGCCTGAAAACACTTGAGAAAAAACAAGAGGTAAGAGAAATGTTTACAGAATCAGGGTCAATGATAATGAGCACTGCTATCTTTTTAACTGATAATGTGCCGATATCTAGAGTCTCACTGCAACATCCTGGCGCGTCGGCTTCTACCTTGGTGCTGCGGTGTTTCTACTCTTATATGATATCAGTTTAGGTAGGAGACACATCGTTGCAGGGACATCTCCTTATTGTTATCTTCATGCAGCACCCGCAGCTAACAGTATCTAATCTCATCATTGTTGTATTTGTTATCTAAAATATAAGCGTTGGACCCTCATACCGCTCGACAAGTTCCATATATCCATACACATTTGCAAATTTACGCATGCTTTTCGGTTCCTATATTGTTCGTCCTTGGCATTTCTATAAACATGATGGTGTGGACCCGATGCAAAGTTAACTACAAATTTATCTTTGAGCTGAATCCAGGGGATAATTTGGATTATCGTCAATTTGCAGAAGTAAGCAGAAGACATTTTAATCATCTGACAGCTTTTTAAAGAACTTTTTAATATTAACTTGATTGCTCCCATTTAGCTTCCATGTTTTGTACTTTTGCTATTGACTCTGTTTATGTTTTTCGATTTTTCAAACATCTTGGAACCGTGGCTACCATCAGATTTCTGTCCAATGGCCTTGTTCATCGTTTTGCTGGCCATTCTGTTTTGTCCATTCAACGTATTGTATCGATCAGCACGTAAATGGCTTTGTCAGACTTTGGTAATAACACTTTGACTTTTGTCGAGGCTACTCTAATACATCCTTGCTATGTACTAGACAAAAGTGCTCACAATGAACTTTCTGCTTGCTAAACTTTTGTATAGGGCCGGATTGTCTTCAGTTACTTTTTCCCTGTGGAATTCCGAGACTTTTTTGTCGCTGATGAACTAAATAGCTTGTCGTATTCGTTTTGGACAATCAACTATTTTTTCTGCGCCTACGCGTATGACTGGAGTGGTCTTGGTTCGTAATAAGCTTCACAATTGAAAAGTAGCTCAGCAAACAAGAAGCAATATGTATATATTCTAACTTTTAAGAAAACCAGATAAAGGTTACCGTTGCCATGTTACCCATATGTGGATTACACCGTTTCTTGCCGCTTTAGCTCCATGGTGGCGGTTCTTACAATGTATTCGCCGCTATCAAGACTCTTCTGAGCGGGTTCATTTGGTCAATGCAGCAAAATATACCAGCACCATAGTAGCGACCTTTGCAACCGGATTGCGTCGCATGTACCGTATGTATATACTGTTGTGATGATATTACGCAAGGAATTTAGTTTTAAACTATACTGATACCTTGAAAAATGCATTTTGCTTATAGCATCTACAGGCACTGATCTCATTTGGATACTTGCGTCAATGATCAATTCATCATATACTTCCATTTGGGATATCAAGATGGATTGGGGGCTGTTACAGACACCCAGCCGACATTTCTTGCTACGAGATGATCTTGTCTATTACAGATGGGTAAGAGAGTAGTGAAATATTTAACAAGAAGGTATATAAGGAGCCAACGACATATTCACACTTTATTCTCTTAAAAAAAGGTATACTATGTGGCAGCGCCTCTCAATGTGGTATTACGATTTGCGTGGGCACTCAATACGGCCAGTCTCACACTACACAGCGATGTCCTTGGTTATCTGACCGCCTTGTTGGAAGCTTATCGCCGGTTGCAATGGAACTTTTTTCGGCTAGAAAACGAGCATTTCAACAATTGCGCCGATTATCGAGCTATTAACGAAATTCCTCTTCCATTCGCAACGACAGCTACAGTAGACGAAGAAAATGGGACAGCTCGTAGCCAGGAGATTCGGCTACCGTTAAGTGATGAAGAAGAGGACGAAACGGCAGCAGCACAGGCAACGCTAACGGACGCAGAGCGCAGTGCACAATCTCAGCCGCAGCATCCACCTTCACTGACAGCACAGCGTCGATCCTCTCTACCGATCGCTGCTCGCAGCCCAAAATTACCTAGAAGGTTACAGCATCAACAAATACAAAGGCAACATACCTGGGCCCATACCATCAATCCAGCAACACCAACGAGGACAGGCACATTTTACGGTCGTCGTGACTTTGAAAGTAAACGAGAAGGCCATAAGCAACAAGATGAGCCCTCATCACCATCTGAAAGTACCAGTCAGCAACAGCTACACCATGATGAAGATGATGATTTATTAGAGTAGAAGAAACTTCTTTATATTATTTACATGAGCTTAATAATGTATTTCTGCGAAATTTGGTCCATTGCTTTAAAGCATGAAGTATTTATATGTGTCCATAAACGCAATATAATAAATCGACCTCCCTATACTGTATACAGTAGCGTATCGGCAATGAAGCTTTCTTATATGCTTCAACCAACGATATACGAAGCACAAGTGTTTACTAACACTGATGTTGTCATGCATCATGTCTTGATGTTTGAACATGATATTTTAGTCTGCGCATTGAGGACGGACTTTGTTAGTATCAGGCTTGTATTTCATAGCAACATCACGCTGTATCATAAACACATGGAGGGTTGTTGTCGTTGTTAATGAATAATAAAGCCTAATACTATAAATAGAGGGTAACCAATTTTGGCAGTCTGAACGAAAATGACATGATAATGTGAGCTTCATGGCATGAAAATTTCCTCTCTTTGTTTCATGTTGATAACACTGGTTCGACAGTAAGTTTTCTATCAAGTATGACATTAATCGCGAGTATTAATCGACAAAAACGGGTTGGCAACAATTTTGATATGTATGTATTGGTAGTGGTGAGAGTAACGGTAACATAATGCAACAATGGCAAGGAATCACTGACGGACCGTAAGTTACATGACCTTCAGAGATCCCACTATCATTCAACCTTGTGCAAATGTGAAATTCCTTTTTAACTTGGTAAGAACGATAGGTTAACCAACAAGGGGAAAATGCAAGCAGAGCTTCTAGCTCATGAGTTGAGTAAATATAAGGTGAACTTAACAGAAAGCATTTACGAGGATGCACAGCCGCCACATATTGATAAGACTGACAAAAACCAGTTTTCTGCCATTTTTTCCAGCCCGTTGAGTCGCGCTTTTGATACAGCCAAGGCAATTCAAGCAGCATTATTAGAGCAACCATCATCGCCACCCGAGATCATCACTGATCCTCGACTCATCGAGTTGCATATGGGTACACTGGAAGAAGCGTCGTGGGCTGTCCCATACCAGATCGAGACCCGTGACACGCCATTTCCCGGTGGAGGAGAATCTCTCAATGACGTTCTTTCTCGTGCCTTATCAGCTTTAGAGTTACTATTGAGCAATACTGAAGGAGAAGGAGCAGAGCATCATGTATTGCTGGTGTCACATGGCATGTTTCTCACAGAACTTATCCATGCTCTTTGCATCTCCTACAACTCTGCCTGGGTTGATGTTGCATGGTCTAATACAGGGATCACGACAATCGAGCTAGACCACAAAGGTCTTCACTTCCTTCGGATTAATGATACGAATCACCTTCTCTATTGAAAATTTATATATGATGTAAAATGATAATAGTATGTACAATTTGTAATTTGATATGTCAGAAAAACAAGAAGCCAACTTTAGCCATTCATTCCTACTTGGCACCCATTTGCTTTTGTATTTTCTCAAGTAGATTATCCATCTGTCGGGCCATTTTGGGTTGACCTTTGCTATTCTTTGCTAACATCTGGCTACGTTCGCGTCGACGTTTGCTATAATACTGCTGTCGATCTTTGGCTTGTGCTGCAAAATCTCGATCTCGTTTTTCCCGTTCTTCTTGTGTCAACTTTCGTGTTTTGTTGCGTTCGTCGATATGTGATTTGAATGGGTTGGGTTTATATCTGTTCGCGTACACATCGATCTTCTTTTAGTATACAATTAAACACACTGTGCAAAAATCATAATCCTTACTGTTTTGGCTGATCGTCCATTTTTCGCTTCTTTGATGACCCCTTTCCTTCATCCTCACTCTCTTCATCGTCTTCCTGTTCCTCTTCCTCAGAAGACTCTTCATCCAAATAATGGACTTTGTCCTGTTCTTTCTCTTCATCAAAAGCGGACTGTGAGGGTTTTCCAGAATCGTAAGCTACAATGTTGCCATCGTCATCGATCGTGCGTTCGCCAAAGATCTATTGTTTAAGAAAATCAATAGCACTGTTAAATCTTCGGAATCTTAGATCGAGCCATAAATATAAAGTACCTCTTTGACATAATCAGGGGTATCGTCTTGTGGATTTTCTTTTTCGAGTGTTTTATAATACTGTTTTTTAACCGTTGCTTTGTGGATCAACTCATGCTTTCGTTTCCGAACTGTTTACCGAATAGAGCGAATTAACGACACGATCAAAACAAAACGATAGAAATATACGCAAATGTTGGTATTATAGGAGGGTAAGCTTTACCTTTACGCTCGAGTGGGTTTAACGGACGACCGCCTCGCTTTGTAAATTTGGGTGGCATTGCTTCTTCCTCTGTTTTTCTTCTGCTGTGTTACTAGAAAAAGAAGGGATTCAAGTTACCAAGCACTATAAAATGTAGAATGGTGGCAAAGCCACCCCGCTCACCGTAAATTCATGCATATTCTGTTTTTTTGCGAGCTTAAAAGATGAGAATCACCTGGTTCGTCTTTTGCTGATTGATAAACATCCTTGTTCGTCTCAATATGAGCAACACATATG
The DNA here is from genome assembly GCF_025766255.1 of Zychaea mexicana. NCBI lineage: Eukaryota > Fungi > Mucoromycota > Mucoromycetes > Mucorales > Lichtheimiaceae > Zychaea > Zychaea mexicana. The sequence continues at coordinate 392,794 of NW_026516664.1, forward strand.
CCCTATGACTCACAGGCTAACCTCTTTTCATCATAAATGCTATCAAGCTACTATTATGGCTTTAGAATGGGTATCACACAAGATGCATTCGAAACGACGATGCTCATCCTGCTTTAATCACCTCCTATATTGTGAGCAATAGCTAGTATACATGAAAAGCGCCATGTCTCGTTACAAAGCAAAGTGATAGAGTCTAGTCATACCAACATAACTAAGCAGTATACCAAAACCCCCTTGATTGGCACGTGCGGGCGGTCCTTATTTCTGTCGCACAGTACACAATTATGCCCCTTCCATTAAACATTAATGGTGATCCTACTACGTCGTACCAGCTTGTACTGACTGTAAAGCCGACGAACGAACACACGCCTTACCCCAGTTTTGTCACATACCGTCTTTTTCCCGTCTTGTTCACTTTTTTTTTCTCTCTTTCCTACATGACAATCTCACGTCTTTCAATATTCATATTACTTGCAGCAGCAATAGCTGCAGTATCACTTGCGAATCGCGACAACAATGAAGACAACAGCACAGGCCCAGTTCGCGATGTAGTAACGGCAGTAACGGCAGCAGCAGAAGAAGCCGTAATAACAAATACAGCAGCAGAAACAGCTACGAACACGACTGCAACCACAGACGGATCGCTTGCCATGATTGTTCTGCTAAGTGCCGGATCGCTTGCATTTTCCTTCTTTCGACTGGTCGGACTCAGCATTTACAATGTCATTACCACCTTATTATTGCCAGTTTATTACGTACTAGCGTTTTTTTGGCGCAACATGGTGTCTAGGCCATTTGAGCTGCTTCTCAATATTGGTCATGCGCTGTATCCAGTCGCCATGTATTGTCTTGCAGCCATATGTTGCGGGACGTTAATTGGTGGGTGTGCAGGATTTGCAGCCGAGGCGATCGCATCATTCACAATATCAACCACGTGGGGCCGGTCCCGTACAACTGCTGGGTCAAGTCAACGACAACAGCACAAACTGGCTATGCCGCATCATCAACATTACCATCCTAACCAGTATCTTTACGATACCGAAGATGATGACATATCAACAAGAGCAAGCTTTACTAGTGAAATTTCCTCACAATGGGATCCATCGTTCTTTGGCGAGCAACAACAATCACCATTACCACGACAGCAGCATCTGGGTATAGCCAAGGATAAAGAACGAGTAGACAGCTGGCGCCAATCCTTGGACTCTCGGGAGTCAGCATCATCACCTCGCGTCCCTTCATCGTCAACAATGATGTACATGTCACCTTTGGATAACAGCACGGCACAACAACGACCGCGCCCATCACCCCTAAGACATTCAATGGACCATCACCCACAAGAGCCCATGGATGACTGGGCTTGGGATGATGATGACGACGACGACGACAAGGCCGGTGACAACAGCAATGGTATCAGTGATAGCGATGGCATCGACGAGTTTCCAAGGCTGCGACGTCGATCGGTAGTACGGTGAAAGAGAGACTAGCGAATGAAGAAGTTCGGGCTGATATTATTCACGCGTTTCGAAACTCTAAAACAATAAACAAACTGACATTTTGTACATAGCAAATTGAGCATTCCAAAATATTTCTACTTACTATATCGGTTTATATGTATGCGAATTTATTTGTCCTATATTACCGGAGATGGGATTCTTTCTGGTTCAAGCATGAAGTACATGTATGCAGTGATATAAGGGTTAGAACGAGTTGTTATTGCTACTTATCATTTTACAGTGAGCGCAGAAGATACAGAGAGGGAGGAAGAGCGAGCGAACGAGTGAGTGAGTGAGTGAGTGCGTGCGTATGTGAGAGCGAGAAAGATATGTACAGAGATGCAGATGAAAGGTATTTTGGCAATTTTTTTTTGTTTGTTCATGGTTTTTAATGGTAAGGAGACACGGATGAAGAGAAAGGGAGAGGGGGGGATAAGGAAAATCGGGGGATATATGATGATTAATGACGGAAGTGTGGTGATCTACCACCTCGACGGGCAACAGGACGCGATCGAGAACGCGCTCGTTGAGATGCTTCCATGCAATCATCATCCGACCTAGTACGTTTGGTCTTGTAGAAAGCAAACACATCCTCAATCGCATTTTCATCTTCGTCAGGCACTTCGTCCGTATCATCTGTCGAAGGCGACGCTGCTCCAGGGTATCGAATCAGCGCTGGCGCCTGTCCCGTCAAATCCATCTGTTCCTCGATCCACTCCATTCCCACATTGTAGCACGATTTCCCAAAACGAACACCACTCGGCGCACGCTGATCGAGGTAAAAGCGCAACTGCGCCAGATCGCTTTCGTATTCTTTGAGCTGGCGACGACGACGGCATCGTGACACGTAGAGACCAAACATTAGGAACTCCATTGGTCTAAAGACTTTTTTCCTGCCGTTGACGTGTGTAAAAATCATCGTCGAAGGTTCCTTGGCTAGTGCAACGATTGTGTTCAACGCATGGGTTACACTCCGCTTCATGTCCTGACTTAGTACAACTTCGCTGTCGCCCAAGAAAGCTACAAGCTTGAGCCTCGAGGCTGCATAAACTGCGGGATTCGGGTTGTGGATCATGAGCACCAGAAATGCAATGTGTTGAAAGATGTATGATCGAACATCGGCGAACAGCACTGATAAATCGGAGCGGTATTGCTCGTAGACGGCAGTACAGTATTTTGCGACGGGTGTGATGTTGGCCTTGAGCTTTTCGGCGGAAGTGAGCGGGACACCGAGTTGCACACGTGAGAAGATTTCAATCTGGAAAGGAAAGGATAAACATCAACACAGTCAGATTAGCGTTTCTGGATGCCAAACAATGCAAGGAAAGTAGCGTCTTTGTTGTGTTTTGTTAAAGCAACGACAACGCCCTTGCTCTCTGTCACTCACCTCGGAATCCGTGTCCAAGTTGGTATATTCAACTATTAAGTATAACAGAATTTTAAGCAAAATGTTTGACACGCACGCACATCTATCACCCTTCTTCTGCCGCTGCCACACACTCACAGCCCCAAAAAGATCCAAGAAAAGACTTACCACACACAAGCTGGGTATGATCAAATTGATCGCGAGTTTCGTCATCCAAATACTCCCGGCCATCATCCTCTAAAGATATCGAATTCCATTACAGCCAAAGTTAATTAAAAAATTGACCGCAGTTGTCAAGACCCGTTAAAACTTGCCACTATATTGTACGTACCTGCAGTGTTGTTGCAATAGTACCTGTCCACTGCGGTTCCGCCACTGAGATCCGAGTATGGGATTTCATTGTTCATGAATCTAGTATACCAAAAATATCATTCAAATTAAAAAGGTGTGTGTGTGCGTGTGCCTTGAAAGGAGATAAATCAAGAGTAGCACATACCGTGAGATCGAAGTAAGACGTTGCTTTCCATCGATACAAACACGCAGAACTTTTCCATCCGCAGCCTTTCGTACAGCAAGAACAACAGGTGGTATATAATAGTTGTTCATCACCGAATCAATCAAAGCGCACATTTTCGGTTGGGTCCACACCACTTCACGTTGATAAGGAGCATCCTAAGAATGACACAATTACAAACAAACAAGACATGCATACTGGTTAGATCAAATACAGCAATCCTTTTTCTTCAGCCTATCTCGACAGAATGTCGAGAGCAGCTCTTCCTTCTTTTTTAATCTATTGATCAAGTTACCAGACAAATGATTCCGCTTCCAAGGAGATCTACAAGGGAAATAAAACCAGCAAAATGAGTAACATTCAAGAAAACACCAAGTGATTATAGAGAGTGCCTAATTACCATTGATTTTCCAAAGCTCCAGTACCCTTGTGTTGGGTCTTTCGAGCGCTTGGTTTGTCATGATTAAAAGTGAAGAAGAAAGGCAAGTGGAAAAAAAGAGTTTGTCCCGACAGCCTATTTACCAGAAACCAATTTGGCAAGAGCTGTCGAACAAGTCCAGCGGACTCGCTAAATCACCAATTTCCATTCCAGCGGACTCGCCAAAAGAACTTTGTAAAATTAAAGGATAGCTATTGTCGGACACATTGTCAAAGTTGACAGACTTTGATAGACTCGCTCTTGTGAGTCCGCTATTGCTAGTCAGCAATAGCTAGTCCGCGAGTGGTAGATTGTCGAACTTGGGGGTTAGCTATCATGGCTGCGGTCAAACATCTCCTCTTGTGATAAAAGTGAGTTGTTGATGGGTAGAAATGAAAGAGATCAAATAAAAAAGGTATAGATAAGATCATAAAGTAGATGGTTTTTTATTGAAAATTCACGATCCTTTATATGCTGTCTGAGATGCTGTCCAGCGTCCTTTAGATAAATTGAAGGACGAATAACGCACATGCCGATATTGAATCTTTCCAAAAGATGAAGAAGGGTGAAAGAGGTGGAGATGCATGTAATGACGACGGATGTTGCCTTTCGAGTGCTAAGAGTCACCTTTACCTTAATCAGTGTCCTCCTTAATGCAGTGTTACCTTGGTCTCTCTTAAGATGTGGTCCGAATTCTTTGACAGGTTTCAGCTGGATAAGCTCAGATATGTGGCTCGAGAGGAAGCGTTGACTAATTACGAGGATAGAACATTGTGGTGCATACAACGCTCACCGCTATTTGTAGATACGCCATGACCAACCCCTTTCACTCGACAGCTTTCCTGTAAAGTATACTTCTTCTTGTGTGCACTAACATCCAGTTGGACAATCACTACTACGAACTGATGGCGCCATTGGACACCAGAAAGCATGATAAAGGCGGAGACAAACCAGTATCATATTTTGATGAACGACAGTAAATCTCTACATAGTTGATAATACATAGTAGATAATCAGTATATACAAAGTCGCTCACGTACTCAAGCTGCTCTACATTAGTGTATTTGCTATGCTATGCTCGTCGAAAACCATATAAACCATTATGGTTACCGATAGCTCGTATATTATCGCCTAAAGCAAAAGCTCCTGTTACACAAATCTATGAGCCGCTGCTCTTGCATAAAACTACTTTGTCGCACCATACCTACGAGAGCAATAATATATATATATAAATATATATAATCTGTAAGCGAAGGAGTTTATCTAAAGCCGAGGAATTGTGACACATAGACACGTCGGAGAAAAGAGAGAGGGGAAAAGGGAGAATATTAAACGACTGCTCTATGTTCAGCTTCTATGCAGCAACAACGCTTTTGGGCCAAGAATTTGCTCCTGCAAAAAGAAAAGCCAGTGTGTGCGCCATATGTCTAATAAGTGCGGAGTTATATATAAACAAGAGGTGAGTATGGAAATTTCCGCCTGACAAGCTTCTTCGAGCTACTTGGGGAAACACGTCACACCACTAGCAGGCTTAAAACTTGCCAAAAATAGCTCACGCGTGAATATATTTCGCGTCAAATGCGCGCGGTCGCGTTTTTAGAAAAATATATACGCTTTTACATAAACCCGCCATGGACGAACATGTTGCTCATTTCGAGGTTTTATTTACTGCACAAAAGCTCAAAAAATTCAAGACATGGCAAGATGGTATGTTCCATTCTTACTCGGGATCTTCAACGTTTTCTTGTATACTCTTTGTTCTCTGACAGTGGGAACTCTTCCTTTGTTCTTTATATAAACCTAGGTACAATGAAGTACTACAGCTTTAACAAAAAGGTAACTAAACATAGCAATAACATTAACAGAAAAAGAGAGAGAAGAAAGCATAGAACATTCTGAATATTAATATATGACACTTACATTAAGCTCGTGTTAACGGACGAAAAGGGGTACAATATCGACAGGTATGTGTAAAGAAGCTACGACGCATATACAAAGTATCCACTGATAGCAACTTGCTACCTCCTTAAGAAAATTCTCCAAAACGGGCTCCCCTAGCGTAGGCGATGAAGTCGAGTTCGATGGACATATCGTTACGGTCGAGTCATTTACGAGCCAAGAGCCTTATGTTGCTCAGAATGTCGTTGCTGCGGCGGCTGCGGCTCGTGCCGCTGCTGGATCAGCAATACCAGCAGCTCCTACAGTTCACATTCCGATGACGCCACCGCTAGTAGCGCAACAACATAGTCTTAATCAACAGGTACATCAACACACACACACACACACAAAGAGAAAGAGAGTATGCAGGTACATGACGTTGTGTTACCAGAGATGTAATGATGCTAAAGGCTAGTGTACACAAATTTGGGGAAATAGGCTTCAAATGATCCACCACTAAACAATAATTACCGGTCCGCTCGGAAACGTCTCCGTACACTTGCCGGCTCAAACTTTAATGTTTCAACACGGTCAAGAGGCACTGTTGCGCCATTACACGAAATCGATTTACCACCTACATCAGCACGTAGTGCTGCAGTAGTGCCTCCGCAACAACAACAACAACAGACTGTTCCGGTTTCTGTTGTCAACAATGGCGTTGAAAATCGTTTGGTAGAGGAGGAGCAATTGACATTGAAGATACAGCAAGCTGCACTACTCAGTCGAAGCAATCAAATCAACAGCACCGTAATAACACATGCACTTCGTCAACCACCTCGTGAAAGCCGACCGTCAGCAATGGATGTACAACAAGAGGGTATATCTATGTCTCCCTCTCGACCGGCAGATGATGAAAGGACTAATCGCGCACCATCAATCAAACGTATGGGTAAGCGTCCAATGCAGTCCTTACCAATTGAAATGCAGGAGGAAAACGAATCTATGGAAGTAGATAATACTATCAGTGAATCCACAACTTCATTACATACAGTCGTCAGCCACCATCAATCCAGTAACAGTAGTGCAAACATTCCTGCTTCAACAACACCAATAAACACCATCCAAAATCAACAACAACCACCTTTGCAGCGCCGAGTTCGTATGGGTCTATCCAAGCGCACGAATAATGCTTTGCATAGCGATTATTTACATACCACTGATGATACCACTACATCCACAACAGCAACAACTATATCAGCTTCCTCCTCGGCGTACTTCTCATCCAGACAAACTGGGGATACAAATGGAAATAACAATCAAACTACCAGGTAAATCTTAAATACTGGTCTACGTTTTATACAACTTCAACGGTTTGGCTTACTGATAGCACCTATATCTAGCTTGTTTGTTAAAGCATCTGCCATTGAAGACCCTGGCGAAAGCTCCACCACGAATAATACCAATGCGTCTTCTTCGTACGTATCTGCATTTCATTTCATTATGTTTCGTTCCTACTGATATTGATAGTGATGTTTTCTAACGACTATTATCAATACGGATTTCTGTCATTTATGTAGGCATGCTCCCAAGCCGTTCAAAGTTCCACTTGTCGATGGAGCGACTGTGCCACCAGTTGTGCTCCAATTCCCCTCGAGTGAAAAAGCGCTAGCTCTCGGCAAATCTCGAAACATACCTAAACGTACAAAGACAGTGCCATCTAGCTTTGTAAGTTTTTCTTATCAACTCTTTGGTTCTCGTTCTCTTTTGTTTATCCCATTTCATGTGCAAAGATCAACTCGCTCATATTCGTTTGTGAATTGGAATGTAGCGCAACTCTACTCAATATCGAGAGGTTTTCCAAAAAATTATACACGAGCATTTGCAGGTAATAAGGTTATTAATTTCAAAAGTGGGGTATGGAGCGCACAACACTGGTTTTAGTAAGCAACTATACATAAACTTTACTACCTTTTATTAATAACTTACCGATATAGATTCTGCTGCTCAACTATAGCATGGTTTACTATATGTTTTACAAATCTTTGAGACTAAAGCAAAACGACTCCGAGCGCAACTTTCGTTCCAAAGGCATTGGATTTTATGCTTCGTGTGAGCTGCAAAGGTGAGTAGTGCTGTCAAGAATTTTTTTATTGAAAATGTATCATCCATGCACTTAAAAACAACAATTAGGGGAGATGGTCGGATGAGCATGCAAGATCGTTATCGCCTTCAGTTACGAAATCGAGAGCATCATTCAAAATATAGCAAAGGTATGTTTATAATTGGTTTTTCTGAAAATGGCCCAATATATCATCTGCAAAAGATTAGCTACTTAGCATGATCGACGTGTATATCTATATTCTGTTACAATAAACAAACGAATCATTTATCCAACACTCTTTTTGCATCCCTTCTCCCCTATCTCTGTCCTCCACCGTATTTGGTATATTTATTTATTAGATGATATTTGGGTAATCTCCAAGAACCCAACATTTGATCCACATACGACGTTTCTTTCTCGAAGCACTTATTACGGACCATTTTCGGATGGATACTTGGAGGTAATGGGATCATAATTAAAAGGCAGCATGATAGAGTTTGTTATAATTTATTGACTAGTATGTGTATATGTACAGGTAGAATGTCTAACAGCGCGGGATGCTCGAGTGGCTACCTCTCTACAGGATGGAAGATCAACTGTCTATGCACTCCGAACCATTTCAGCCAGTACTGAGTTCTTGATGCTTGGTAAATAAATTCGTCGTAGATGCAGTGGCAGCTATTCATATATGCATATTGGAAACTTAAAAAAACGTCTTTTTTAACTTCTTACGGTATAATTATGTTCAAACTAGATTCTTTGCAGGAGAAGCTGGATAAACTGCCACTATTGCCTTTCATACTCTGTGATGACAAGAAAAGAAACAGAAAAAAGAAGGATCAAGAGAAGAGTTTGCTGACGACGCCAGTGAAGAGCCCCGATTATATCATGCTCACATCAGAGGACAATATTAGTATTGAGCATAAGTTGCAAGAAACGATCGAGAGGTATCATTTGAACGAAGATCAGCAGAGGTAAAGTGTTGTCCTGCTCGTTGGCCCTGCCTGAGGAATTTATAGCTAGCAAGATTATGTTGCGCCCTCGCTAAAAATTTGTGATGATTATAGTGTACTGCGCCAGGTTGCAAAATCCGTCATAGTTGCGCCCAACTGGAACGATGAACCTGATTCTCCTATCACGCTAGTACATGGTAAGTAATGGAAAACGTCTTTACTTTGCATCCAAGCTTACACATTAGCTAATTAACCCTTTTTCTCAATTCATAAAATGCATAACAGGCGTTTTCGGCTCTGGTAAAAGGTCAGTAACTCTCGTGAGAATTCTATTTGTTTGTATAATATATATCATATATCATTTGGGCCAGCGGCTAACGTTATCGTTACTTTGTTTATATATTTGTTTGTACCAGCTATTTGGCTGCTGTGCTTATAATCTTTCTACGGGATGTCATCGATACAGTCAATGCTATGCGAGAACCAGATGATTTGATCTATTTCAGAATATTGATCTATTCCATGACGGTAAGGTTATTGATTTCTGACTATCGTACTAAAGATAATTACTCTACTAAACGTTATTGACATACAGAACGTGGCTGTTGATCGAATCCTCATCGTACGTATTCATAAAAATCGCGTGGATGATGATGAAACTATATACTCACTTGACATACCTTTAATTTTTTATCTTTGCCCAGTCTTTGGAAAAACTCGGATACGATTCATTTATCCGGATTGGAAGGTATTATAAAAAAGGCACAGAACATCGGACCCAGTCTATTCGAATCTCTACGCTGTTACTGATTCTATTATTTAAACTAGTCTAAAAAAAATTGCAAAAAGTATTCTTCCGTATACCATCCGTGCAAAGATGTCCAGCAACGAAGGTAAAAATTCGACAATATTTCGGGTTTTCTTATACATTCAGATCACCAAGTTATGTATCTTGTACGCGTACAATAGAATTAAAGGAACTAGAACAAATGCTTGAGGATCCACAAAACTCTGAAGAAGACATTGAGTTGATCGCCTCCACTATCCAAAAGTTCCGCAAATCCGGGAACACGATGCAATTACAAAGCATGGATGTTGTTGGTAAATTATCTATGACTATCGTTTGGGGTACTTGTAGTTGAATAACTCTTCCAAGCAGTCAAAAATATACATTTTTTTCCATCTCACTCTTTTTACGATAGGAACAACGTGCATGGCCTCGACATTTGATATCTTTGGCAACACATGTTTTTCGCTGGCTTTGGTCGATGAAGCGTCGCAGTTAACTGAGCCTTTATCCATGCTTCCTCTTGTTCGGTTTACGTGCAGTAGACTGATTATGATCGGAGATCCACTACAGGTAACGGGAGCATCCTTTATCTTGTTAATATTTTAGTTATAATAAAAGAGGGATCCAAGAAATTTTAATCTCACAGGCGATGAAATATAATAACGTAGTTACCACCCACTGTGACGACAAGTGCTGAAGAAGAAAAAATTGGCCAAGGATTGGACAAGACACTCTTTGATCGTTTAACAGAGGTAATTTATAATCATTTGTTGTGCACTTTTAGTCATGTACAACGCCGAGGAGAATACTATCACTAGGTTCTTACAGCTAGAACATTTACTGAAACTTTGACCTATGGCAATTTGATTTTTCTAATAGTTGGGTCACCAGTCAATAATGCTGCGCACACAATACAGAGTAAATCAAAATCGTAGCATCATTATAGAATAGGGATCTGACATTTTCCTTTGATATTACTTTTAGTGTCATCCTCGTATATCTTGCATTAGCAATCAGCTGTTTTACAGTCGGCAACTGCAGGATGGTGTTAGCGAAGAGGATCGAAAACCATTGATAGAGGGGCTACCAAACCTAATGTTTGTCGACGTTGGAGGACAGGTATCTATACAAAAAAATCTGGCATCATTAAAATATGAGAGTGGGATAACATAAAGTCTAGAACTTATTCTTAACTAATTGCGATATTAGGAGCAAAGAAATGCGCGAAACAACTCATTCTGGAACGAGACAGAGGCATCAATAGCTACCCATATCATCGAAGGTCTTTTGGATCTTGATGTGTCTCCAAGTGATATTGGTATTATTTCATTATGTAAGCCACGCGTGTGTGTGAGTTTTGTGGTTACGGAATAAGAAAAATCTGAAAGTTTACTAACAACTATTTGTCGATGCACAGATAAAGAACAAGCAGACAAGCTAATGGGATTTGTTGGCAATAACCGACCGGACAAGAAGCAAACAGTACAGGTAATACTCAGAAGGAAAGGAGTGATATATAACAATATAAATATGTAAAAAAAATATTCTAAAAAATGTACATGTATAGATATCCACCGTGGATGCGTTTCAGGTATAGGAATGAAGAAATCGATCACGGAAAAAAGAAAGACACAGCGAGGGTGCAGCAGAGCGGTATTTAATAACTATGGTACTTTGTTAGGGAGGTGAAAAAGAAGTGATTATCCTATCGACGGTGCGAACCACCAACAGTACTTTCATCGACAATTACCCTCGCGTTAATGTCGCCCTGACTCGAGCAAGACGTCATTTGATTATCTTGGGAAAACAGAACCTTCTCTTGGGAAACAATCTTTGGGCAAATATCGTTATGCAATGTCAAGGTATATTAAGTAATCAACATGAAGCTATATTACACATATACATTTTTTGCTAAAATTATTGGGGTTTTTATTTATTTATTTATTTTTACATATTAGACAATAGCGTAACAGGCCATGATTGTGCACGCTTACTGAAACGCCTACAGCACGCAAAGGACTCCTCCAACAACCTGTAATTGTGTATATAAAAAAGAGCGCTGCATTCTCCTCTAATGATACATAAAAAAATTAGTAAAAAAGGGCTATAGCAATTAAAAAAAAAGTTACAAAAATCATAATAACCACAGTACATACATGCGTTTATTTTATTGGTATCACGCACTATTGTACTATGTCTCTTCATCAAATTCATACTTCTCATCCATCGTACTATATGGTCCACGCAATTCACAGAAAGCTTTGATATTATCCCTACTGTTCCGACTTTGGCGTTGTTGATGATGCATAGGTGGCCGGGCTGGTGTTTGTAGATGAGGTCCGTTCCCTTTGGTAAGCTTGCGCATGGCAACAAAGTCGCTAACATTCGCACCTGCAGAGAAACCACCACGTCCACGAGCAATACTGATGCTTGGACCAGCCAGCTTCCAATCGTTACCCGAAGACGCTAAAGGCTGCATAGAGCTTGAAACGATGCTGCTTCGTTCTTGTTGTTGCTGTTGATGTGGAATATTTTGAACATTAGAAGCGGTCGTGGGCCTGCTGCTCCTCTTTTTCAAATAGCAGCCGGTTGCCGTCAAGAACTGCTCAAAAGACGAAGCTGTTTGTATAAATGGTTCTGGACTCTTATAAGCGACAGTTGCTCGCTGGTTGTTGTTGATATCATGTCGTGGATGGAAAGCAGTAGTGCGATATTCTAGAGATGTCGATAGTGGTGATGCTCGTGGGTTGCCGTTTTGGTGCTGTGTCTGCATTGATGTCGAGGCTTGCCCACAGCGTGAAATCAGCTTTCCCTTTCCTGCAGGAGCAGGTGAAATAGGAATACTAGGCGATTGGAAGGTATTGGCGATCATAGTTGTAGTTGTTGTACTTTGATCAGCAGATGGGGGATAGTGAGAGGGAGTATTTCTTGGCACGAAAAATAACGTATCACTAGTACGAAGAGATGTTGCTGTTGAGGGTATATTTAGTGGCGAAGCCAGTTTTCGAGGAGCAAAGAGCTTTCCTTGTGTTGTTGTCATTGTTTTTGCCGAGTAATCGCTACATGCTGAGGGGCTGATTGGCAACAAACGCGCTCCATCCGGCGAGCTTCTGTATGCTGCACCATCAGAATCAGCAGCGACGACGGGTTCCTCTTTTTGATTTTCTTCTGAAAATATATTATATTTCATTTCCTCGATATCATCATGCTCGTGCTGCTTATTGTCGGTGACATCTGTCAAGTCGTCCAATCGTCGTCGCTTTCCGGCATATTCATTAACTCTTCGTATGCCTGCAAGTGCGTCGATATACATTGAAGCTTTCCTTTCTACATCCTTCTTTGCTGCTTCTGCTTTAGTCGCTTTTGGAATGTTATCGTGCCACTGAACATCATGGTCGGATATGAACAAACCGTTGTTGTTTGCTCCATCACTGTTTGGTGCATGGTCAAATTCGTCGTCGCTGGTTATGCTACTGCTGATAGGCATTTCGCAACCATCTTTATTTTGTTCGTCGTATTCAAGGAGTGCACCGAGGTCATACCCAAGTTGCTGCGTGTAAGATGTCGATGGTGAAGAGATTAATGGCGAATCAACATTTTCATGGTCATCATGTTGTTTTCTGCTTGTCGCTGTCGTTCCTGAGAAGCTTGGCTCCTGTGATAGCCATCGTTGTAGAGGCTCTTTTTCAAAGAATTTGGCTTCCAAGTCAGCCCAAACCTGTTATATTTCTTACTCTCATTAGCGGCTATGGCTAGAGGGATCTTTGTGTAATGATCAAGAAGTTGTATGCAATGGAAAGTATATATTGGTTACCGGTCCATTTTCGCCAGGAATTTCAATATCTGCGCTGGGCGATTCGTCATACGGTTTCAGATCCAATTGAGCAAGCTGATCGAAAACAACCTGAACAACACTGACGCGTTGTGCATCGTCACTGTGTATACCATGCGTTAAATTGGTAAGTAAAAGAGGTACAGCGATAATGACTGGCAGCAGCAGCAGCAGTAAAATCATGCAATATTGATTCATTGCAACACCCAAAAACGCACAGACATAGATGATACTTGCATAAAATCAGCTGTTTGCTTCATCGACACGTCATCGATTCGAGGCACCTTCATTATGGGTAGCATTCGTGCTCTGTTTTGAAGCGTCCATTTCGGTAATACACGTGTATTCAGAGGAATAACTGGGGGTTCCAACATGTATAAGGATCGAGCAAATTCAATGTCTTGATCATTGTTGCAATTCTCTCGAGGCCAAGATATATCCATATTGAATTGTCTTTCCATATCAACAAGGCGGTCGTATGCTGATTTGCTGACCTGCCAGCCGCCCTTTTGCTTAATCCACTCGTCTAATAAAACAGCGTGGTTATCGTCGTTGTAGATTTCTGTCGTCCATGCGGGTGGTGTTTTGTCGCTGTTAGCCATATTTGATCCGTGTTGATTTTGATCGTTGATGATTTCTCGGCATGCGTCTCGGAATAATCGCTCGCGAAACGAAGCGACGTCATCTATGATAGCAGCGTTGATGTTACATGCAAGAAAGACAAATTGAAAACAGTGGGTAAATGCGTTAGTTTGGTTTTAAAACAAAATGTTCTGGTTATAGCTCTAGTAGAAAAAGCAGCATCGTACCAAAATGGGAAGCTTCTTTTGCGGGTTGTGATATTGATGGACAGTGGTCATCATGCCGTATTCTTTCCATTGATCGTTTGAACACTTCTTGATCATTCATAAGATCATACAAGTAGCTCTGCATATCGCTTTGCCAATCTTCAATAGGTTGGCTTGGCAGGTTCATTTTTTGTGTTTTTGCGGATTTTGTTAAAAAAGAATGAATGAAAGAGAGAGAGAGAGAGAAAGAAAGTGATAAACTTGAAGCCCATTCATTGGTCGCCAGAATAGTAGTCCACTTTTGAAAACGAATTGCTTTTTCTCACCATAAAAGAAGTTACAATATACTGCTGTACAGTAGATGATGCCTTCTATACATAGTAGCTCTTTATCATTTATATGAAAACTTAATAAGGTTGCCTCCCTGTGCCGACACATATATCGCCCATTTAGATTGATCTTTTTATGAGAGGCACCAGGCCAATATAAGCTGAGCTGTTTAGCGTACTCTTCTTGTTGCTTATTCTGGCGTCATACTTGTTATGACGTCGGAAAAACAATCTTTTCAATGCTTTCCTACATAAACATCACTACTCGAAAAATAATAATTAAATTAGGCTGACGGGTCACAACAGTCGTTGTCGCATAATGTCCGTAGATAGAGAAAAGACCACGGCCAAATAGAGCGATATAACTGCACAGCCAGTACTCTAGCAGTCATCTTCAGACGTAGCGGTGCGTATTATTTCTGAAACAAGAAAACCACGTTGCTCTGAGAAGGTACTTCTATGCATGGTAAGCCTCATGTAGGTAAACTGCTGGGCTCAGCGGAGATATTTTTATAAAGTACAGTTGAAGAAGAGAGAAGGGCTTCTTTGCGATCCCTTAAGACGGAGATGAGAGCCAAAGCACTGTACGATTGTACAGCCGATGACGTTGGCGAACTCTCATTCAAAGAAGGCGATACTCTAGTGGATGTAACGGAATCGAAAGAGGATGGCTGGTATGAAGGCCGTGTCCAAGGAACGTCCGTCCGGGGATTATTCCCATTCAACTACGCAGAGTTCATTCCCGAGCAACAACAACAGCAGCCACAACCACGGCAACAACCATTAACACCATCCAAAGCCATTCCACTCAGCAGTACCTCGGACTCCTCCAGGACGTTATTTAGCTCCAGCGTTTCGCCACCCAACTCCACCCTCTCTTCGACATGGTCAGTCATCTCCACAAAGGAATCGTCCACATCGTCACAAGATACTAGTATCGAGGCCGACGCTCCCACCTTGCGCACAGACAAAGTTCTGGATGCCTTTGAAAGAGCCATGATGCAGCAGCCTACTTTGGTCAAAAACACAGGCACAGTAGGGAAATTGGCAAGTGAAGCGCAAAAGCCATCAGTTGCCCCAAAACCGACCCAGTTGATAAAGAAAAAACCATCGCTAGGCAGCAAAAAGAACACTTCGCTGGCAATGGAACGTCTTCCAACTCAACCTCCTGTCATTCCACTAACCCATGCTGCCTTGCCTTTGGCGGCTTCACGTGTACGATCACTATCCACTTCCGCAACTGCAGCTGGGGCAGACAATGCAGCACCTGTCAAGTTACCGTCATTGTACAGCAAACAGAATAATGCGGCAGACAAGATCGATAACAAAACAATTGATAGCAGTGTTTCCCGTAAAGCAATGCCGATCATCCGACCAAAGCCCTATACTATCAAGTCGAGTGCACCTCATGATAACCGACCAATGTTGAAAAAGGAGCAGCCCGAGCGCGTAATCTTTGACAATCCTGCTGCAAACGAGAACGAAGAGGATGTAGAGGACGTGGATGGATACCAGCTAGTCAGACCGTCGCAAATTCGACAACGACAAGGATCTATGACCACACCAAAAGCAATGCCAACGCTTGCACGAGTCAATTACAGGCAGCAACTACCATCCATGACGTCTGGAACTTCAAAGCAATCCATTTTCAACAACAACAACAACAACAACAACAATGCAGCAAATAAGAATCAGCCAACGTCATTGCCATCCACCTTAAAATCGTCATCATCATCGCCATCGGATAACAAATTCGAGGGGATATCAGCAGCAAACAATCCGGCACCTCGCCTGCCTTCAAGACCGGTTTCGAAGGCTGGCCGACGCTCGCGATCGTCCAAAACAACAGCGTGGACATCTCCGGACCCAGTAACGACAACAAGCGCAAAACTGTCGCCCGACACCAAACCGAAGCCAACACAGCTTGCTACCATAGTAAATAGCTCGCCATCGCAACGGTCTAAAGGTCGCAGTGTCTCTAATCCGCCGCCAATTCAACCCAAGCCTTTCATATCAAAATTTAATAACAGTAAACCAGATGTTCCCAACCAGAGTAAACCGGACGGGATCCAAAAGCCCCCACCCGCCCCTGCCACAGCCTCAAAAACCACCCCTGCTGTCCCTCTACGACAAGTCGCTGCACGACGCGAACAGTGGCAGCGATTACCCGACAACAACAAAACCAGCGATAACGATAATGATGATAATGAAAGTACGAATGTTAAGCCCTCCGAAATCTTGATGCGAACGCGATCCAAATCCAATGGCTGGACGCAACCAACCCAGAAGAACGCCCCGCCTGTTCTGCCAGCTCGAAATATTGCACCCAAAGTCGAAGCAGCAGTGGGAATAGCAGCAGCGAAAAAGACGCCCCCACCTCCACCACCCTCTCGACCAGTGCAGAGTGGTCCAAAGGTTCCAGCCCGATACGAAGAGTTATTCAGCGCCATCCACGATGAAGGGTATGTTGACGGGCCAACAGCCAAGGTCATCTGGAAACGGAGCAAAGTGACGGACGAAGCACTAGCAAAAATATGGCAACAGTGCGATCCTCAGGGTAGCGGTCTGCTGGACAAGAACGCGTTTATCCAAGGCATGCGTGAAATAGATGCATTATTAGGTCAACAACCATCAAAGTAGTAATGTTAGGCAAAACGAAAGGAAAAAGAAGCAGCAACGTTGCATGTAATATATTTGTAAAATGTCTAGAAAAAAAAAGATACTATCGCTTCTTTGTCTTTACTTGAATGAACAGTTTGACAGGTCGATTGAATGCTTTTGAGATCTGAGCTCGAGCATCGGAAACCACGCGGTTGATGACTGCCCCATTTGCTCCAACTACAATTCGTTGCTGACTCTCGCGTTCCACATACACGTTCTGATCGATACGTAAGACGCCGTCCTCCGTCTCAGTCCATCCAACATTTTCCTTCAATAATAGTACCAGAACCATCGTTAATAAATCGGAATAACTGTCGTCTTTCAATTATTAGTCGTCTTAGTAATTACCTGCTTCAGCATGTATGGTATGTATTGATGTAGCCGTTTAAAAAACTCGACGCGTATAAGTTCCTCTGCTCTCTTTAAAGCAGGCATATCCGATTTCTGTTCTGGTGGGTATATCCATGGTTTCGGTTTCGACGCATCAAGTAGCTCTTTCTAATCAATCAAACCATACTTTAGTGCCATGAAATAAAATACGGTACTCTCTAAAATACAATTACCTTCAATATATCCAGTCCCTCTCCATCCAATGCTGATACGTATAATGTTTTGGAAATTACAGGACAGCCAGATTCGTACTTTGTGGACACTTCAGCCAGTTCGTTTTCGTCATAATCAATCAAATCCATCTAAAAATAGAATACTGTTGTTAGCGACCATCCAGTATAATCGCTTAGAGACCGTACTCCAGCCGCCCATACCTTGTTAAATATTAAAGTCGTTGGAATGTTTAAATCACGTAGTCGATCAAGGATAAGCATATCAGCCTTCTTCTCATGACTTGACAAAGCCCAATGGCCATCCACAAGTAAAATCACTGTGTATAATTGTTATATTAGCCCAGCGTCTCGGTGCCTGACTTAAAATCCCCAAAGTTCTAGGATGCTTACCATGATCAGCCTCATCCAAAGATCTCCACGAGGTCGTTACCAATGTTCTATTCATTTTGGCATGTCGATTGTCGGGAACGACACCAGGCGTATCCAAAAACACCTATAGCATCAATAGGCCCTTAAGAAGCATGTCCTTTCTAAGCAGAAACATCTTTCTCCATACGAGACTCCCAACTTACCACTTGGTGGTTTGCTTCTGTCAGAACAGCTAAAACACGATCGCGGGTTGTATGCGCCTTTCCGGAAACCACAGATACATCCTCACCAACAATTGCATTGACAAGTGTTGATTTACCAGCGTTAGCAGCACCGAGGACAGCAACGCGAAGTAAATGAGGATTCTCTGGTTGCTTTATTGTACGAGACACTTTAACCATTCGTTCTGCCAAACCAGCTGGCTGTCGTGGGGTCAACTGTTCAAGTACACGCGGTCGTCCGAGGCCGACATGGTGCTGCTGCTTCATGCCTTCTTTAGACATATCTTCTACGATTTTCCGTCGTTCAGCTGTTCTTTTTGCGAGACCTGCTGTCATCCATCCTGATGGTGACGGCGACAGTTTGGTTGGTTGCTCTTCGTCTTTGAACTTTAGCTCTGTTTTCCGTTTGCCCACGGGTCGTGGTATTTTGCTGTTGGCTTTTGGTCGAATGAGATCGAGAGGAACCCCGGCCCTTCGCTTTGCTCGAGACATAATAGCATACGATCGTACATGACGGATCGCTTTGAAAGACTTGTTAGTAGAGGTATCTAATAGAGAATTATAGCACAGATATGTATAGTACCTAGTCCTTGCACACTCATTCGTGATAAACATGAGCAGTGCATGGTGACAACAAAAAAAACTGCAATAATGTGTCCGAAAAAAGAAAAAAAAACTTTGACTTAAGGTGGTTTGCTGAGGTTCATTTGGTGCTGGAGTGAATTATAATGAAATTGAATTGGATAAATACTAATAAATATATATTTTTTCTGTGATAAAAAAACATGCATACAATGTAAAAGAGGATTAGGGTATATTTGAAGAAGAAAGGTTATGGGTCTACGTAAATCGGTGTTTATTGTTGGAGGCTAGCGTTCTTGCTTTGTCGTTTGCCTTGGACATTTTGACGGCCACTTGGTTTCCCTCGTCATCGACACGGATATATTTATCGCCATCGACATATCCACGGCTTGTGCTGGTTGGCGGTATAGGTGATTTGCCACCTGCTCTGCTTGTGGATAGACTTGGTGATCGACCGCCTCCTCGTAAAGTAACACGACCCGATGGTGAATCGCTGCGCATTGAGGATGCCTCGCTGTCCACAGAGTCGTTGGTTCGGTCGCTTGGATGTGAGCGCGCTGCTGCGTTGCTTTCACTATGTCCATGATCTACAATGCAGTATATAAGTTTCACTTGTTTTTGCATGATACACACATATGAATACCGATAAAACTTACTCTTTAAGAATGTCGACAGTTCAAGCCATCCACCACCGACCCGCACCATGACGGTTTTGCTAGGCAAGATTCGACAGTAAACAAGTCGAGGCTGCTCCTCACCAAACCAATACTTGCCAACTTCGCCATGCACCATCTTGACTTTCATACGATAAGGACTTTCATTGACAATCTTTCCAAGGTGTACATCGAGCTCGTTCTTGGGGTCGGCAACATAGGGTCGGTTACGGGACGCTGAGCTTGTAGGTGTGCGCGAGCGTGGCGATCGATTAATGTTCTCCACAGCCAAGTTAGATGACCGGAAGCTGGCACGACGTGTGCCTGCTCGTTGCTTTGTAGGTGATGGAGTGGCGCGCTGTCGCTGCGTCCGTTTGTTGTCTTGGCTCTTGTTGGTAGGTGACGTTGATTTTGCCATAGCGAGCTTTGTGTAGAATTCGTGGTCGAGTTGGTTGATACACGTTTGCAATTCTTTCTCGCGGGCTGCTGCCTCGGATTGTACTTTAGCCCATTTTTCCAGTATCTTGTCGAGCTTATCCACAACACGCTCGTTGTCGACAAACTGCTTGCGTGCTTCTGACTTGGCGGTTTCCACCAGCTCTGCTATCTTGGGCTCTTGCTCCTTATATCCTGACACCAATCTTCGACGTAGGCGTTGCAAATCCGACTTATTGAATTTGCTTTGGACAACTTGGGCATGTCTGGGTGCGCAGCTGTCAATAAGTCGTGACAGCTCCGAAATCTGCTCGTCCATCTTGTCAATGATACCGACAAAAAGTGTGATGTTGCCTTCCATCTCAGCTTCTTTCTGTCGTTCTTGGACCAGCTTATGCAAATCGTCCACGGCAACAGTTAGTTCTTGGCGTTGTCGTTTGAATTTCCCGTCCTTGTCAGAAACGCTTGCTAGCAAAGTGTCGAGGTCGCGCAGTTTCTTGACAAGCGCATTCTCCAAGTCGTCCTGAATCTCCTTGAGCTCCTGCTGCTCGATCGATATACTCTTTCCGGAAAGCTGGAGTGTATTAACGCGGTGTCTGAGGTCGCTGACATATCGCATCGCTTCAGAAAGCTTGCCGCTTGCGTGCTGTCGCTGCTGTGTCTCTTGTAACTTGACTTTGGTCTCTTCTGCCGAGCCCTTGATTCGTAGCCATTCACGCTTGATGGCATCTTGCCGCCGATCCACTGAGCGGTTGATACTGGCGATGCGTGTACCACCGACGCGATCCCGCAATAAGCTTCCTTTGACCTTGCTCCCCACAGCGTAGAAATCCTGGACACAGTCTTCCATAGCCTTGAATCGACGTTCAAACTCGTTGAGATCGGGCAAGAGGGATCCTTTAGTGCGAGCAATCCGAGCACTGCGAGAGAATCGAGCCACAGTAGCCTTGAAGTCGTTGAGAGATGCCATGTTATCAGATTCGCTCTCTGCATGTCTGTATACGGATTTGAGCACAGCAACATACTCGTCTTCGATTGTCATCTTCTGTTCTAGATCCACAAGTGCCTTTCCAAGAGGTCGCTTCATTCGCTCTACCTCAGAACGCAAAAAGCTATAGGTATCGACCATGATATCTGACTGCTCGGACAGAACGCCACTCTCAAGATTGGCCTTGCAACGACCGTGTATCTGGCGAATATTCGCCAAGGCAGCCGCATATGTTTGGATAACGCCCTGGATTGCTGTAGGTTTCTTTTCGGCGATGGTAGGATTGGAATTTGCTTGCTGCTTGAGAAAAGCGGTTTGTTCTTCGCACGTCGAGCACTGGCGCTTGAGCTCCTCCGTAAACGTGCTCAGAAGATGGGCTTTTTCAAGGTCGAACTTGCGCGTTGACAAGGAAGATTTTAGCGACGACACCTTTGCACCTGCTAACTCGCACTCTTCCACAAAGGCCGCACTATTGGCTGGATCGTCTCTGCCTTCTGATCGCGCACAAGCCTGCAGCTCGTCCAAATCACGGGTGGCGGCATGCAAGCGCTTGTCCAACGAGGCAAGAAGACTGGCTTCGCTATCACTGCTGCTAGTGCGACTCTTGATACTGCTGCTCGTTGTATTGCTGCTGTAGTTCCTGGCACTGTGCTTCTCTTCCAAGTCTCGACCTACCGTCGATAAACTTCGCTGTAACTTATCAAGCATATCATACCGTTCTACCCATCGATCTGTTCTTGTCACAAGCGCTGCAAGCGTAGATTGCTCTGCCTGGACTGCACGCCACTCTTCCTGCACTTGGCTGTGTAGATCATCAAGCTCATCGCCCAAACCTTCTTGCGTTTTGATAAAATCGTAGTAGCCACACAGGTCCTCGTAGGCATCTTTGCACTCGTCCATTTGATTTTGTGCATTTTTGTGTGATGCGAGAACGGCTTGTCGCTGTGCCACTCGATCTTTGGCAGTCAAGACTTGGACATTTTGACAGGCATCCTTGTACATGGTTTGAACGGTTGCCATCATGTTTCGCGCGACGCTAGCATTATCACTGTAGGTGTTCCGAAGACGGTTGATGTTGACCGTATCGTAAAGACCCGTCAGCAAGGCACGAATTACGAGGATCATGTCGCCAGCTGTATCGAGCTGTGACTTGGCCGCCTCCATAGGAACCTTGACCAGATCGTCACCCTCAGTGAATGTGGGTGTTTCGGATTGCAGCTTGCGGTACTCGTTAGCATCCAAAGAATCCACGCGCTTCTGCCACTGGAGAATCTGTTCATCAGTGAGCGTAGCTGGATCAATCTCGTCGATGTTGGCTTGCAGGGAAGTGAGCGAGCCAACTAGTTTCTCTGCAAGGTGATGCTTTTCCGTCGGCTCCAAGACATCCGTCAGCATGATTGCAACATGATGTGTCTCATCACGGAGCTGGTGCCACTTGTCGCTAACCCGTTTCTGGACTGCAGCAATCGAATCGAACTCCTCTGCGAGCGCCCGTTCCTCTTCTTCGGTAGCCTTGGTGTCATCAAAGGCATTGACGCATTGCTCGAATCGGTTCTCAAGAGATGTAAAAATATTGTCCTTGACTTTGGTCATGGCGCGCTCGGTACCGCGTACGGCACTGATGGCCTGCTGTAGCTCCTCCATAGTGAGCACACGCTCGCAACCGATGTTGAGTAGCTTGTTGTTCTGTTGCAACGCAGAATCGTGACTTTCAATCCATCGCTCGCATGCTTCTGCATGGCGATTATACAAGTGCAGCTGAACCTGGAAACGTGAAATGGTCTCTTTTGACTCGAGTTGGAACTCCATGCTCGCCACCAGCTCCTCCAAGCGGCTTGTGCGAGTCGCAATGGTGTCACGAATGACTTCATTGACAGCTTCGTCTTGAATTCGGGTTTCGACCTTGATTCTGTCATCTTTGAAGGAACGGACGGGATAGCGTATTTGGCGGACCAAGTTGTCCTGGACGTCAGCAACGCTGGCCTTGAATTGGTCGAGACGATCGCCGTTAACCTCCTTAAGGAACTCTTCCCTGATCAGCTCTGCAGTTTGTTCTAGTTGGTCCGTGCGCAAAATAAATGCAGAAACCAAACAATGCTGTGTGACCACCTCGGTGGCAAACGTGAACTGGCTAGACATTTGTGCCTCGGCCTTTTCGAGCGCTTGCATCCGACTGAAAGTCGATTCTGGAAGAGGTCCTTTCTGTTCATCCTGCAGCACCTTGAATTGAGCATGGAGCGGTGCTACTTGCTGATTGTGAAACGCTTTATACTTGGACACAAGATGTGCATACTGATTGCGGAGGCGCTGCTCGTCGTCTTCGCGGATCTGCATGTCTGGCGTCCATCGCGCGTCACCTCGTACAAACGTCTCCAAATCATGCTCATGTTTGGCTAGCTGGTCCATTGCGTTATCCATGGCTTGTTGCCAATCGATGCGCCGCTTGACAGATGCCAGTTCGTCTTGTCGTGCAGTCAAGTTCTCGCCGAGCCGTTGCTGGATATGCTTAAGCGAATCCATGCGCGCGTCAATGTCAGCAGGGATAACTGTCGTCGAGCGGTTGCACTTTGTCAACGCCTTGCCCAAATCACGATACGTTACTTCAACACCCTGGAGATCGCTCTTGACAAATTGGCCTTGGCTCTTTTCCAAAGCGGCCAGCTCTTCACGCCATTGACAGACACGATCGCCTAAATTGCTTGCATCAGAATTGGCGGTATCGCGCTGTTTCATCACTTCGCGAAGCTGCTCGTTCATGTCCTTGAGCCGCATGGATGCTGCATTGTATTGTGATTCCCACTCGAGACGCTTCAACGCCGCATCAAACGCGGATGTCTGGTCAGATAGGACGGATTGAAGCTCTTCCATATCCTGCAAGACCTCATCGAGCCGCTGTTCGATGGCTGCAACATCTACACCGAGCTGCCCTTCTTGATCCTGGTACTGTGATGATAGTTGGGCAATATTGTCACAAAGGCCGCGGACGTTGGTGTTTTCAAACTGTTTGATGTCGGACGTGAGCTGGATGTGCTTTTCCCTCCTTTCGACAAAGTCACTTTCGGCGACGTCGGCCAGGGCATCCAAGTGCTGCTGCTTGAGCCGATGCATGTGCTCGGCGATCCACTGGTGCAGCTCAGAAATCTCTGCATCGTACAAATTCACCAACTGCTTTAATTTTCCAGTGCTCTGATGCACACCGTAGAGATGATCGATTTCTTGTTCGACTTGCTTCAAATCGCTCATCTTGCCTTGTACCAGCGCATCTATCTGCGCATTTATCCGGACATGGTAATCCTGCGGATTGATAACCTCAAAGTCCCACTGCAGTCGTTCGCCGAAGCCCTGGGGATCCACGGATTCACCAACGGAAGTTTCATATACAGATCGTGCAAGGCGCTTGAAGCTGTGCACCTTTCCATCTTCGAGCTCTTGCTTTCGTCTCTCAAGCTCGTCTCGTACATGTTGCCCCTGATCCCGAGCTTTGTCGGCTTGCGCCAACCAATGGCTAATTGATGGTCGTTGGTCAGCTGCACTGGCGGCATAGGTAAGCAGATTGTTCAGTTCTTGTTGCTTTGCATGAAGCTCGTCTTGCTTCGTATTGATGGCGCTAGTCATTTCTTCGCTCGCTTCTGAAACCAGTTCGGCTTGCAAGTCGTTGACATAATTGACCTGGCTCGCAATATCGGCGACTCGGTCTCGCAAGGTGTGTACGTTAGATTGGACATCTCCCTCCTTTGTATCGGATCCCATGGAAGCGGCTGCTTCTTCTCGACCAGGATCAAATTTCGCCTTCTTGACAGTGAAGGTCCATATATCTCGTGCAGCAGCAATGATCGTTTCTTCAACCTTGTTCCATGCTGTCATCCAGTCGACGTGCTTGCGACAAAGTTTCAGCTCACGCTCGCGCTGTTCGAGCAGGATCTGCAGCTGAGTATGACTCTGCTCTAAACCTTCGATCGCGTTGATCAGCATGCTTCGATCAATCGCTACAGCGTTGGTCGCATCAATTTCGTCCTCCACAACACGCATGCGCTCGAGCAATTTCGGATAGTCGCTCTCTTCGATCTGATGAACACGTGCAGTAGTGCCTTTGCGCTCATTTTCAAGCCGCTCTAGCTCTCCAATATCCGACTCCTCGTCCATGGCTTCCACAAGTGCAAATGGATGCGACTTTTTCATATTGCGTATCCGTTCGTCGAACCATGCCGTCATGCGAGCCGTCTCGTCGTACACGAGCTTAGCACGCTCTTGCAAGGACATATTTTGACGATGGCCAACAAGAAGCTCCTCTAAGCTCTCAACGATTTCAATAAGCTCCAAGCCGTAGTCGTCGATTGTTTTACAGATCCTTGCGTTTGCTTCATCATTTTGAACGGCATCCACCTCGGGAGCCTCCTGAGGGTACGGGATCTTTGTTGCAGCAACTTCAGACATCCAGTATGCTGAACTTTCCTTGAACATTTGCACGCGATCTCCCGGTAGATTTTCTTGTGAATCCATTTCCCGACGCAACTTTTCGCCTTGGCCTTTGAGATGGTCAAACTGAGCAACAACATCGACTGTGACGAGATGCTGTTCCACGACCTTTCGACAAAACGCGGAGCGCTTCATCAAATCAGCAAAGCTCTGCTCGAATGCCGTCTGGCGCTTTTCCAGATGATCGGGCAGTGTGCTGTTGTCATGCAAATCCTCCATTTCTTGGAACGCGTCCAACACTTGAGCGTATTGTCGTTGATCGAACTCGGCAATGCGTTTCTCCAGTCCGACCAGCGTCTGAATGACCTTGTCCGCCTTCTTCTTGCTGTTTGCATCTTCGTCATCATCGTCATTGTCATTCGAAGGTGTCCATCGGGCAATACCACCCAAGAACACAGATACCTCCTTGTTCGTCACGGCAATCCAGTCGTCCGCCTTGCTGAAAAGCTCGTGCCATTTGACGTGTAGCATCAGCATATTGACCATCGCTGAGCGCTTGCTTAACGCGACAGTCAGCTTGCTCAGCATGTTGAGTGTCTCCAAAGTGATTTCAATGGTCGACGCGTCTGCCGGACTCAGCTTTTGGTCACGCCCGACAGCTGTCAGTTTTTTGACGTGGGTGCGTAAACGTGTCATGTCATCTAACTCAAATCGTTCCACTTCACGCTTAAGCTGGTCATGCTCCCTGTGTAACCGTGCGGCGTTATTGTCGAGCCAAACAAAGTCTGTGCTCAGCGGATCAAATGCTTTGCGTTCTTGGAGCGTGGCGATGCGTATTTCGATCCAGTTGCGTATCCGACCGGCTTCAATGAACCATACACGTACTTGATCAACCCAATCGCTTACTTTGCGATAGCGCTGCTGGACCTGCTCGAATCGATCGACAAACCCGGCCTGGTCCTCGCCTTCTTCTTCAAACAAGTCATAGTACTCTTCGCGAGTGCCGTTCATTTTGCTGCGTACCATGCTGACACGGTTCTCGAGATCCAGGATAGAGTCGTCGGTCATGGCTTTTTGCTTCTCGTCCATTGTTTTCTGGATATTCATAAGCTCTTGGTCCAAGCCCGCTAGAACCTTTCCAAATGCCATCCCGCGCTTGAATAAGCTGAAGCGTCGCTTGGTCTTGCGCATGTTGGTTTCCAGCATCTGGTATCTTTGCTCCACTACAGCATGACGTTGTGATACTGCTTGCCGTACTGCCGGGGAAAGTTCTCGAAGGTACGCACGATATTCTTTCCAGCTTGCGGTATCGAACGACTGTATCCGTGAGGATGCATTAAAAACAGCTTTGTTGTACGCATCGAGTGTTGTGGCAGATTCAGCAGATCCATCCAGCGGATGCAGCAGTCGTCCTTGATCATTTTTGGGCGGTACGCTGGCCAGCATGTCCATGAGCTTGCTTATTTCAAATTCGACAGCAACAGCCTGCTGCTCATACTCGGCAACACGTTCTTCGGTTTCGATGAGATCATTTTCGAGTCGCAGCAAATCTGATTTTGTGCTCTGCAATAGGTCGACAAGCTCTTTCCACTCTTTCACTAGCACGTCGTAGAGTCGGTCGACTTGGCCTCGTTGTAGATCAGTGAGTCGGATCATTAGTGACTCTTCAGCGTTCTCGGGTGGCGACATGAGTGAATCGCGTGCTTCTTTTGCGGTATCCAAGTACTCTGCTTCGGATTCGATTTGTTCTTCAATGATCTCGAGCGCATCGACGTACTCGGTGACTGATGACGAGCTAGTGAACTCTTCTGGTATTTCATCAATAGTGCGTGTGTTGGTGCGAATGAAAGAAATGACCGTTTCGTGGATGGTAATGAGCTGGTCAAGCACGGGATGCACGCCTCGCGGTAAATGACCAGTAAGTTGCTGCATCAGACGGTTATTCAGGTCAGCTTTGATTCTGGCCTTGTCTTCTTCGCCGAGTGTTGACTCGCGCTGATGTGCTGGTTTCCGTTTATGCCGCCGTGCTGATGGCATAGGCACTGGTACTGGTGCTTCGAGTGGTGTTTTTGTGGCGACTTCAATTGGTTTGATGTGGAATTCGTGCTGCTTTTTATCTTGCTGTTGTGACAGTGTTTCTGTTGAGAGCTCTTCAGGCTCATCATCCATTGATGGTGGTGTGTCGCATATCACTGATCCGATCTCGTCGTCGTCGTGATCTTCTTCGTCTTCGGGTACGTCGCCTACAGCCATTGCAATGGCAGCGCGCCGCTTTGTACGCTTGTCCCGTTTTGCAGCTGGTGGATCGTCTTTCTGTGTTTTTGACATGGCCTTGTAGTACTCACTGACATACATCATGACGCTTGGTTCATGTGGATATTCAACGTCAATGAGGTCATCTGGATCCAAATAGGAGGGTATATTGAGTTTTGTGTCTGCAGTGTCAAATGCAAGCTCAAGGAACTCGCGCCATGCTTGCTTTTCAGATATATCGGCATTGTTGATACGGGTAGTCAGTAGATCAGGCATCAGCACTGGATCATGGCGATGGAGGAGCAGGCAAAATGCTAGGCCGGTGCGCCAAGATCGCGAGAAGTCTTGGATGGTGGGTATAATGTTGGCAGCAATGTAATCTTCCAGCTGTATCCGCACCCAATATAGCAGTGCAACTTTTGCTTCGCTTGTCGTATGGCTGCCTTTTTCAGTCATGTTGTGGTGATGTGATTTGCGGCCGCTTGGCCGTGGAGTAGCAGGTGCTGTTAGCTCGGTTGTGCTGTCCGTTTCGGTCGATGCAACCGACATTGCGTCTTTGTTGTTGCTGTTGTGTAGGTGTTCTCTTTCCGAGAGAAGCTATCATTTTAATTGAAATGCGTTATGCATAAACATTCAATTTCAACATTCTGAGCTCGCAAAACTGGGGGAGAAGAGGGAAAGAGAGAGAGAACTTACTGAAAGCGATGTCATGAAATCTTCACCATGGTCGCCAAGTACTGCTTGGATCTGATATTTGAGCATGATGAAAAAGACCAACGCCAGGGTCTTCTTTACGTCGCCGTTCACAATAGCCTCATTGCCGATATCAGGCATGGCATCCGCACCAAGCTGTGTTTCCAGAAATTTAAATGCCTGTGCTACGTTTGCGAGCTGATGGATGCGCATGTTCATACGTTCTGGTTTGGGCGCAGCTTGCCCAGAAACGACAGACAAAAGCTTCAACAGTCGTTTGCCGTCTTTGAGGTCTGTTTCGATGCGGTCGATACGGTCGCCCACTGCTGCAAGCTGTGAATTCACCCAGCGGGTGAGCGTGCGTTTTTCGACGTCCTGGTAGTCAGCGCCGAGATTGCGTACGAAATCGTCATCGCTAATTGTGTTTTGTCGTGCGCGTTGTTTGACGGTTGTTCGGATGGTCGGTGCCGCCGGATCCCGAAAGGACATTGTCCCTGTCCGCTGTTTCAGGGCAGAGGTGGTGCCTCCTGCTGCTGCTGCTGCTGCTGCTGCTGTTACCATGGCTGCGTTTATTGACGGAGGTGGAGTCGAGGGTGATGGGGATGTTCTGGCTGACGATGAACTGCTGGTCATGATGGCGGATGGAGGTGTGCTGGTCGAAACAGCATATGAAGACAGGAGGAGGGGGAGTGGTAGGTTTTGTCGTAGCAATAAAAAGATAGAGCCAGGCTTTGCGACGTTTCTATGGAAGGTAATAAGAGAAAAGGAAAATGTATCTTGACTCTCTCAAGTATCTCTTGTGGCCTGTCTCTTCTACTTTGTGTGTACCTTTGGGGGGGGGAGGGTATAATATGCTACGAAATTCAGTAGAGCGGAAAGCAGCGACAGAAAAGAGAAGAGGGCGGGTGGCTATGGTGGGTTGCTGCATTTCGCCCAAAGGGCAGGGAGTGTGAGCGAGTGTGCTACACCAATGATTCCCTAAAGCGGTAGATCATTGGTCCTATCATATCCTCCTTGCTTCTAATCTCCCAGCACATGAGGGAGAGGAGATGTTCTGCCTCAACACCCCCAAGCATGCTGTCAATTTTAATATGGTTTAACCGGTAGCACATCCCTTTGAAAGGAACTTGGCGCTTGCCACACTTGCGCTCCTCTTACTTGCTGTTCCTCGCACTCCCCCACCCTCTCTCGCTCGCTCCACTTGACATAAACCCGTAGCAACCCGCTTGCCATGGTAGCAAACCAAGATCGTCCTTGTTACACGGGAAAAATGTTTACATTTATTCTGATAGAGCCCGCACGCTGTTTCCGACAACCAACACCGCCGGCGCAACAATCGCCTGCTCTTGCACGAGGGCATCCATATTGGCCACACTGCCGAGTATAACCCGCTCCTGAGGACAGTTGGCATTCTCTATCCATGCTACAGGGCAGTCGCTCGGGTAATGTTTCTGCTCACACAAGATCGTTTTCAGATCAGCAGCACGGCCCACAGCCATGAGAACGACCAGCGTTCTGGATGATCCGTAGTCGGGCAGGTCGGGCATGGAGCCCTTTGTTCCACGACCGGTGGTGACGATCACTTGGTCCGACACGCCCCGCATCGTCACCGGTATGCCAGCCGCCATGGGGCCCGAAAAGGCGCTTGAGATGCCGGGCACCAGCTCTGGCTCATACCCTCTTTCTCTGAACCACAGAATTTCCTCGCCGCCTCGTCCAAATACAAGTGGATCGCCAATCTTGAGCCGCACCACCCGCTGTCCCTTCTTCAATCCTTCTAGACACCATTCTAGCAATTCGTCCTGTGCTGGATCCGACTTGCCTTGCGTCTTGCGTGCTATCCGCAACTCGCCTTCGACCAGATCGAGCATGGGCTGTGGGATCAACCGGTCGCTGACAACCAAGTCTGCCTCCTTTAAGCATCTCTGTGCTTTGACTGTGATAAGTTCTGGATCGCCTGGGCCAGCACCGATCAGGGCAATCGATGGGGTTGCTGGTGGGAACACGTCGCTCACAGCAGGTATTTCGTTCTTTTCGAAATAGGTGCGCAAACTAGCATAAAATGCATCATGATCCTGCACCGTGGTCAGACGTGCCATCTGCTGTAGGCCCCATTTTTCGCACACGCGCGTCACCCATCCCATGCGTTTTTCAGAGTTCTCGATAGCAGGCTCCCACTCGCGTACTTTGGCACGAAGCTCGCCCATATGCTTGACAATGGCGCCCATGTTGGCCGGGAGTGCCTCGCTGACGGTAGTTCGAATCATGTTGGCGAGTTTGGGTCCTTGGCCGTTGGTCGACACGGCAATTTGAACGGGGCCGTCGCGGTGCTGGCTCATAAAATAGAAATCGCACATAGGTGGCACGTCGGCGACGTTAACAGGAATACGCCGTTCGCGGCAGAGGTGTCCGATACGAAGTGATTCATCGTGATCGTCAAGTGCTGTAAGTACCATGTCAACCTTATCGAGATCGGCATCTTGAAAAGGTCGATCGATCCATGTAACTTCTTTGGTATTGATTCGGTACTGGACTTCATCGTTTAGTCCCTCTGCAGGAGCAACGATGGTGACTCGGGCATCGGCGATCTTTGCAGATTGTATACGCTGGGCAGCAACATTGCCGCCGCCAACAATGAGTACATTCTTGTCGGCAATACGGTAGGCGACGACAAGCGATCCGCCACCTTCGATCGGAGGATAGTTGCTCATATTGGGTGTGGCACAAGTAGTTGGTAAAGGAATGAATTACGGGACTAGCTGTGAGTGAATTCAGAGATAAAGCATTAATTTGGAGATGGATCTTGAGTTTGATGATCTTTTCTGTTGATAAGGGTCCTTCCATCCTAGTGAAACTGTACTACATTCGCTATCAGAGCTGAAGGACCGAATGAGAACTGCTTTATTTATGATCAAGGCTATTTGATATTTATATGAATTGTGTATGTGTGATGGTTTAGGGGTAGTTGCTATATATAGTGGTTATGTTTATACAAATAAATCTGTCACAATCGTCTCAAAGATATCATACGCCATGCAAACACTACAGGTCAGATATAGCCCACTTGAACTCTTGCTCCCATGAACTAAAATCTTGTTGTGTCTTGACCTTACTACTGCTGGTATCAATGGCATCGCGCACGTTTCGAAACACTTGGCTTCTACGACCTTTGTTTTACACTTGAATCAGCCCAACCATATGATACATAAAAACATATATTAGACATCTAGATAACTCGTATGTAGCCCACAATGCAGAGACTATAGCACGTGCCTATACAGGCAAGACATTACTGTTTTCTTCCCGGTATTCTATCTGAGAAACATTGCGGCCCACTCAAGCCTGGTGTCCGTTCCAATGGGTGTCTCACATTCACCAGAATTGATCATACATACAGTATGTTCTTGTTAAACAATGAAGCCAAGGGCTTTCATATGATAGAGCCATGTAGGGAAATATTTAAAAAAGAATGGAGAGAAAAGCTATAGACATATGCAATGTAGTATATGTCACTTGCACAGCGCTAAAATATTTAATGACAGAGTGATGACATGATATTGCATCAATATTGACAATTACATCTTTCGATTGCTGCATCTATGCGATTTTCCTGTACTGCAGAACATTTGACACTGTCCCAAAAGCAAAATGGTGAGATAGCCGAGCTATACGAGAGCTACATATCGCTTTGCAAACACGCACGAGACACAAAGGAAAGCTAGTGTTACTTAATAGCAAGATGGCTGGTATATGCACAGGTAAGCTTCTACTGTAGACTTCAAAGGCAAATGTGCAGCTTGGATTTCAAATACAGTATTCCACTATCTTCCCCCCCCCACCTACTGCATGACGTCTACTGAGTCATGTAAAGATATAGCACAAGCCAGACAACAAACTCCCCTCACCTTCCCCTCAACGGCACGACAGGACGGAGCCTAATATTTATCGCACTGAACGAACTGTGCTCAAGCTTGCAACATGTTGGACATATCTACAGCAAGCGAGGATCTTGGAAAGCCCGGGCAGCAAGTCTACCAGATTATTAACACAAATGAGCAGTAGAATAACAGATGATGTTTCCGCTATACAGTAGTAACCATCATATATCGAAGGAGTTTGTGATCAAGCAACAGGCAAGCAAACACTATGATGTTCAAAGATGATCTAACAAGGAGCACAGAAGCTGTGCGTTGTGAAGGACAAGAAAGGAGGGTGTCGTTTCGGTAACCATGTGTCATCATTTTTGTATAAGTCCTGCTAAAAAAAAAGTGCATACATACAGTATTAAAACCGACCGCAGGCTGATCAATTGTAGATATCACCCCTCATATTTCATATATTGGATTTTTCCCTAAACATTCGCGGTCCAAGTTTGCGCGGTTTGAAGTTCCAGTTTTGCGCTTGGGGAAAATTCAGGTTCGCGGATGGATGTTTTTTACTTCGCCCGAGGTTTATTTCGCATTTGCGTCTCATCGTTATCATCTTCGCGTCCCATTATTATCACCTTTGCGTCTCATTGTTATCATCTTTGCGGCTATATAGGCGTTTGATCCACCTACATTACCCGGATATAAAAATTTTTATAGAAACAATAAAGTAACACTGAAGTCCGTGTTGCATCACATGCTTGTTTTGAAATAACTGCTAGAGAGCCACCTTTAAGCTTTGGAAGTTGAAAACTGCTTTTTGTTTAGACATTATGTATCTTGCGTATACACCAATGTCATGCTCCAACGAAAAAAAAACCTTAGAGACGGAAGAGATTGAGTATAGTTCTGAACTTCCACTCGATCACGACAGTTGTGGCGACAACAAAATTACAGAAAAGCAGGCAACTGAAGAGGAGGAAATAGAAGCGATGGAAGAAGTCATCGAAACTCAAGATGCATACCAGGTTGTATGCACTGAATTTGGTGGGAGCTGAAGGAATTCGCTCCCTTGTTTTGATGACAAGATCGGCTAATAACTACTCTGAAAAGGTAAAAAGAGAAGTGAGAACACTACAACTTTTCATACCACCATACAAGTATTAATATGTTATTCAAACATGAAGTACTGAAAAACGATGTGGATATCGACATTATAGTGGATAAAAAAAGCACAAATTGCAAACGTTCCGGTACATAATGATGAAGCAAAGAAGCGACGAGGAAGGCCTAGAAAAAATCCTCCAAAAGAAGTGAAAAAACCAAAGAGGTAGTTTAGATCAAAATAACTTTATTCGGTGAATATTGAAACCGTTGTAGCTTACTCTATATACATGTGCATATATGTAAGACTTCTTTGCAGGAAGGTATAGGAAGTATACAGATGAAGATATCGTTGGTCTTATCGATTTAATTCAAAATGTAACTTTGAATTATGCAGAAGCCGGTCGCATGTTGCGCATACCAGAACGTACAGCACAACAGTACTTTGCCCGTTTTAGAGATGGTGAGCCGTATTTGCCAAGCCAGCGTGGTAAATCACTAGGCCCACCATTAAAATTGACAAAAGGAACACACCATGGCCCTTCAAAATCTTTATGAAGATACTCCCACTGTGACTATCAAAGAAGCTCAACAAATGATCTACGAAAACTACAAATTGACCATCACACAAAGCGACCTACAGAAACATTTGGTTATTCATTGCGGTTTGACAATGAAAAAACTGGAAAAGGTGTCAGAAGCTCGTAATTCCAAAGATACCATCACCGAACGAATGAATTGCGTATTACATGTTGAAAAAGAGAATATCGATTTCGGTGCTTGTGTTTTTTATCGATGAAGCCGGATTCAACTTCCACATGCAACGTACTTTCGGTCGGTCGATTCGGGGTACTCCTGCAAAGGCAAGAGTGTCCAATAACCGTGGTGTAAATCTCACGATACTGGGGGAAACTGCTGCCGAAGGCGTGGTGAATTTGTCTTTGCGAAGACCTCAATTGGTTACTGGATCGAAAAAAAAAGAAAGCTTGAAAACGGAGAAGAACGAATCACGGCGAAAGTCGGTACCAGGACACAACATTTTATTGACTTTATCGAAATTGTTATGGACAACTTGGACATGAATAATATGAAGGGAAAGACGCTGGTAATGAATAATAATGCTCGGATTCATCATTAGAAGGCTGTTAAGGAGCCTTTTGAAAGTAAAGGATTCAAAGCACTTTATCTCCCCCCGTTTTCACCATTTTTGACCCCATCGAGCTATTTTGGTCAAAATTGAAGGCAGGTGTTCGACGCGAGCTATCGACGAAAGATGATACATTAACACCGCGTATTGTTCAATCTGCCAAACTGGTTACTCCCCGGGATTGCCAAGGATGAATCTCGCACTCAAAGTCATTTTTTCTACGATGTATCTTAGAAGAAAAGATGTTGTAGATTATGCATTTCGTACAATAATGTAAGCCATGGTTATTACTTTAATTAGTTTCTGTTGTGTTATAACAGCATGCTTTGCTTTTCATTATCAACCATATAACATAATATGTAGTCTAGCAATTCAGATGAATGAATAATAATGGGACGCGAAGATGATAATAATGAGACGCAAATGTGAAAAAAACCTCGCGCGAAGTAAAAAACATCCTGATTTTCCCCCAAGCGCAAAATTGGACCGCGAATATTTAGGAAAAATTTAATATGTTGGATAAGCCTTGGGGGGAAATGATTCATAATAACGCGGTGAGTATGGATTATGCGTAGCTTGAATGAAATGAAAGAGCTTATTGGCCACTCTTTTTGTTTCAAATAAAAAAAGTCGCAGCGCTGAATATCTCTTCTTTTTACGCACTCAAAAAACGAATCCTTCCTCATTCTGTTTCTTGTCAAAAATGGAAGAATATTTCGAACGTTGTCAAATACAAAAACAACCTGCTTCATTATCCGATTATTTTTAAAGACACATGAACGATGGCTCCTTGAACTTAGATGAGAACATCTTCGTCACCAGTGCGGTTGATTTAAAACAAAAGTGGACCCAAATGTTCTCAAGAGCAAGTCAAAAATATGCATCCGTTAAAATAAGTGAAGTAGTATTATTTTCGAGACGGTACTTGGCATTTTGTGCTTATTACTATAAATACACATTTTATTTAAATTATTGTGCTAATTGGTTGATAAATACTATAGAAGCATCAATTGGAATGATCTTGTGTTAAACATGGTTAAAGTACGTTTGAC
Source organism: Zychaea mexicana (assembly GCF_025766255.1). NCBI lineage: Eukaryota > Fungi > Mucoromycota > Mucoromycetes > Mucorales > Lichtheimiaceae > Zychaea > Zychaea mexicana. The sequence continues at coordinate 428,262 of NW_026516664.1, forward strand.
AACGTGGGTTTTTGCGAGCATTCTTTTTTTGCAGGTGGATACTGATACATGAATATTTGTTAGATATACGCGAAAACCGTGGTCGATACTCAGACTATAAAGAAGATGGAAAGTCATTTGACTTTTCAAGAACAAACTTCACAGCACTGTGTTGAATTGTACAAAGCTGCGGTTGTAAGCTGTTGTCTGTTGTCTGTGGGGTATATGTAAGAGGAAGGAGGCTGATAAATAATAACTTGTCTATCTAGAAAAAAGTAATATCTCCTGTTTCAGAACCAAATTCCACCGCCGCTGCTCCTGCTTAGGCTGAAGCCTTTGTTATTGCTGCTGAATCCACTACTGATTTTAACCCAAGCCAAAGCAATGATACAAGGTAAGATGAAAAGAAAAAAAACTGTAAAACTGCTATATCCATAGAATAGTAAACCAACTAATTTTTGCTGATTTATATGTACAGTAAGCGCCCTTTTACAGATGAACAGGAGGTAAATAAATATCCAAACGGTCGGGCAACCACGAGAATTCAGATGATCATTTTACTAACGATGATGTTAATCGTAGGATGTCTCTGTTTCTCTGTCAAAACGCTATTGCACAAGTCCCTATCCAGAAAATAATGATGACGATTAATGATAGTTTATTTGACAACTTCCATTATGAAACAATAATCATCGAAGAGAAAGAAGTTACAACAGTGTGGGAACAATGGGATGCTTTTATTCACTCTTCTGCCCAAGGAAATGAAGATTTTAGTATATATTGGTAAGTAGAAGAAAATGGTGTTCTTTTTCTAATTTAATCCACTTTATTTTAGTACTCATAATCTAATATAAAAACGTTCAGTCCAGAAAGGAATGGTGTTATTGAGTGTGAAAACGGCGTTCATCGGCGCAAACAACTTCCTGAGGATCTTTACAATACAGTTGACCCCCTTTAATGTCAACCCTCAAGTACACCTGAAAGTGTTGACGCTAACGGGGGTTGACGTTAAAGGGGGTGGCACAAAGTTTAACCGTATAATAAAAATATTAAACCAGCGCACCCCGACACAATGTATGTATGCAACAGAGTCGTTCCTAACAATGTATTTTCAACCAATAATGAAATAACCTCTTTTGATTGGATATGTTTGACCTCAATAAGAAGTCAACCCTGGCCAAGGTGTTGACATTGACCTTATGTAAAAGTTGAAATTTATCTCTGCTAAAATGTGAGGTTCTCAGAAAAAGGTTGACCATATCGGGGGTTGACATTAAAGGGGTTGACATTGAAGGGGGTCCACTGTACTTTACAATCCGAACTTAAAGAACAATTCCAACATGATCAAGACATTTCTGAAGAATTGCAACGATACATTGATGATGTTTTAGACTCGGTAAGCTGGACCTGGGTTACTCGAAGAGAGAGGATCGAGAGGAATATTGATAAGTATTATTAACAAGGCATATTTTTTTTCATGTAGCCTGATTTACAAAGTATGAAGAAGGCTATAGTTTCTAACATTCATGATACCAGCCCACGTTCTATATTTTTAAGAAATATGATTGAAATTTGGCAAGTTTTTTTTCTTCATATATTAGTGTTGTATCCAGAGTAGGGGTCGCAATTGGACGGGTCGGGTTGGGTCAAGAAAACACTGACCCGACCCGACCCGTTCAACCCGACGGGTCAAAACTCGGGTTGACGGGTCAAGACTGATTTTGATGTAGTGATGAAGGAAGTGTCAATCAACCTGAACTTGAGCACTGGAAGTGCAAAACTCCATATATACACAGCTCCCCAAGATGATGGCACGCAAATTCCTAGAAGTGCTAGCAACATCCACGTTTTGTGTGATTATTCTTAAAAGGTAAAGGGATTTGTGCCATAACAAAAGAAATCGTTTGCGCTCACATGCATTAAAGAAAGCATAATGGTTAAAGTGTGGTTAAAAATCGACTTTTTTTAAATGCCCCTAATCCTTTTCCCTTTTCCCTTTTCTTTCATTTCTTCCTTCTTCTTTCATTTTTCTTTTCTTAATTCCTTCTACGTCTTTTGTCAAATCTCGTCTCTCATTGCCACTCTCTATTGTCTATTCTCATTGTACTATTGCTACTTCTTTACTAATATTACATATATTGCTTATAGCTTACTTATCTTACACTTTTGAATATAAAATATGATCCCACAATGAAAAAGAATATAAGTACGTTTTATGTTACAGTTCTATAGCAGACATATTGACAACTACATCTTTAATATAATGATCCTTCCCAACAAGAAGATTGACAAGTACCTCATAGATATCATATGTATACACGGGTCACAACGGGTCAACGGGTTGGGTCAAGGGTTAGATGGGTTGACCCATGTGTCAGAAAAGCATCAACCCGACCCGTTGACCCGTCCTCAACCCGCGGGTCGGTTTTGACCCATAGGTCAGATTGCGACCCCTAATCCAGAGGATTGGGACATCAAATAAGTTCCACAAAGACAATTTCTTTATATGAATAACTAGTAATAAGAATATTTGGAACTCTCTCTTTCTCTCATAATAAAAACTTGACTGTTAAGAGTCTCACGAATTATCTCGTCCCATTTCCAATCCTTGACAAAACAATTAGGTATGCCTATTACAATTAATTAAACATAAATGGTTATATCTACCTCCTGTTTAGTGCTGATGTCTATGATCCAACTACCCCAAATCTTAGTTCAAGTGAAGCAATATGTTATGATGGAGGATGACATGGAGAATACAAATGGAGTTTGAATTCTGACAAATAAGAATGTCCTCTGTATTTAGAAACTCTAATAACTAAAATAACTAATGAAATCCAAAAACATTTTCTATCTCTTTTAAGATTTCTATTATATTTTCGATATTTCTAACATCATGTGTTTTAATAAATAATAATATGTTTATACAGTTTTTTAACAATAACTGTCATTTTTGAAGTTGATACTAACTTCTTTTCTATCTTTAACAAACTTATTATTTATATAATAATTATTTTCATTTATTCTTTTTATCATCTCTAATTAGTCATTACTTTTTTAATTCTGATTCTTCAATTCAACATTGTTTATCTTTATTATATTACTGTTGCTATTATAAATAATCCCTTTATAAAAAAGGTATGACATATAGAAGAATTTGTTTTTTATCAATATCACTATCAAGTTAATTCTTTTATTTATATCAATTTAATATTTATGTTCAAAATTTGTTATTTATTATTTCAAATATGAATATTTTAACATTATTATAATATATAATATTAAATTCTTTTATATTTTTAAAAATAAATCATTATTTTTTATATTTAATCTATTTCATTCATTTTTACTTTAATATTAAAATCCAATGTTATAAATGAATGTATATGATAGATAATCTATATTTTGTTTCTTTTATATATTACAACAGTGGCTGCTTGTTATAGTGATATGCCTAGTGAGACCTAAGCCCCATCACTAGGGATCCGCACGGTTCGGTTCGGTTCGGTTCTTAAAGGAAACCGAACCGAACCGTCTAAAGCAAGAACCGAACCGACTAGAACCGACGAGAACCGTAGAACCGAAGAATCGAACCGAAGAACCGAACCCATCATGTATATAAAAAAGGCAAGATTCGGTATCTTTAAATGAAAGCTGATGTGTGTGTTCAAATGTCGCGGTATACTTGAATACTGCAGTAAAAAAGAATAATTTATTATTGTACATTGAACAGCGATCTCAAAATGAATAAGAGAAACAGAATGTAAACATTCTCATACGATGTGGGTCATTGCATGGTTAAAAGATTGAAGCACAGTTTTTACAAAAAAAAGTGGAGCTTATAGTACTTACTTAGAGCGACTTAGTATTACTAGTACAATATGTTATCGTAACATTGGAGGAATTGAACCACAACCGGCAGTACATACAGCTGCTGTGTCTCTACGTGTGTATAGTGTATAGTGTCTCATAAAAGGCAAAGGGTGAATGGGTAAGATAATTCTGTTATGAGCCCCAGAATGCGCAATCTCAAACGGAATGCACAAACTTGATAAAACTGATCGAGAAGCCATGATAAGTCTAGTTAAGTAGTACGTCATGGAGAAAAATGCATTGTGGGTAGCAAAGTAGAGGAACAAGTAATGATGTGCGTCATGGGCGGAGAAAGCAAGCTGCCGTCAGAAGAAGTGTTTTTTTTATTTTTTTCTCTTATCTTCTTTACTATTTTTTACTCCCTTCTGCTTTTGCAGGTTTTGTTAAGTTTTTCAATAAAGTATGGCTTGCAAATACACTACTTCGTGGTCTTTTCGGAATAACATTGTTCGTAACTTCCATTATAGCCTACTTTATACTAATTACCAAAATCGCTGATTGCAATCTTCTGCCTCTCGGTTCTTCGGTTCTACTTATACAGAACCGGTTCGGTTCCGGTTCGGTTCTTGACAGGAACCGAACCGTATTTTCTCGGTTTCGGTTCGGTTCGGTTCCGGTTCTACGGTTCTGATACGGATCCCTAATTGGAAGACAACAAAAAAGAACATGTTAAAAAAATATCTATCCATTTCATATGCGGCATTTGAAAAGTATCGGGGATTTAAATTAAAAAATTGACAGTAGTTTTTGCTGGAGGTATGGTTTAAGGTGGCATGCACCATAGTAAAGGAGAGAGGAAGCAGTATATGAGCAATTTATTGAAAACAATGGTGGTTGAAAACGACTTACATGCTCAGTTATATAGACTTATTAGAAGAACGATGTGTAGACTAGACTCTGAGATATAAACCAGTGCAAAATTAACTGATCTTTTTTCCTTTTCTGATAAATAAAATCATACTATTGGTCCGCTCGATATAATGATATTTCTGATGGTTGATATCATATATCACTATAGCGAATTAGTAATAATTCACTGCTTAATTAGTTTTGGACCTCAAAAACCCATCACTATATCGAAATATCACTATATCGAATATCACTATAACGAGTGGCTACTGAATATTATGGTCTATCCATCTCATGTTGTAATTTTAATAAGTGAAAAAACATGTAGTTATTTTAAGAACATTTTCATTTATACAATAATTTTTAACTCTATTTGTGAAGGTAATTTACCTATAATGGAACCTTTACCAATATAGAAGCCAATGATAGAATCTGGTCTCTACCTCAATGATGCTGAAAATGCCCTTATGCTTCATCCCTGGTGAGACAAAGTTACATTCTATGACCAATCAACTCAACAAAGCAGAAACAAAACACATAGAGGTTTATTATAGTGATGCGATTCATTATTTGAATGACAGGGAATTAATCAATAACAAAAAACTATAGTGGATTTAGTAGATTTTATAAACAGTTATCTAATATGATGATGAAGTAATTATTATATATTAATCACTAAAGAAAATATTTTTTATGAATTAAAAAAATTATGGAATAAATATGTTTATAAGAATTAAATGCCATATGGATTGAACAACGTGTCTTTTTTAGATCAAAAAGGGCATCGCCTCTTGAACTTGGAATTTTTAGATATTATTCTTTCTTCAGATTGAAATGGAAATGGTAGATTTCCAATATTTAAGAGATGCAGATTGATTCCCACAGTGACAGCCATGATCCCATGAAGTTGCTTCATTAGAGACATCCAATGCTCTAGGAAGATTCATCCATAACTATAGATTTTAATATAAATTTATATATGAAAAATAAAGTTAAATATAAAAAAATATATGAAAGTTTTGTGATTTTATAATTTAATTTAATCTTAAAATAAAAATATAAAATATAATGTAGTTTTTTTATAATCATATATTTTTGTTTATTTTTAATTATTTTTTTAAATTTTTAATGATAAAAAAACAATGTCATATTATAAATAGTTATAATAATTAAATAATAATAAAGATAGATAAATAAGTTTTTATGGAATAAAAATTCTAGTGGAATGGTAATGAGCACCTTCCTAACATGAGGAACTTGTGTACGATATATTCTTGATTATGATATATAGAGGTATGAGTTGCTTAGGGTGTGTAAGATCATACAATGTTTCATATTTAAAATAAAAGTTTCATTAAATATATATATATATAAATAATAATTATTAATTATTAATTAATTTTCTGGGTAAGCTAAAACTGATGGTATCATAGAAAAGTGGGATTAGATCATATCAAGTCAATGTTTGGTGTATTATGCATATTGGCCGATATTGGTGATATGTACAAATTTGAATCATTTGAAAACATGTCGAAAGTACATGGTCATATAATTCGTGCTCATGGTAAAGATTCTGATGAAACAATGGCGACTACAAAAGAGAATGCCATAATAAACTAATCGATGCATATGTGGTCCAAAATATAATTTAGGTAGAAAACTACAGCACTGGGTATTATATTCACTGAGAAAATTCACGTACTTATTTATGAAGCTATCAAGTGTAGATTGTCTGGTTTTATTCAAAAAGAAAACAGATAAAATTCTTCCATTCATCTACTTCTTTATAGATTATATCATAAGTGCAACTTGACCTGTGTGTAATGTACTTGTCAAAGACCAAGAGCCAATTTTGTCACTTAGTCAATCTTGGAATTGATATGAAAGTTTATAACAACAAGTACCTCATCTTCCCCTTCTTTCGACATCTCCAGATTATGCATAATCTTTCTTCTGGTCTTCTGAGCCATTTCTCGTCATATTTCCCTACATCATTTGCAAAATCATATAGCGTCACCTCTCCAATTCTTTTTATATAATTTTATTCTTAATATTCTCATATTGTCACATCATCCCCATCAATGTACACAGAAATTGGCGCCAAATAATATTCTTTCTGTTTGTCCATCCTATACTTGCAACTGAAAATGTTGCAGTTTTCAAAATTAGATGGATAAAATGGTATAAAGTGATTAGTTCTTTACATAAACAGAGCGGCTGTTTGTCTTTCTGTCGGTTAGCACTCCCTCTTCCTTGTATTGATCATTTACTCAAATCAATTCTTTTCCTCCTTTGAGTTTGTAAGCTTGCATTTTATTCTCTTTTGTCCATTTCCTGTTTATTCATTATGTTACGCTTCAAAACATAATAACAGCCTGCTTCTATATTTCGGCTTGGATAGAGAATAGGAAGCTGTTATCTTTAAGAACCTGGAAAAAATTAAACTGCCCTCACCTTATCCCACTGCAAAAAATTACTATTATCCTTACGATGATACCTTATTGAAACCCTGATGATATCATATTGAGTTTTGGAGTACCAATAAGAAGGAATATCTGAGTTATACATCAGGGTATCAAAATGTTGAGTTGTCGAAAATCAACGTTTTGATTTTTAAGATATCAACGTTTAAATTTTGAAGGTATCATAATGGTATCAACAACTATAGCTTCCAATAGAATCGCTAGTATTCAACAGGCGTTTCTGGTTATATCCAATTAGATTGCTGTTTTTAAGCTGATGACTCTGATAATATCCAATAGTAGTAAGCAAGGTATAAAAATATCTGATTGGGAAAGAGAGGTTTATTTGGTATATAATGATACTATAATACAGCACTATACTATATACTACATACTATATGGATACTATATGATTCCATGCGATCTAGAATACACCACTTCTCATGTTCTACTTACCGCCATATTAATATTACAACTTGAGATAAAAATATAATGGTTAGAATACTTGACAGCAGCAAGATTTAAATGGAGCTCGACAGATGACGGGCAATAGTGAAAAGCGATACTATAAGATAATGACAATCAGTTATATGTAGTGGAAAAAGCGCAGAGCATAAATGAAATGCCATCTTACACTTTGTGGTCGTGATTGTTAACAAATCTTTATAATTATGTACCGTTCATATGCCGAGCACATTAAACTCATTTAACGGTATCATTGGCGCTCTTGATGATATGCTTACTGTCGCCCATGCACATATCTGTATTTTCAAAAAGGCATCTGGATCATTGATGTTGAAATATCCATCACCAACGCTGGCTGCCAACTTGGTAAAGTGCTTTTGCTTGATAGAGAGCAAAAACGATTGGATATATCTATAACAACCAAACATACAACAAATTAAACTGAACCGTCGTGTCGCCTAGTATACGTTTTCCAATTCCAATCAGCGATTTACTAAAAGCACGGTAGCTTATTGCGAAGCGCTTCAAATATGCTTAGTTGCTAATGTACATACATGTCTGAACTAATAATAAAGAAGAAACTTAAATTCTAATCAATAAACCACACACAGACTCCCCCGCATGGCTTTGCCCTCCAGCATACATAGATTTTGACTTGCGCTGTTGAATCTATTTATAATAACTATCTTTTTCTTCAATCGATAAGCTCAAAAGAGATTTAATATATGCTATCCAATATTCAAAATGTATCTCAGTGGATACCGATGTCGTCCCGTTATTACAAGTACAAAGCATCACCCGCTGTTCTAGTTTAATAGGTTTGCGATTCATCTAAAGCGGTCAAGTGTTTACAATCGACTATCGTATAGATATACTTTTTAGTACGAGCTCAATATACCAACACTAACAGCTGTATAGATGCTTTTTTGATATTGGGTCATTTATTATGCTCTATACCCTGTATCTATCCATTGACCTTCACAACAAGCGCTACCATTTTTTCCAGCCCAGCATTTTAAACTGTGTGCCGGTGGGAGCATCCTGCACCGCGCTCTCTTCCTTCTTTCACTCTGTCTTTCCTTACTTTAAACGTGGAGCAACCATGGTCGATCAGGACCCTCCCAACGTGGAACCTGGTCATGGTTCCAAACAAAAGAGTCCTACTCCTGTGGTAATTACTGCTTGTTCCTGATTCATCTATTTTAACAATAAAGAAACAGTACTGAATCGTGGTTATACTTTTTCTCTCGTTATTTCCTTTCCCTTTTTTCATAGAAAACAGGTCCTGGGAGACGGTCAACAAAGAAACAAGAAAAGATCTTAGATCGGCCCAGAACATTGTTTGATACGGACGGAAATATCAGCTCACAGAATATTCTGGATCCTGAAGCCAGCCCTGCTCGATCGACGCGCAATGCCCGAAAGCAGTTGGCAACCGATGACTACGACGACAACAGCAATGGATTGTTACCTCCTATTAAACGACAAAAACTCTACGATCATCGACCTATGCGTGGACGCGGGCGAGGACGACCGCCGAAACGAACAAAGCAGAAACTTTTGGAACAAAACCCAGCAACGCCTTTAGACCAAGTGCGTAACGGTGTGTTGAGTGACAAGGCTAAAGAACTACAGACTATTTACGAACAACATGCCAATAACCTCAGGGAGCTATATCATCTCGAGGTCAATCAAAACATGTTGGACTACAACCCTAGTGCGTTTGCGCCTGGTAGTTTCCTTGACGAGCGTTTCAACAAGGTATAGCTACATAGTTTTTTTCCCTCTAACTCAATTGTGTGTATATGTATACTGAAGATCCATCATTAATAGTTTGCCCAACCGTATGACTTATGGGAAAGAGCGGCTGTATATTTGGGGAGGAATGATTTGGTCCATATGCTACAGGATGTGTTTGCTGAAAGCAGTACAGCAGTGGCGTCATCCTCAGCGGCGAAAAAGGGCGTTCAAATTTATACCGGCAGCGAAGTTCGACGTTTCATTCGACAATACCCAACACTAAACGATTACTTATCGACTTTTGTGTCTATCGATGATAACGAGGATATTACGCCAGAAGAGGCTGATGCCGTTGTGGAAAAGGAGGCAGGTATACGCGAACGGATTAATGCACTCAACGCGCGAGGCGGGTTTTCGACCCGTCTACAAACAATCGCCAACCGACGACCTCAGTTCGAACGTAACAGAAACGATAGCGTGCACGATGCAGTCGTTGCACAGGCAGTGACTACATCCAAACTCTTTGCAAGCAACTCAAAACATCGACGGAATGCGGCTCGGAAATGTGCTAAAGCGATCGAACGACATTGGGAACTTATTCGGACACATGACGAACGGTTGCAAAAGAATGAGGAGCGGAGGATGATGCGGCTGGCGAAACGTACTGCGCAACATGTAATGAAAAAATGGAAGGTCGTGGAGCGCGTGTGCGAGGCTCGATACAAGGAAATCCTGAAAGAAGAGCAAGCACAAGAAGGTCGTCGGCACCTGCAAAAGATCCTTGAGCATTCTGAGCAAATGCTCGGTGTACGCATGGAAGAGCTCACGTCACGCAAAGCGGCAGCGGCATCAGCAGACGAATCGCCAACTCCCCCACCAGTAATATCTTCCTCGTCTTCAGTAATAACGTCTCGAACTAACGAGCCGGATGCGCCAACGCCAGACAAAGTTACGGCAGCAGCGGCACCCACAACATCTGCATCAACTGTATCGGATGAAGAATTTTCGGCAGACGAAGCGGGAGAAGACGACGATCACGTGATTTTTGATGATGAAGGGGAGAGTGAGGACGATGACGACGAGTTACGGGAGCTCGAAGCAGATCAGGATTTGGACGTCGAAGAGCTGATTAAAAAGTACAATTACCGGTTGGAAAGCGAAGATGAAGAAGAAGAGAAGGAGGAGAAGGAACAACAAGAAAATGTACGGGAAGAAGGGGAAAACGAATCCGACGTGGAAATGACGGAAAAAGAAACACCTGCAGCAGGTTCTGCATATGAAAAGGTGGAGAAAGACGATGTCAATGTTGTGGAGCTCGAAACTCTAGAGTCGGAAGTAGAGGAACAGGAACAACAACAGACACCGGAGGATGTAATGGACGAAGATAAAGAGGCTGTAGAAGTGGAGCAGCAACAGCGGCATACACAGGAGGAGGAGGAGGGTGTCGACGACGATGACGATGATCAGACTGTCACGGTGTACGGCTCAGACATGACCGATGTTGAAGAAGAGGACGGAGAACGCCGGAAGAGAACCAAAAACTCGAACCAAAAAAATTCGCAAAACGTTGTGGCAACGGCATCGGATGCGACGACGAGCACTGCAGTTTCCCAGCAACCTACTGCGCAGCCAACCGGGACGACGTTATCCACAACAAAAGTGGACACTCAAATCCCGTTTCTCCTACGTGGCACGCTGCGTGAATATCAGCATGTCGGTTTGGACTGGCTGGCGAGTTTGTATATCAACGGCCTCAATGGCATCTTGGCAGACGAGATGGGTCTTGGCAAAACAATTCAGACGATCTCGCTGCTTGCATATCTGGCATGCGAAATGGGAATTTGGGGGCCTCATCTTATCGTGGTGCCAACAAGCGTGATTTTGAACTGGGAGATGGAATTCAAGCGCTGGCTGCCGGGTTTCAAGATTCTTACGTACTATGGTACTCCGAAAGAGCGCAAGGAAAAGCGATCTGGCTGGTCCAAGGAGAATGCGTTTCATGTATGCATCACGTCATATCAGCTGGTGATACAGGATCAGAATGTGTTTAGACGCAAGGCATGGCAGTATTTGGTTCTTGACGAGGCACACCACATCAAGAACTTTCGGTCGCAGCGTTGGCAAGTCCTGCTCAACTTCAACTCTGCCCGCCGACTGCTGTTGACAGGCACGCCACTGCAGAACAATCTCATGGAACTATGGTCGCTGCTCTACTTTTTGATGCCTAACGGCGTTTCCGAGTCCATGCCCATTGGATTCGCAAGCCAAAAGGAGTTTCAAGAATGGTTCTCCCATCCGGTGGACCGCATGATAGAAGGACAGCAAGGGATGGACGCTGATTCACGGGCAGCGATCCAGAAACTACACATAGTGTTGCGGCCGTACCTTTTGCGACGACTCAAAGCTGATGTGGAGAAGCAGTTGCCTGAGAAGCACGAGCACGTGGTCTATTGTCGTCTATCTAAGAGACAACGCTATCTGTACGATGACTTCATGAGTCGCGCAAAGACCAAGGAGACTTTGGCAAGCGGCAATTTCCTCAGTATCATCAATTGCCTTATGCAACTCCGCAAGGTGTGTAACCACCCGGATCTCTTTGAGGAGCGGCCGATCACTACAAGTTTCGCAATGGATGACCAAGTCCAGTGGTCAGGACAACTTCTTGAATCGCGTATCCGCAAGCGCTTCAGTGTATATCCACCAGATTTGAACAGCGTCAACCTGGTTATTTCTCGCAACGAAGACATGTCGATGGCTGTGGCAGAAGCATATAATCGACTGGATGCAGCCAAGAGTTTCGTTCGCGCTATTGCCAAGCATCAAACCTATATTGACATTGCAGAAGCGCGTGGCATTACGTCGAGTCGCTACCAAGATCTCAGAAGCTACGGTGGACGCTATGGCTACCACGATCTAAAGAAATACCAAAAATACCGGCAGTTGGAGCAGCATTGCGACGCAGTCGATCGTTGGGAATCCATCATGTCCATCAACAAGTTTCGGTGCGTGCGGAGACCCATTTTGGGCGCTAGTCTGATTGACATGTGTCTGACAGCCACACAAGGATACAAACGAGTGTACTTCCCATCGGCAAGCCATGACGAGCGCAGCTATCTTGATCGAAGCGACATCATCCGTAGTCTCGTATTAGGCTACAAGGAACGGGTCGACTGCAACCTGGACATTATTGAACGCTATGGATTTGTCACCCCAGGGGCTGTGATCCAGCACTCGACCACGGCTGTACCTGAGCTTGTGCCGTCGGATGCACCCATGCAAGTGCAGGCCAGACTGCGACAAGCGCTGAATAACGACATATTCCATCCCATCCAGTCACGACTCTCTATAGCATTCCCTGATAAGCGGCTGCTGCAGTATGATTGTGGCAAGCTGCAAAAGCTAGACGCATTGCTAAGGCAGCTTGCAGCTGGTGGACATCGTGCGTTGATATTTACTCAGATGACGCGCGTACTGGACGTTCTGGAGGTTTTTCTGAATATGCATGGTCACCGGTACCTGCGACTCGATGGCGCAACCAAGATCGAGCAGCGCCAGGTGCTGACGGAACAGTTCAATAGCGACAAACGTATCCTGGCTTTTATTCTTTCCACCCGCAGTGGTGGTCTTGGGATCAACCTAACAGGCGCAGACACAGTCATCTTTTATGACTCTGACTGGAATCCGTCGATGGTAACTATTGTAATTGTATTTATTAGACTTGGGCTTCTACACGCACCCCCACCCCCCTTGCTCTCGATCTTTCCATTTCCACCTAATCCCCAGCCCTCCCTTTTTCATACTTCCGCACCCGATTGATTCTGATAACCTCACCTTGATTCCAGGATAAACAATGCCAAGACCGCACACATCGTATTGGACAGACACGCGATGTACACATATACCGTTTTGTCACAGAATATACCATTGAGGAAAACATCTTCAAAAAGGCCAACCAAAAAAGGTAAACTATTATTCTATTCTTCTTTGTTTCCTTGGCTGCTGCTTTTGGTGAAGCATCATCCATCCATCTATCCGTCCAGGCGGTGTCGTTATTAACTGCTCGATGCATCATCACTAGACTCTTGGACAATGTGGTGATCCAAGAGGGTGGCTTTACGGACGACTACTTTCAAAAGATGGACTGGTGGCGCGATTTGCCTGAGGTGACTGGAAAAGAGACCAATGCAGTAACGCCGACCATGGACATTGAACAAGCACTACTGCAAGCAGAAGAGGACGAAAACGACGCACGTGCAGCAATCACGGCGCGCAACGAGATGGATATGGATGAGCGAGAGTTCAATGAGACGCGTCAGTCGCGTAGCCCTTCAGACTCACCTAAGCCCTCGACATCGGCTGTTGTCACACCTGCAGCTGTCAGCGGGGCAGATGACGAGGAGGGTCTTGACGAGCCGATGGCTGTAGTGGAAGAAGAAGAAGAAGAAGCAGCAGCAGCAGCAGCAGCAGAGGAAGAAGAAGAGGGCAACGACGAAGAAGAAATGCAACTAGCAGTCGGACACGTCGACCAGTACATGCTACGCTTCTGGGAGAGAGAAATGTTTGGCCGTTTCCTTGGCTTTGGCGGCTTGCCCGATCAAGAAGAACTTGAAAGCTAAAAAAAAAAGCACACAAAAAGATACAAGTCACCCTTATTCTAACTGTACACTGCCCCGATCACACATATAACAGCACACATACACATACACATCTTAACCTACATATTCTCGCACCTTACCACTAGCACTACCATCCCTCTCTTCCCCACACCACGCATACATACGCATATATTGCAACAGTTTTTTGTAAATATATACCTTTTTTTTCCTCAATTGAGAGGACGAGGATGTTCTTTGGATGGGATAGGGGAAGCAAGCATGCCAAATTTAAAGGGCGCGGGGGTTGGTTTGAGTGGGGAGAGCTGGAGTTATCAAAAGAGAGAAGGGACGATAGTGTCCACGTCATGCACTTGAATGGTCTGTGTGCACGAATTTTTTACCAATTGTGGATGCACACCGGCTGTGCAGAATAATAGAGGGGAGCAGCAGTGTGCGAGTGGTCGAGAGTCAAAGAACAGAAACGCAGCACTGTTTTTTCGCGCGATTATCATCACAAGACATCAGATTTTTGTCTATAATAGACCATTGTGAATAGAGTGCAATACTCTCGCCCCTCGCCCCTCGCGATCAGCTCCTTAATAACCTTGATCGACGCCTATAATGTACGCTTAATCACTGTGAGTGAGGGAGAGCGCCATACCCTCAGACATAAACTAGGTGTATCTGAAAAAAACGTTCTCGAAGTGTGTTACATCAGACGATCGACAACGGTTCGAGACAAAAAGTAGTGGAACAGCGTGGTGAGCAACCAAAAACAATGTCCGATTGTCGTGAGCACAACACGAACAAAGAAAATTAGATAGGATCCAGTGACCCGCTTATTATCATTAGTAGTAGTATTATTACATACTATAACTCTGATATTACCATTGCTGTATTCTCTGAATATTAAACGTCTGGTTCATCATTTTCTGAGCAATAAGCTTAATCCCTAGTGCATAAGGTTCCTTCTCTTGCTCTGCCCGCAGTAAATGCAGCATTTGGGGGAGGAGAAAGAGAGAGAGAGAGAGAGAGAGAGAGAGAGAGAAAGGTCACATGAGATCTACGGGTCGAGAAGCTCTTTCTCTCTCTGTCTGGCTGTCTGTCTGTCTAGTAGCGAGCTTAAAAAATGCCATAGTAGGTATAGTAGGTGGGTCAACAATCTCCGTTAAGAAATCATCACATTTGCATGCAGCGTCATGTCAAAATAGAAACCAAGGGGGTGTGACGAATAGCAGACGAAAGGAAAGAAAGGGTGTGAGCTGAAAGAATCAGAGTGAGTGGGTGGGTGAGCGACTGTTTTTTTGAAGGGGGTTGAGATGCTGTCTGTGGTGGTGGTGGTGGTGGTGGTGGTGGTGGTCGGAGAACAGTGTGCAAAAGGAGAAATACAATATAATTAAACGGCACCACCCACACACACACCCACAGTGAGCTGCCTATAACAACAAAAATCACAAAGTTGCTCCACTGTCTATCGAGATCAAGATCCCTCTGCCAAATCTTCGATCGCGAGTCAGCCCAGTGGTGCCAACTTTTGCACATGTGGGAAAACACGCACGTCCCGGTGAGCTGGGTGCTCACCTATTGCTCCCACCTATCTACTGCAAACAAACTAGGTCATCTGCACAGACATTTTCGGCCGTCGAATTCAGATTTGGTAACACCTTGGGGGTGGAGCAGGCACGTAGACAGGCAGACAGGCAGGCAGATAGCACAGCGATGACATGTATTTTTGTATAACATTATGTACTGTTTGTAAAGGGCAAGTACGCTTGACGATCAAATAGGCCTTGGACCGGAAAACAGTATAAAAGGGGCAAAGTGCTTTGCTTTTTTTCTCTCTCTTTTCTTCACTACTGTCTCTTCTTCTCTTCTTATCGTTACTACTACTACTGCTTTTCTCTTCTTCTGTGCCTTCTCCCTGACCTTCACAGCAGCATCCTGTCACAGTAACAATGCCGTCGGAAAAATTTAAACGCTCGACTTCGTTTCGCCACGCCGCAAAGAGCTTCTTTGGTAACTTCAGCGCCGTGTCCCCGTATTCATTTGGTAAGAATGAGTGAGCGCACAGACTTGGGGGAGCGATGAGTGTTGTTGCGCGCGTCAACAGTACCACTAACTCCAACATCTACTGCCCTCCACTACACTACTCTATAGGACTGTCATTGTCTCCCAATACATTCACTCTACTCGAAGACAAGTATGTCATTAGCTGCTCTTTCCATCTTTGTCTGTATGCTTCATACATAAAACTCATACACACCTTTTGTTTGTGTTTATAGCGACGCTGCCTCACAAGCTGACCGACGCTCGGCTCATAATGCTTTGGAACGTCAACGCCGAGAAAACCTGAACGTCAAGTTCCAGGAACTTGCTCATGCTTTGCCATCCTTGCAAACTGTCCGACGTCCAAGCAAGACCATGATTGTTGCAAAGTCGCTCGAGTTTGGTAATTAACCATTTAAGTTTCTTTGCATAAACTTGCAGCCCCAAACCTCTTGGACCTTGTGTATGACTGGAATTCGAAGCTAAACAACAGAAACTACTGCTATCACTACACCACTATAGTTGCCAACAGCCTTAGTCGCGAGTCCAACTACCAAAACGAAATCACTGATCTGCGCAAACAAAACGAACGACTTCGAAAGCAAGCCTCGACCCTTTCTTCCGGTCAGCCCAAACGACGCAGTCCATTGTCTACGCCACCTCAAACAAACGCATCGTCACCTTCGTCGTTGCCTTCGCCACCTATCACGCAAAAACCACTACAGCAGCAACCAGTAACCACTACTGCTACGACTGCTGCTACGACGCAACACGTTCTAGCACCCCAATACGCACAAGAACAGGGAAAGAAGCCCACTCGGCAGCAACTAGAGAAGGATATACTTTTCTATCAAAATCAACAACAAAAACAGCAAGAGCATGAGCAACAACAACAACAGTATCAGGTAGAGGATCCACTTATCTCTGCTGCTGCCGACTACCAAAGCTGGATTGCAGCTACCACCATGCCCGAAAGAGATTACTGTCTCTACGACAGTGATCCCGCCTTGATGGCGCCATCATTTATGTATCAGCGCGATCCGTTGTTGACAACGGTGCCGCCTCCTTATTACTACGAACAAGCTATGTCTATGAATCCAGCCATGATCTTTACCTCTACAGCACCAGCACACGCACCGCCAGTAGCACCAGCATCCATGGAAGCCTATCATCACTCTATTGTGAGCGGCGGCCCTGCAGGCAATATCCTCGTCTGAAAGTGAAGGCAGAAAACAAAACAAAAAGAACCCTCTTTTCTTCTTTATTATACCATACTTCAGTTGTAAATACTTCTTTTTCTTTAACTTTGCGCGCCACTTTACTCTTTCTTTCTGTCACGAGTAGCTAGTAAATCCGTGTACTTACCACTTTATAGTCACTTATAATTATGCCCCCTCCCCCACCTTTTGCCTTTTTGATCTCTTTCTCTCTCTCTAGCTACATCATTCGCTTATAATAATAACATATGCGTGCAACGCACGCTTATGATCACGTTTAACCTAGTTGCCGATCATTGACTTTTTTGATATGTCGATCGTTCCCAATTATTGACATCCCAGGTCTCTCTTTTTCTTCGTTTTCATCTCAGTTAAAGCGGAAACATCAACCCCAACCACCCCCAAGACTGGTTTCATCATAACACAGAGCTCAGGGACCGGGATGACAAGAAGTAACAAGCCCGCCTTTTGGGGGGAAGTATTCGAAAGACCTCTTGTCTGCCAAACACGACCCATGACTCCTCATTGATGATCCTTGCCTAGTCGGGAAACGATCGAAATTCGGATGGTATCTGTATCACAGACACACCAGATAGCCAGTGTACGTGCGTTTCCTTTCATTTGTGATTGTGTGTGTGTGTGTGTAATGAGAGAAGAAAAATGTGCTTTTTTATTGTTACATGACACGAGGACGGGATGTAATGACGTTTTGGTTGTTGACAAGCAAAATTTTTAGTCAAAGAGACCGAAGCCCATATCCTCATCGGATTCTTCCTTTTCTTCTTCCTTGGCCTCTTCAGCAGCCTCCTCAGCGGCACCAGCACCACCGGCGGCGGCACCACCAGCAGCAGCAGCACCACCAGTGGGGACGGAAGCAAGCTTCTCCTTGCCTTCCTCAATGACCTAAATTGCAACAATGAAAGGAAATAGGACAAGGCGTCAGTTTCTGCAAGGTGTCCACTCTTTCTTTCCGTTTCGTGTTGTTTCCGAGTTTGTTGGAGCTATAACAACAGGGAGGAAAATGTCCCAATCGCGCGAGAATGTCAAGGAAGAACTCAATTGTAGCGAAATTTACCTCCTGGACAGTCTTGCCCTCAAGAGCCTTGATCAAAGAGCTAACACGGTCGGCTTCGACCTCAACACCAACGGAACCGAGAACGGATTTGATGTCTTCAGCGGTAGGGGCAGCGTTGCCACCGGCGACGAGCAAAAGGTAAGCGGCCAAGTACTTCATTTCGAATGTAGAGTGAGAGAGAAGGAAAAAAAAATCTTATGGCTGGCTCACAAATTTTTTTCAATCCGGGCGGACAGCCGAAAAACGCGTCACCTCGTCAAAGAAAAAAAAAACGCCACCCAGCTAATTATGTTAACCGGAGGAAGAAGTACTACTGCGGCAGTGAAAGATTTGTTGACAGCCACAGGGACATTCTACTTCTTTTTTGAGCTTTAATATATAGGTGCAAAAACATGTGATGTTTCTTGTCTCTAGATCTTTCTAAGCTGATCTTGGGCGAGAAAATCACGTATCGCTCTATCAGCCTTATTGTGAGAGAACTGACACTCGTCGTCTCTCTTCAAATCAAGAACTTGAAGGCCGATAAATCTTTTTTCCTCTCGACCTGATCCCGCGAAAAGTTTTTTGCATATTGCTGAAAGAGCTACTTGAAGCCAATCCATAGGATGATCTTGTATGGACAATACGCTATGACTATGATAATTTATTGAATGAGTAATCGACTGGATGAAACAAGACACTATATGTTTTTTATGCGCTCAAAAAATTGGACTAGCAGGGTCACTTTGGCTAAATGACTAGAAAGTAGGGACCCTAGCGACCGCCCTGACTCTACCTTTACAATATCACAGCTTATTGTGGTTTTTTGCTCAAGAAAAAAAACAGGGACCTTGATGCACCCGCATTTTATTGAAGCACAGTGCAATGTGTCAGCGGGTCAGTAGGCTGTATGAGATGCACATAAAGCACCAGCTTTATCTATCAGATCGTAAGTTTTCGTTTGCATCGGGCCGTTTTGCAATACTGCCATGTAGCGTTGTGTTTTGCTGTTAAAAAGTCGTCTGCTACTCTATCTATTCTTCTATCTCCTTTTGTCAACATGACGAGACAAGCAGCCACCACTCATCGTCATAATGTTAACGATATGTATGGCACATCTGGGAAAGATCGGACATACAGTTTACTATAATGCCTCAAATGCGAGGACTGCTGTAATGAACATTATGCATAAAGTGCATGATATAATCCCGAGCTATTCTTCGTTGCTCGCGTAAATATATGATGCACTCGCTGACCTCCATTGCTCCGAGAAGCCTGCACATGTGCAATACCAACAAGCTGTAATATGTAGTTTGCTCGGAGCTAGGGCAAAGAAGAGCACACGTGTTGTATCGACAAGCTGTATATAATCTATATGTAGCTAGGGCAAAAAGGATAATTGCATTATGCAAAACGGAGGAAACATCGCTTGTCAAAAGAGCACAGCAGCAGTACATGTGGAGCAAGATCATTCTTGTGATATATATGTATTGTACCAAACCAAGTGGGTGAGTTGGTAGTAGCCTTTTGAACAAAAGGTACTTTGGCTGTAAGTATCGTGTAAGAGAAGTTATCTGAAGAAAATAATGGTTGCGAGAACACCGCAATCGTCTAATTCCGCTACGCTGTATTTTTTATGGCAAGTGAGATTATACTATGTTCTTTTCGTGTAACAAGAAGCTTTGTTGCGGGCTTCCCCCGTGTGTTCCTCCCCCGAGACTCTCCTAACAAAACAACAGACGCAACGGACTTGTTTGTGCATGAACAAAAGAGGTCATCACTTTAATTTTCCTTTCCCTTTACATGTCGTACAGCCCCATTCCCGACCCTCGAAACAACCACACACACGCTTCTGTATATGCATACTTTTGGGTCTCTAATATACGAGTGTATTTACGTTAGCTTATCGAGAAAAGTTGTCGTAATAGTACTCCTCTCAATAAGTATCACATAAGACGTAAGCACCAATAACTCCTCATTCAACCCTCTTCCCCTCCTTCCGCGCCTAATGGAAAAGGAGAGGCTGAGAAAATAGAAAGTAAACTCTAAAAAGCCAAACTGATATAGTGCATACATGAGTAAACGGCGGTAAAGATAGGGGGAGCTGTCATGTGTTTGACTGACTAAAGACAATACACAGCAATTATATCGCCGGGATCATGTCAGTTCATCCGATTGCATATGTATCTACATATTCTTTATTAGATGTATGTACCAAAAATGTTTGATAATGCGTATCATATGCATGGCTGGGTCCTGCCAGCAGGTTTTTTAGTATGAGCTTGTTTTTTTTTTCTTGAATAAAAAGTGCATATGCGTGGTCATTATAAAAAGAATCAATAAGGATGAAGAATGCTCATCGGGCCTTGCACTACATTGCGTACTTTTATGAAATGTATGATGCTGTACAGTATAGAAAAATGTGTGTGTGATCCGATTTCTCGGAAACGCTCACTAACAAACTGAGAAGTTTTGAACGTGCGAAAATGAGATACATATACTAAATTACCTTTCCTCGATCAGTAAGCTATGTGCTATGATCAATATGAGCTCCAACCAGAAAAGCTGGAGAGAGTACAGCCTAGCCGAGTGTTTTGGATCACTCGACAACTGCTGTGTACAAATGTACTTTCTTTGTTTTCTTGTAGTTGTGGTGTAAACCTTCAAGGACGATCAACCTGATTTGAATTCAGGGTGCTTCGACAACGTTGTTTATATTGTTGCTTTGCTACTACTACTTGTAGTAGTATTCGTCATACAGACATGTTGTCCAGACCATCATTTTTGTGTTGATGGAGTATAACAATAGCGTTGCCAACTTTACACTTTACAAATATCTTTTGCAGGATGCCCTTGAACAATCCTTGGCAGCTAGGTATACATATATTGTTTCCTTGTTTTCTCAGGGCTGGTCAAGCACACATTCACATATATACGTCATTATACTGATCTTTAATTACTAGGAGGTTCGTAAAGATATATGATAATACATTCCTATTCATCAATCGGTTAATCAAGATTCAAAGTTGTCTATTCATGTTACTGGTTTTAATCATCACAGCACATACAGTATTACAGTAAAATAATGTCTGATGCTAATCTCTAAAATGGATTGGCTGTGTCTCTTCGGTTGTGTATAACAGAACAGGACATATAACTGGACGACACATAGCGAGAATCAACAGGCAGCTGCATATAGTATTACACTTTCTACCATACTTTTCTTATCAAAAGCTGGAAAGAATAAGGGGAACGCTGAGCGGGACAGGACGAGGGGTAAAGATGCGAGTTTTTCAGGAGTCGAAGAAGCTTACTCTTGTTTAAAATTCTAACTGCCACCAGACTGCTCGTGAAATTGTAGAGACAGTTGCTGCGCATACAAGCAGGAGAACGGCAAAGGAAACAAGCAGAAGCACATACGATATAACATTGAAGCATATCGTCATCAGCCTACTTACGTTTGCGTGCAAAACAAATTATCTAAACCACTATTGATAATATGTACACGACATACATCACCTTTAACAGATTTGTCAGTTGTTTTATTGGGGTCAAACGTGAGTATATATATGTGTGACGGTACTATTACGCCCGCCATGTATCATCGCAGGATTTTACCTTTAGCAAAACTGAAAGTGGGCAAGCTTTGCATTAATGTATCATAAAATAACATTGATGATTACAACTTAAAAGAAGAAGGATACAGACACCTTCAATAAGACAAAATTGACAGTTACTGTATACAGTCGATCCGCTGGAAACTGACTAGAACCCGGGCAGAGTGAAATTTTGGGGTCGGCGTGGTTTCTTTTTAAACTTGCTGTCTTTTAGAGTGTAAGCAAATAGTATGCATAGTATAATGAACTATTATCTAAATTACAAAGGTATGGTAGTCAGCGATTGAAACACTACCGAAACCGACAACAGTATTGCAAAAAGCTCTTTTCACGACTTCCCGTTCAGAATCAGCACCGCGGCTGTAAATGGATGTGGATATTTTGAACTGCTTTGATATGGTGAATCCTGGTCAAATCCACTATAGAATGCGATTCTATCTCTGCGTGGTATGTACAATGCTGCTACTCGTGTTAAGAAGAGTACTTTAGCCACAAGATGACATCTACAGTACTAAATTGAAAACTCCTGGGCGTTTTTACGTAAATACGAGCACTCAATGACGAGAAAGGTTAATCCTTGGTTTTTATTCATTCTTTACTGGCTATTAACCTCATTATCTCCCATTTTGTTTGAAATGAAAGTTTTTGCTTGCTATATATAGCAAACATAGTTCAACGTGGGTAACTTTTTTGTTTCACAGCTCTAAGCACTTCTCGTTACTCTTAATTACGACACAACGATTTATATGACTTGACTCAAATGGCACTATAATTGCTACTATTGCTATTCATGATAGTAGATAAATGGAGTTTTTACTAAAGTTTCGACTACAAAGATAAAGAAGAGCTTATTATTAACCGTTTATTGATATGTGATAAGAGATAGACATATTGCAGGATGCTAACGGTGATAATGTACCTCAAACACAAAAGTTTAAGTTTATTCTCTCAGAAGATGTGGCGCTGTTGTTCCACATCAAAGGTTATGTTACTGCGCAACAACACGATTGTTATTAAAAGGCTATTAAGATGGTGAGAATAGAAAGACATAATGTACCTTTTTCTTTTCTTTCTCTTTCTACAACAATTAGCCGATATTGCAAGACAAAAGTGATGGCGGCAGCTTCTTTATTCTCTAATCGCCAAAAGTAGAAAGTAGATGCTCGAACGTAACTAAAATTGGCATGTAATGTTACACATGGCAAGGCGCCTTTCCACCAGCCCCGCGAACCACAGCTGTTTTCTTCCTCTCCCTCTTCTTCTTATTTTTCGTTCTCCTCCTGTGCTGTCATCTCTACATACTCTCAATTGTTCGATATTTCAATGGCAGTAGCAGCAGCCCGTCCTTTTAATCCCAACGATTACCCGGTAGTCATTGGCATCGATTTCGGTTAGTAGCTCGATTAGCTTAACTTTTTTTATTCGCTTTTCATTCAACAAAGGGCAAAAAAAAAAGACAACCACCAACCGTGATTGCCAAGAACTTAGCACATCCCTTTGGGCCATCAAATTGATGACACCGGCACACTTCTAAACTGTTATATATATAAAATAAAAAATGAACAGGTACCACTTTCTCCGGATGTTCTTATGCTTTTATACAAAACGACGAAGTTGTGGACATTGTCAGATGGTAATTTACCGTGGTGATATATTAAAAAAAAGGGGGAAAAGGTCTGTGTGTCTGTGTTGACCATTTTTAAACTTATCTGTTAATTCTTGTACACATACTACAGGCCCAAGCAGAACAATAACGTTTATCCAAAGGTAATATACGTTTGAGAATAAGCTTTCAATCCATTAAGAGAATGTATACGCAACGGCTGAACAACGTTTTGTTGACATAGACACCTACACTTAACTTTTACCATGGCAACTCGAATCAAATGACACAATGGGGTAACGCAGCTCGACTTGAGATGCAACGGCCAACGGCTCGTAACTCGGTGCTGTTAAAGCAGTATAAGCTATATTTGGATGAAAATATTGCCAAAGACCTTCCTCCCCTTCCTAATGGCTTGACGATTGTCGATGCTAT
Organism: Zychaea mexicana; assembly: GCF_025766255.1. NCBI lineage: Eukaryota > Fungi > Mucoromycota > Mucoromycetes > Mucorales > Lichtheimiaceae > Zychaea > Zychaea mexicana. The sequence continues at coordinate 452,197 of NW_026516664.1, forward strand.
TGCCGATTATCTCGGTGCTTTCCACGATCACGTTGTTAACGAACTCAAGAAGGGTTTTGCCCGAAACTATGGACAGCATCAATTCCGATACGTAAGTTACAAGAAAAAACACATACCTGTGTATGGGAGGAGGATGAGGGGGGGGGTACACACACAATATAGGGAACGAAAAGGAGGAAGCAACGACCGACAGTTAGTAGCCGGACATGGGATAACATATACAACACAATGCATGCAGTGCTTGACGGTTCCCGCCATGTGGTCCGATAAGGCAAAGAGCACTATGCGTGACGCAGCCATCAAAGCAGGCTTGATCACTGAAAATGACCATCGCGACCGGCTCATGCTCATCTCAGAACCCGAAGCCGCAGCGTTGTACTGTGAGAAGAAGTGTGATCAGTTCAACCTCAGACATGGTGATCGATTCATGATTTGTGATGCTGGTGGTAAGAGATACATCGATTCTGCATAGTCAACTTTCATCTTTCCCTCTGTTTTAGCTCTTGGATGACTCACGTATATGTGTATAGGTGGTACTGTCGATTTGATTGTGTTTGAGATTGATGAGCGAACGGGCCGTAAGCTTCGAGAATGCACAAAAGGTCATGGTCAATCGTGTGGTTCCGTGTTTTTGGACCGACGTATGCGCAAGTTGCTGAAAAAGAAGTTCAAGGAATACCTGTCGTCGATCCCAGCATCTGCTTTTGAAACCATGATGGATACATTTGTCGATCTGATCAAGCCACAGTTCGACGGCGTAGAGGACCAATTTATCTCGCTGCCAGCCTCGATGAACTTGGACTCGCTCAACAACCCGGCAATCGGTTTGGAGGATGGCATGTTGTGCATCACGGCTGCTGAGCTGAAGCAGGAAGTATTCGAGCCGGTGATCCGTGAGGTGTTGGCACTGGTTGAAGATCAGCTTATCAAAGCACAGTCGTTGCAGGCTGTGTTCCTGGTCGGTGGTTTCGGTTCTTCCAATTATCTGTTTGAACGGGTGCAGCAGGAGTTTGCATCCCGTGTAGGATTGGTGGCTGTCCCTCCTCGTTGTGAGTTGGCTGTTGTGCGTGGCGCTGTATACTTTGGTCTGAACCCCCGAGTTGTCACTACGCGTATTCCCCGATATTGGTACGGTATCGACACGACCACCACCTTTGAAGAAGGCATCGATCCTCCAAGCTACAAAATCGTACGAGCGGATGGCAGTGTACGCTGTGATAACCGTTTCTCGGTCTACGTACGACGTGGGGAGCCCCTTGGTATGTTGTCTGCTTGTGCTTCTTGGACAAGGGTAATGGAACACGGGGTAGGAGCTGAAAATTAATTCATCACATCTTTTGTAGACATCGATAACTGCGTGTCGAAAGACTTTTTTGCGTACTACCCTCATCATACCACATGTACACTCTATGCTGCTGACACTGAGGAACAACCCCGTTATACAACTAGTCCTGGCGTGCGTAAGGTCGCCAACTTCACCATCCCTATGCCAACACTTCCAGGTGTCATGGAAGGCGAGAAGGTTGACTTGTCTATAAAAATGTACTTTGGTGAAGTCGAACTTCGAGTAGAAGGTAAGACCATTGTTGGCTTTTTCCAAGAGTCTCTGTGTATATATAAATATAAGACCATCAATACTGACCAACATCTTTTTCTCCCAATAGCCGTTATTCGTGGTAAAACATATGGCACGACATGCACGTTCGATACGGATTAAGATCGCACCATATCCATTTTTTTTAGAAAGAACACAGAAAAAAACGCACGACAACAAACAATCCGATATACACCCTTCCTACACAAACACCCACACTCTCTTCTCCTTTTACCAACCCAACTACTTTTCTCTTTTTATTGTACTACTTGTTTCTCGTGAAATACCAAAGGCTTCATTTTTTTTTCTGTCTGCTACCAAAAACTGTGACAGGCAGGCAATGTCTTTCTGTGCCTCGTGTAGATTAATTGATATGCTGGCGATTTATGTATATATACCGTGCGATGTGTATAGCAAGAGTTAGAAGTCGCATCAAACTTGTCGTATGCACTCACACCACTGTGCTAGTTTGTAGGAGCACTGAATAGGGCAAAAGAGCAGCATTTCATATGTCAGTAGCGTATACATCCATTCAGTATAACTGCTAACTGAGCGCTTGAGTGTGACGTCAGTTCAGCGCCGACAGACTCTCAGCAAAAAAACCAAAATTCAACCCGTTTCAAAACAACAATATCCTCACTGCCCTACCACCGTTATTAACTCCCCGCTCTTTTGCTATACCACCAAATGACCGCGCACGATAACAAGGATTGCCTCTACGAAGCCGGCAAGAACACCCTCATTGCCGGTTCGCTCGGTCTTGTTGTTTCTGCCATGCAGAACACCGTACAAAAGCACAAGGAAGGCGCCAAAGGTGTCTTTACGAGAACTGGTGGCACCGTCGCGCTCTTCGGTAAAGATTTGCAACCAATAATAACAACAGCAACGACAACAACAAAGTCAACACCAATCGAATAACGGAAATATCATGTATTACTTTTGGATCGATTCGACTAATTAATTGCATATTAATACTTAATATAGCTGCAATGGGTGGTATTTTCTCCATTACCGAATGTGCTGCAAAGAGCGTTCGTGGTGAAGACGATGCAGTGAACGCTGGTATTGCCGGTTGTGCTGCTGGTTTGGCCGCCGGTGTCAAGAGTAAGTCAAGTTTTTGCTACGTGAATAACTTGAGAAGAGGGTTTGAATTATTCCAATGGCATTTTCATTAAATTAATGAATCTTGTCACATAGCCCACTCGATCGCCAAAATGTGCGCTGCTTGTGCTGGTGTTGGTGCTACGATGTTTGCATACGAATACTCTGGTGAAATGAAGGGCGCTTTGTCAGGCAAGACGTTGCAGGAGCGAAAGGAAGTCAGAGATTCGTTTTTCAAGGGCTACAAGAAGGCTGAAGAAGAAGCATAAATTTCAAGTATCCATCCGATGTCTACATATACTCGCGTTTATCCAATTTGTTCTCTCTTGTCTCGCAAAATACAACACCATCATCACCACACACGCACATCACGATTGTTTTTACTAGACTTGCTGTGTTTTTTTTCCTCACAATCTTCTTCCAGCAAAACCAAAAAAAAGAATAATTATGAAAAGTGATTCTGTTTTCTTGTTCTATTTGTGGGTGTATGATTGTGTTTGGATTCACGTCAACCATTTTCGCAGGGACTGCATCATTTCTCGGCTAAAAGCAACCTCGGAAAACTTATCAGATGCAGCTGCACGTGCGTTGGATGCCATTTTTGTGAACTCGTCTTCGGGCAGCGACAGAGCTTTGTCGAGACAATCAGCAAACGAGTCGACAGAATCTGCAAGGAACCCTGTAGGTCTGCCATCGTAATCTGCCACAATGTCCAATTTAGGGCCTGCAGAATTATGCGCCACAGGGATCATTCCCGCTGCCTGGATTGGAAAAAGAAGGGGTGGGGTGGGTAATGATAATAAAATGAATCAGCAACGCGGTTACAAAGTGGAATCGACCACACAGTCTCGTGTCTTTTTGTCACCCGTGTTTCTTACCATATATTCTACAATGCCAATACCGAAATGCTCGTTCCACATTGTGTGTATTCCGATCTTGGCCTTGCCCAAACAATCCACCAGCGTGTCGAAAGAAGCATTCACTTCAAGCCGAACATGTTCCTTTTTTTGTATAGACGGTCAAATGTCAGTTATCTCTTGCTTGCCAGGCAACAACCCCTTTTCGACTGTTTACCTCAATATTTAACTCGAGTGCTAGTTTCCTAAGCTCGGCAATTCGTTTCTCATCACCTTCATTTCGGGCGCTTCCAATCAGTACAAGCTCTAGGTCCTTTTCCTGTCGCCACTTTGGATGTTTCTCGAATAACTTGGCCAATGCTTGCAACTGCATTGGATGATCCTTTTCTGGTCTATCGTAGACACCATCAGTTTACAGCTCGCTTTCTCTTTTCTATTATCTCCTCCTCTACATTATCCATCCGCCCCCGGGGGTAAGTGTGGGTAGATGGACACACGGAAGAGACAATCCATCAATACCTGAATTGGGCGACGCTGACTATTTTCGGTACACGGCACTGGAGACTGAACCCATTGAGACGCTCAGTATCGCATGGTGGATAAACAATCTCTGAATCGGTTTTCCAGAGTTTATCGATGTGGTCTTTCGTCCAAGTTGAATTGACCATGACAATCTCTGCAAACGAGCCACACCAGCCATACACCCTTGCAAACACGTGATAGTAACTGCATCATCCATTAGGAACGTTTTCTTTGGTAAAAAAAAACATAAAGAACGTGGGCGAATGCAAGATAATCTTACATCAATTTTCCGTAGGTCCATACAGTACTTTGGGCAAGTTGCGAGTTATTGTTGTGTTGTTGCCGTCGTTCATATACACGTTTCAACATATCCGAACTTTCCGGTATTGTCAGTAAATTTTTCCGCCACTACCACCAATCAGTCACTGACAACAAAATTCTGGTACCTGATCGTCGGATAATGTGTGTAGGTTGCAATTCTTACACGTGTCAAATAGTGTACCAATGGATATGTGAATGCATAACCCATCGTGTCTTTTTTTTTTTAAAAAAATACGTGAATACATATCGCGAAAGAATATGAGTTAGAGATGTTCGAAATGGTGTTAATTGGAAATTGAGCAAAGTGTAATACATACCGAAAAAGAGATCAGGAACAAGTTTGCTAATGGCTTCATAACCCATCACGATCGATGACAAACTTTGAAACAGTAACGTGAAGCGTGGATATCTTCACAGAATACAACCAGCTCGTCAATTAAAGGTCAATCTACTCGGTTAAACACGCCTTACCTGGAATCTTCAACAAGATAGCGTGTGCGCAAGTAAACTAAGGCGAGTGTTCGTGGATCCAGATCAATATTGAAACGATCCTAAACAACAAAGTGATAGATGCTTTATCAATAGTACTGGTACAAACTATTAGACAAATAATGGCGCTTACCTTTACTTTGTAAAGGATTTGTTGTTTCGAAGCATCCAAATCACCAGTATACACGGCACAAATAACGTGAGGGAACTCTTTTTGAACGTCGCGAATAGCTGTCCATAGAACTCGTTCACCTCCTCCGCCTGCATTACTAATTTTTGAAGAAACATATAGTACACAATCGCAAATAAGCTCTTTTCTAAAACACAAAAGTTTATGGGTAGGTATGGTTATTACCAGTACGGATGGAAAAAGCCGAGGAAAATGGGAAGTGAATCGCCAGCATCCGTTGTATGATCTCGTCCAAGATCTTGCAGTACGCGTTGGCGATTCACGTCAACACTGTTTAAAGTGCGTAATCGCAAGAATCGGTATATTAGCCATATGGATACCAGCGTAGTGGTTACCCAGAAAGACACGGCCATAATATGCCTAACGAGCCGTGTATATTAAGCAGAAGAGTTGATATGCGTTCAAATTCCGTAAAGCTTCGTTTTATTTTATGTTGCAGAAGGATCCTTGGTTACACAGGGTATGTTTATGCACGTTCATAGTACGGCAAACAAAGGACATATCCGTTGCTCTGCTCTGCTATGTCTACCGTCTGTGTCTAAGGTAGGACGTGGTAGCCAGGCAATACACGATATGCTTGTGTTTTTACTATCGCTGAATGTTACATGTATATTGTGAAAAAGGCTATCGATGTATGGTGAACCACACCTCCTTGGTACCTGTGACTGCGTGATTGCTCTTAACAACATGATGCTTAGCATGATACTAGTGTTTTCTCTCTAAATGGATTGATGCACATGAGAGCAAAAACCAAACATGGAGCAGGACAGGTTTGTTCATTCAGTTCTTTCTTTCGAATTCCTATACGAGGGCAGGTATAAACATAAAAGTACTTTAACCATTTTTGGTAAACTGGATTTTAATAGTACACCGTATAAATGCAAACGCAGCATTTTTCTTACGTCAACTTGGGTCTCTTTTCCTTTCTCTGTTTTCTGGCAATATAGAACAAAATGTACAGACGATTAGCAGCCATTGTAAACACAAGAAGAGCGTCACAATTGCGGCCACGATTACCGCTTTCTACGCGAGCTCCAGCAAATATCCATGCCAACAACAACAACAACAACAACCGTGTCGCCACTATCTGTAATATCTCACGTCGAAACTTAACAGCAGCAGCAGCCGCTCAACAAAAAAATAATATGGAAGAAGCCATGAACAACATCGAGGAGCTCTTTTCTGCTGCAAAGGACGAGGTTTGTTTGAGATAATCAAGTGGAGAGGTGCACACAACGTATAACTATGATGACCCTGGTGTAGTAGGACTGCGGGAAAACGTTTTACTAATACGTCTGTATCTGATCGGTATTCTACATTATCAGATGGAGTTTGCACACGAGTCGGTTGGCTCGGTTTATTACCATGAAGATCGGGTTACGGCTGAAATAGCAGTGGGTGAATGTTTGCAAGCATTTGACAAGTTTCTCACAGACTTGCCTACGGATGAAATGCGTGAAGAGGTACAAAGCAAGGTTGGAATGAAAATCAAGGAATTACAGATGGAATATGAATCGCTGCCCGAGGAAGGAGGTTAGGATGGTGCCGTTTGCACCAAAGCATTGCTCACTCCTCAACACAAGTCTGTCCCTGTGTGGGTGCATGTGTGAGTGTACATGGATACGAGGACTTGCTAGATAAACCTTCACCATATACTGTAAACAAAATAAATTACATCGAAAAGGTTATTAGAGGCACAACCAAAACTCAGGCGTGTCACTGCTTATATCCATCTGTGACCTACTGGAGTTGTGTGTGCTACTTTCGCTCATCCCAACTCCACCCTTCTCCCAGTTCTGCTATTATGCTATGCACTTCATAGTCCATCCCATTCATTGCTGCGTATGTTGACACGTCTTTTCTTCCAATATATACACTCATTAAATTTCCTCTCTTTCTTCGCAAAACCGTGTATGACTCGCATCTGACGACTTGCTTTTTTTATTTGCTGCTTTTAAATCCTAATTTCCCTTTGGCATTTGGCCGGCCTTGAGTAGTTGTTCTAACCTAGAGATCTCGTCAAGCGATGTCGCTTGCTTCAATGCCTCCTATTGTCACCAAAAATAAAGCGATACGAAATTAGCGGATTTCGCTGCTGTATTCAATCTCCCTAACTCTCAGTATCCACATATGTTTAATCACGCACCTTGATCTTCAATTGTTCTTCTTTAGAAAGGACCTTTTGCTTTTGAGCTGTGCTTAATCCTTCACCCACTTCAAAGGTATTGCTGCTCTTGGTATCTGTAATTGATTGACCCAAAGAGTTTTCTACGCCGTCTTCCATGAATAAGGCAGCTGCCTCTTCACGTTCCTTTATATGACAGAAACGCGTCGCCAAATCAGTACAGCGCGCATAGATTAAACTAACGGATGATGCGAAAACCGTCTCTCCTCTATAAAGACAAAAAGAGAGAGAGTCGTACTTACTCTTTGTTTGACCTTTTTGAAATCCAATACACGAAGTCGAGGAAGCTTGTGGATCAAATACGCACGATAATATTGTTTCTTTGTAACAGGGTTATCCAACAGACTCAAAAACGTCAGTCGTTTACACTTTGCTAGTGGTTCCAGATCGCCCAGTTCATGGATCGAGTTGTTTGTCATTATGGCGGTCGTCAAGTTGGGTACATATTCAGCGAGGTTTAACTCGATCTTGTTGATGCGGTTGTTGGCTAATAATAGATGCTGCAATCGCACCATGCGCGGGAAATTGCCCAAAACTCGCAGATCATTGTTGCTGAAATCGATCGTGTCATTCAAATCCTAACCAAATCATTCAATCTCGTATTAAAACGACACGTGTATTCCTTCTCACGATGAACCAAAAAGAAAAAGACGGGCGACAGACCTTGGTCACGCCCAAGTTTTCAATGGCAGGCAGTTGGAGATCTTAAAGAAAAAGAAGCAAAAAAACAGAGGATATCCGATCTGTGAGCGATTACTTTCTTTCTTATACACAAAATTTTCTACTAACCTCGCAGCACTAATTCTCTTTGATTAAGCGAGTTCAAACGAGAAACAGACCCGTTAATTACGTCAGTCGTCAGCTTCATTTGCAATGTATATTTTGTACTGAACAAGCAGGTAAAGTAGGTTGGTAACCCAGACACGCTCGCTTTCGGAAAGTCAAATCAAATGCCACCACCACTGCTACTCAAATTTATTAAATGCTGGACACCGTATGCCCAGTAAATGTTTGGTCTTTACTGATGCGAAGGCGTATATTCTTAAGTGATTAATGAGAAGCGGTACCACGGAAAGCACACGATCAGGGACGGGATTATGCTTGAAAATTATGTACACATTCAAAAAGAGTCATACTATACAGTAGCATCCACAATGAGTTCGTCATTTCCGGGATCGGAATGTATATGCGAGCTTCATTTTGACTTCTTAGGTGCTCAGTGTTGTAAATCCTTCTTTCTCAACTCCTCTCTCTTTATCCTTTCGCCTTGAAATTTCAGTTTATTTTTAGATGACGATACTGTTGGAAATGGCATTTTTAATTAGGCTCACTCTATGCTACTAGCCAGCCTTTAACAATAATGACAGAAGCGCGGTGCAAAGTCCAGCAGGCAGCACGAAACCGACAACATCATCTGCTGGCTTTCCGGGCCAGCCGACCATGGTAGCAAGGCTGTATCTGACGTACAAGAGAATGATCTATAGGGTGGCGGTAACGTCGGGGGCTACATTCCGAACACCGGACAGCGCGTTGTTGACAGTTACGAAGACAAGGACGAGCAGCAATTGATACTCACCTGGCAGTGGGGATTCTTGGATCTTGACGGTGAAGTTGACAGTGAAACAGCTGAAACTCCTGACATACAAGTGCACCCAGCAGAAAACAAATCTTATAAATACACTTTTCACCCCTTCCCTTCAAGAGATTTAGATTTTCAAATGTATTTCCAAGTAAAGTAATTAATTTTTCGCCTATTTTCGCCTGGCGAAAAATCAACACTACCAAGCCTGGCTTACTTTTTCGAGCTCTTGCTCACTTCAGCTTTCTTTTACTTCCTGGTTTTTTTTTCTTTGGATCTCTCACTGTAGCTCTTTTTCGTCACCAATAGCTTACGATACTTCTTTGAATCGTGAATGCTGTTATGTTGCTTAAGAAGTATTAACCAATACGGAGCAAAGAAATGTATTTCACCTACGACACGGATCGGATATCTTACGGTGAAAACAGGCAATCAGAAGCGTTTGCAAAAGTTTCACCCGTGCAAGATGAACATCATCGACCTACATTGGTTATCCGCGCACCCGATATGATGTGAGTTCTTGGTTCCAAAGCTATGGTTGGTTACTGCTCATTATCGTAATAAAGTAGGGCTTGGCTGGGTGAAAGCATTAAGATTAAAGAAACAGGAAAACAGGAGCTGGCGATCAGCAAAGCACCCAATTATAATGCAGGGTGAAGACACTAACAATGCACCATCATCACCTACTACTGAGATACACTACGTCAAATTTGGAGATGTCCTTCAACGAATATGCAAAGATTGTGACATCGACTATCTTTGGTACGACCGATGGTTTGTCAACAATGAGGATGAAGCAGAAAAGAATCAAAGAAATCAAGCAGATATATTCGAAATATAGCAATGCAAACTACGTCGTAGCACTCGTACCGGAATTGGCGATTGATAATACCAGCAGTAGAATTTATCGATGTCAACTTGACATTTATACATAGCACCAGAATAGGCTCTGACATAAACAGTGAACCTGGACTCAAAGATCATGCCAGACTTTCTCCAAGTGGCATTGGAGTCGGCAACCACCTATATATACGTGATATTTGTTTAGTACGGGTGATGACATTACTACAACAAAAGAGTTACAATACCTTTGCGGTTACCGCCCTCGCTGAGTTCTTGGAAGGCATTGAATGACTCTGATTCTTTGATTTTGTAGGACATAATGGGTCAAAAAGTGGAAGGGAGATCAAAGAAGAATGAAAACGGGAAATAGGATGGGAGGGGTACAGCTCGTTGTATGAAGACTAACATCTCCAACCACATCTGGCACGACGAGGCACACCTGCTGTGACGATATCACATTAGAAATATTTTCTGCACATTTGAATATTTTCTGAATACTTTTATGCATATTTGTGATTGAAACATTTAGCTATGATAGAAAACATGCTCAAAAGTTGTTCGCTCCGTGTCAATGATTTACAGGATCTCACGGGAAACATCACGCTATGATACTTTCATATATTGTGCGGTTAACATTTCCGAAGATTTCTTATACTTACTAATAACAGAAACTTACAACACATAAACCATAGGCGATGATTCTCCGTTTGGCTTTTTAGAGAAAAGGAATTGAGGGTATATGCTTGTAAGCATAAAAAGAAGCGATTGTAAAAAAATTAATTTGTAGATTTTATGATATATGATCCATCTATAGCGCATGATTATGTCAAGCTACATTGCAGGATTCAAAAGATTAACTCTGCTCATTGTCTGAATACATTAGGCAAAAGTCTTGCCGGTACATATAAATATGAGACCAAGTAACCTCATAGTGCGCTATGGTTATTAATGCTGCAACATGTTTAAATACGAATGCAGTTGTGCACACATGGAGTATATACTATGTATAATGCAAAGAATACAAGTTTTTGATGATCTGGGTGAGGGAAGTGATGATGATAGCTCTTGTATTGAAAGCGTGCAAATGTGTGAGTGCATACTGTCAGCATGGTGGTACAATGCACGCTACTAGAAAAGTGGCATTTAAGCAAGTTTACGACTTGCTTATCTTAACAAACCCGGTTATTACATGTAGTTCTTAATTTATGGGCGCTAGCAGCTGGAGTGACAATAGTCTATTTCGCTCTTTGTTTATTGTTTGTTGTTGAGGAGATGAAACTGGGGATGTGATGAATGGGTGAGGATGCGTATATTTTCCTAAAATAATCAGCAAGCTATAATTTTTTGCTGGCACGTGGTGCGCCTTTTGTCACTGTCGCAGAAACGTCATGTAGTTTTGAATGCAGCAGCGCACCTACAGTAATATGGTAATGGTAGAAGCAGCAATAGGAGCAGTATTAGTAAGATGGATATGTATGCGTGTGTGCATCTTTAAAAATATCCACCCCTAACTTGCTATATCCCAATTGACGAACACAGCGTATAACATGTTCGCTTCCCACTAATCTTTTTCCCTTCCATTTCGCCGTTCATAACATATGATGACGAACTCACCGATTTCATACATGCACCAGGCAAGTGTGGAAGCAACGGCATAAAACATGATACGTTGTTGCTCAGACATCTTGTCCAGGAAGGGATAAGGGTAGTGGCTGTTCATAGAGTGGCAGATGCATGACCAGACATAGTACGATATGCCGGATCCGTAAATGGCCGTAACATGGCGTGCAGAACGTCTAAACTCGGTATTGAAAATGAGGAAATCAATCCACAAAAATACGGCCGGATATAGATGCAATGTACAGTCTACAATTAATGGAATTGGTGGCATGTCCTTGGGAGTAATGAATGTCGGGTCTATTAAGCTCATTCCCCAATATAAGCAACAGACAAGGCCTTCCAGCTAAACAAAAAAAAACACGAGGACCATATGTTTCGTCAGCCCTACACGTAGGCGATACGTCTCACTTCTTTTTATCCCGCTCCGCCATTCACCCCCTCTCCTTCTTTCCCCTATTTTTTTTTTATTTTTATCCCACCGAAACTTACGGGCAGTGCAAGATTGAACACGAATTCATAAGCAGCTATAGTTTAATTGTGTTGTAAACGGCATCGGGCCGATTATTGCGATAAGTAAGGTATATTCTAAAGATGGAAGGATAAAAGGGAAAAAGGCTGGAGGACCAAAATAATGGTAAGAGCAATCTTTCTTATAACTTTTACCTTCAAAAACTCCTGGCATAAAACACATGAAGAGTCTAAACAGAAAAGCAATCGTTGCTGTACTTAACCCAAGGATTGTAAGGTACTAAAGTTATGCCTTTTTATCAACATTCATGTACAAAGCTGCCAAGCGTTCTTATGTGGTACCTGGAAATGGCCGCCAAATCCAATTGCATATGGATTTTCATATACCCAGTGTACGCAGTAAAGTGCCGAGAGATTCGATGCTAGGCCGATGGTATTAATCAAGACGCTCGCAGTGTGGTTTTTCATTATCCTTATTGTGTGATGGAATGGAATAGTAAGGGTTATAAGCAAATACGCAGAATACTTTATAGAAAAAATGGGAAACAGAAGAGAAGAAAAGGGAAATGAAAAGAAGCGACGACAAATTATGTTTCCGAAATTAATGCTGCTGATGTTGTTGAGCTCCAAAATAGTCACGGTATTACGGGGACAGTTTATCCCTCCTCCAGTTCCGCATCCATCAACCAATAAGATATCTCTAGAAAAAGACTTGATTGTCATGCATACGTCAACTTTTCCCCTTTACTTGAAAGTTCTATAGAGGTTACACCGCTATTACCACTACTGCTTACGTTATCAACAACAACAAACAATTACTGCTGCCAATCCATGCGCAGCTGCTACGTATAAGGAAGCAAACAAAACGACAAATAAATGACGCCATGGGGTTAAGCCATAATATCTCTGCAAAATCATGCATGACACGCAACTACTTTGTAAAAAGATCTACATCTTTTATGTTCCCTAGCACCACCTGGTCATCCTCCTTCGGCAGTACTTAGTGCACCAATAATGATGCTAGTTGGGATGCAAACCTTTATTAGCACAAACAGCCATGTAACTGCATTACAGAACCTGTACAACGTGTTTTGTAATGGCTTATGGATAACCTCTACACGTAACGTTGGTTTTCTTCTTCGCATAGTAGTAGCACCCTCCTCTTCAATCGACACGAGAATGCCCCGTCTTTTGTAATACTACTAGAAGTACAATCAAGGTACACTTTTACTGGTGCCGTTGTTGCTTGTTGCTTGTCGCTCCGTCATCAATACAGAAATAGCACAGGCGCCCACCATAATAATGAAATGGCTTTGAGCCGGTACTGTAGTGGCTCAAGTATATTATGCACCCAACGACGGGAATCAGGTGGTAGTATATGCTTGCATGATAACCAGGACGAAGTCACACATGCATCGAAGTCGTCAGCATATAAAAGTCATAATTGGCTCACATTACATTCATATGAATCTATTCAGCGCTTTATGTCAGGAATACACCAATACTGTATTGCTTCTCTAATCGTAACCAATATCACCAACAATGGCCTCTAAATTGCTCATTCCATTAACACACTACTATTTTATTTGGACCATAAAAAATATCTGTGGATGTTTCGAGTCCCACAATCAGCTAATGCAGCACATCAACAGTACTTACTACTGTATGTAATCCACTTCTATCCTTATTAAGCTCTTAGCAGATTTTAAGTTCAGTTCGAAGTGGCACAACGCACTAGAGAAGTAATGCTTGATTCTTTATATGAAGTGACTTCCATGTAGTCTTTTCGTAAGATTATCTACATTATAATTTATATTCGTTAACACGACACTCAACAACATCAAAAAGGTTGAAACCAGCAGATATGTTCATGTACAAAAAGACACATTATGATTCATTTTTAGTAAAATACACCCTCTTAAGATAAACCTTCCAACCTCTTCTGACGCCATTGCATTAATGAGCGTTGAGCGGTATTGACTGTGCTGTAGTACTATCCATCCAGACATACAATCGAAACGGTATGCACAATGGCGTAGATTGACAGCACCCATCTCTTACAGTTATATCACACATATTGCAAATTCACTGAATTTTTTCTTTGTACTATGCTGCAAGAATGCAACTACATAATCGTTTCGTTCACACCAACGAAAAGGGCCATAACCAATCTTCCGCCACTTAACGATAATACATATGCACATATACAATAGTATCGGTTAAAGTAAAGCAAATTACAGTGCACACATCTTGAAATTACTTTTCTGTACATAGATCTATTAATTGGGCTGTATGTATGTATATCATGTGGAATCCAACAACCCAGAGAAGTGTTTTATTGCCTACTACTTAAAAGAAGGGGTGTGAGCAATTTCGGTTAAACATCTTCTGCATAATAGATACTCGCTACACAACTAGAAAGTAAGCTATTTTTATGCATTGAATAGATAGAATCTTAAGATGCTGTAGGCTTCAAAGCTTATTGTATCGTTACACGCTAGCTTATGATATAAAATGCTGCTAAAACGGCTTCTCTTCAAAACGGCCCGAAAACGTATCTTCAGCGACCCGTTTGAGCGGCCCACCCGCCGAGGTTAAATGCCCGATATGAAATTTGGTGTCCTTTCAGGGGAGTGGTGAGGGGGCTTAGTATATAATACACTTGGTTCAAAAACCACACAACACACAATGGCGTTACCCAATCTATGGAAAATCTACTCTTCTTTTCGAACACGAGAAGAGGAACGGCAGTTTTCACGAAACGCATTTTTCAAATTTAGCGGATACATTCTGTCATGTATTGCCATGACTGTACTGGCATCGCGGTATACCAGCGGAAAGACAAAGTTGATTGCATGAGCAGCTCAAAGTCCAGGGAGCATATGGACATATGAACAGTCAGCCACTTCGCACGGTCACAATCCTTCCTACACACACGCGTATCAATCGAAGGGAAAGGACTCGCTTTTCTGCTTGGAACAACCAAACATATGGTCTTGTAAAGAAACTTCTTCTCTCCACACTTTGCATACTTCCTCCCTTCTCCCCTTCATCCTTCCCTTAAAGATAGAGTGTATATCCCATTAGGTTTAGCAATTCAGCTATTACTGTCCCAGCTATCACCAACTAAGAGAAATTTACACAGAGTGTAACAATTTTTTATTGTGTAAATTGTCAATCATATGACCGCGAGCAAATAAAAATCGTACTCTTTCATCACTTGGATAAAACAACATAATGCCAACTCGATGATGGTGAATGATTGCTCCGCACGAGAAGCGCGACCATCTCTAGATACTCTATTAGTACGTTGACTGACATGTTAACGGCACCCATGTGCATACAAGTCGGCGCTGCTGATCCTTAACCTGTTCCGGCAACCGCGGCTTTCTTTGCCTATCGCGATAGCTTTATTTTAAACGCGTTCATCATCCTGTTCCGAGATGAAGGTTTAGCGGGTTATGAAATGAAAAGCGAATCGCTTTGAGTATAATTAATTACTCGCGAGTGGATTATTAAAAAAGTGCCATGGAATCGAATGTCGCGACTCTGTGCGCTATATTTAGGCCATGGCAAAAGCACCATTTAAAAAAAGATGTATGGTGAAATATATGTGCAGCAAGGGCAGAGTGTGGAGAAGTGGATGGATATGACGAGAAGCGGCATGAATGGTTTACTAAAAGAACAAGCGAGAAAGTACCACTGCATTGTCGATCATTATTTGGCATGTAATATGGAATGCAGCGCTTGGGGTTTGCGTGTGTTTAGTGAGATTGATCGAGTGTGTACGTTTGTACCAGCTGAGCACAGAAAAGTAGCATCCTAGAAATTGAAGCGTGGTCGTTGTACTTGATTGGGTTGAGCCATACTACTATAAACTACGCGCTATATACTGTATACGCTAAACCTTTCTTCTTTTAACCCTTTTTTTTTCGGTCGCTGCTAGAAAGGTGACAAAACCTTGGTCGGTGTCATTGTGCAACCGCAAGCCTTTGGGTTTATTCCCAGCAGTGCTGCAAGAACGAGGTAGAGAGCGAGCAAAAAGAACAACCAATTTTTAATATATCTCGCGATTTGTAAAACCCTAATGCGGGGTTACAATTGTTTGGTGATAAAACTGGTAATTCAACGCACAAACATCTTCGAATCAAGATTCTCACTATCCAATTCCCTTCCTTTCTTCTTCCCTCCTTTTTTTCTAACTTCTTTTCTCCCCTCTTGCTCCTCCTCGTCCTCGTATCTCTAACCTACATCATCCAACCTTTTAGCCTCTTCGCCTGAAATACAACAAACGACCGCTTATTCGATCATGGTTGAACTTCAATTTACACCACCTGAAAACATACCTGCCATTGTCCAGGATCTTCGTCAGTCCTTCAATATCGGTCAGTTCTCATAACACGTTATATCAAAGTTTGAGCATGGCAAAAGACACAGGAGCTTATCAATGTAGCATCGTCTACATATATCTAGGCCTCACTAAGGATCTCAGTTTCCGTAAGCAACAGCTCGCCAACTTGATCAGCTTCTGTGAGGAGCAGACCGATGCCATCGTGCAAGCTTTGCAAAAGGATTTACACAAGCACCGCATGGAGACCAACGTCGGTGAGATTTCTGCTGTCGTCGACGAGTGCAAGTACATGATCAAGGTTCGATACTATCTCTCGTTTTAAACACATGTGTGTGTATCCTATCGCGTGTAACAATACATGAACTGACATGAACGTAATCACACGATAACACAAATTTTAAAAAAAAAAAGAATTTGGATCGTCTTGCAAAGTCCATCTATACCAAGAAACGTTTTCAAATGAACGCGATGGATAAGACCTACATTCGCAAGGAGCCCAAGGGTGTCGTTGCTGTCTTGGGTAAATACACATTCTTTGCTAGAAACATGATTTTATTCTAACACCACTGTATTATTACCTAGGCGCGTGGAACTACCCAGTAAATATTGTTTTATTTTACTCGATCAGTGCAGATCGCCATAATACGAATTCTACATGTTCAAAGAATAACAAGGCGGAATTTGTCAAAAATAGATTAACTTGCTCTTACTTCCTGTCGTTGGTGCTATTGCTGCCGGATGCTGTATTGTCATCAAGGTAAATAACGTTTACACTCAACATTTAAGAAACACCAGCAGCAACTCGACTGGAACAAGTCCGCCCGCACAATACTCACCCTTAATGCATATGTGCATGATAACGATGATGATACATTAGCCTTCTGAAGTCTCTGCAAACACTGCTGACCTCATCAGTCGCGTATTGCCTCAGTATCTCGATAAGCGTACGTACACTGTTGTCAATGGTGGTGTGCCTGAAACCACTGCGCTGCTAGGTAATTGATAAAAGCATTACATTTTCACTTGTTTCTTATTGCGTATTTGATCATAAAACTGACATAATTTTTTTTGTAGAACAACGATTCGGTCATATCTTCTACACCGGTAATGGTGCTGTCGGCAAAATCGTTATGACAGCTGCTGCAAAGCATCTAACACCCGTGACTCTAGAGCTGGGTGGCAAATCGTAAGCACACATCCTTTGAAAAATTGAAGGAGGAAGAAGCATATGAGAAAGGGAGTACTGACTGTTGGATCGATTTAGCCCCGCTATTGTCACACCTGACGCGGACTTTAACATTACGGCCCACAGACTCCTCTGGGGAAAGTTCTTTAATGCTGGCCAGGTACAGTAATATGACAGCATCCTACAAAAAAAAAAAAAAAAAAGTAATATGACAGCATCAATTCAAGAAGAACGATCAAAACCTTGATTCGCTGTCCCTCACTCCCTTTTATTTTTGACTTCCGCTCACCTGCTCGTCCAATATCTTCTCTAGACGTGTGTTGCACCTGACTATGTACTTGTGTCCAAAGAGCAGACTGAACGCCTTGTCGTAGCGTTCCGTAATGTTATCCGTGAATACTATTCGACGAATCCACAAAAGAGTGAATCCTACGGTCGTGTTGTCAACACCCGTCAATTCGATCGATTGAAGGCTATCCTTGAAAAATTGGATCCCAAGTCTATTGTCATTGGTGGTGAAACTGATCGGGATGAATTATACATTGCACCTACGGTCATCAGCCCTGTTTCAGTCAACGATGCTCATATCATGCAAGACGAAATCTTTGGTAAGCTTAATTTTTTACTTCCCCTATCTCCACCCCTTTCTGTCTCTTAGTGAATTCTTTCTTCTGGAGATACTAACATTATATTGGTTACGTATTAGGTCCTCTTCTGCCTATTGTTCCGGTCAAGGATATGCAAGAAGCAATCGATGTTGTGAACTCAAAGTAAGCCTTATCCATCTCAATATATCAAGCCCTTTTCTTCAATTAAAACCTACGTGTAATTAATATTATATCTATTTCCTCCTTCTTTTGATGCAGGGAACAACCCCTTGCATTGTACGTTTTCGCCAGCAGCGCTCAGAGCTACAATAACAGTAAGTATCCATCTTTTATTACATTCCCGCTCTTCTGATCGGCCATGTAAGTACCTCGACAAAAGTGTTCTGACGATATACCGTTATTTAAATCCATGTAGTTTTGAACCAGACCAATTCTGGTGGTGCCTTGGTCAATGACACATTGATGCATCTGCAAGAGCTTTCTTTACCATTCGGTGGCGTTGGTCCCTCCGGCATGGGTAAGACTTCCCCAAGCTCGAGCCTTTTGATTATCCGATTGCTCACGCAAAACCAAACTTTTTCTTGATGACCATTTTAGGAAGCTACCATGGTGACAAGTCGTTCGATACATTCACCCATGAGCGTTCCACAATGATCAAGTCAACTGCGTTTGAAAGCGTGATTGCTGCTAGATACCCGCCTTATACAGAAGACAAGGAAACCGTGCTCAATTTCCTTGTGTTTGGGTTCCCCAGCTCTGTTGGCGGTAAAATCAAGACCTTTTTCCGTGCTTGCTCTGCTTCGTTCCGTGTTCTTTTCCACAAGCAAAGCAACGCCTAAAGAACGCATTGAGGATAAGCTTATTGTGGCCCAATAGGTTATTAATCTTTTGGGGATTTTAACAAAGTGCTGGCTACAAATTGTACACCACTTTCTAATTTATTTTTACTGCTATACGCTCCTTTATTCCTAATTTTCTCTCTTGTCTTTTGCCTATCGCCTCTACAGAGAAAACCCCCTTCACTTTTAATTTCTCCACCCGCCTCCCCCTTCGCCGACATCTGCAAAGATATCACTCTTCTTTTTTCTCGTCCTTTTGCTACTATGGTCTTTCCCCCCTCCCTTACTAATTACTCATACACACTCTTATATGGATAAAATTTATTAACTGTTGCCATTTTATATATTAATAACTCTTCAGTAAAGAGGAAAAGTACTTTTATTAATACTACATTTTACATAACTCACACTATCGTCAATATAAACCGGCTACCTGGATTGGGGCATGTTTTCAATCTATTGTATCACGTATCACAGAAAAAACGACCACGTGCAAACCAACTAGGAGATTGCTGAGAAGATTTTATTGTT
This sequence comes from Zychaea mexicana, assembly GCF_025766255.1. NCBI lineage: Eukaryota > Fungi > Mucoromycota > Mucoromycetes > Mucorales > Lichtheimiaceae > Zychaea > Zychaea mexicana. Next base: position 471,481 of record NW_026516664.1, read on the forward strand.
GTTGTTGTAGCTTTTATTGGATTTTTTCTATAACTTCGCGTCCCCCCATTTTTATTTCGCGGGGACCTCAATTTCATATTTTCAATTTCGCGTCCCATTAATTTTATTTTATCTTCGCGTCTACATTTGCGCTTCACTACTATTGTTCGTAGCATCGAAGCGTCCCAAACATTGCTTTATAAGGGTCGAAACTGACCTTGCCAGTTTCGTCGGAACCGAAACCTGACGACAATTCTGTGTTACTTTTGTAGTCTTTAATAATGCCATCGGATGTATTATTACATGTAGATTGATATTTAGCAATAGGATCATCTTCATCATGTATTCTATACATCTGTTACTTATAAATTACTAACAATATTACCTCCCTATTGCTGTTTTTCCTTCTGTTTTTCGAAATCTAAGCAAAATGTCATGCTTTTTGCTTCGGATATAAATATATATATATAACCGGTTATGGTCTACGGGGGTTTTCAGCGGCTCCTATGATTTCGCGAGAACTCACCGTCTCGTGTCCGCGTGTGTGCACGCAGGAATAGCAAGAAATACACAAGTCGCGGGTATAGCTTCGATAGACACTGCATTCTTTCGTTACTAGTGAAAGTAAAAGGGATATCTACCATTCCTTGTTTACTTGAATAGACGAAAAACCGGTCTGAAAAGACAAATAATGACAGCAACAACTACTGCACACGGTTTAATTTTCGCTGCATCTCCTCTCGTCCTTTTCCTTCGTATACAGCCGCTCACCCTTTCAATATGCTCATATCAGAGAACATAAAGTGAATCCGGTGGAGCGTCTAGCAATTCTTGGAATTCAGCAGCGTATAAGCGACCTTAGATGCATGACTAGGATGCTAAAAACGAGGGAAAAAAGTGCATATCACTCACCAGATGTAGTATATGCCTAATCACGGAACCCAGGTTAGAAAGAGAAGGATCGGTCAACTAGAGTTATTATCGAACGAAATGTCAAATGAGACAGCACGGCCATCACTAAAGATATCTTTAAAAGAATATCTACACATTGATAGACATGAGACGGTGAACACTTTGTCGTGAATTTTCCTGCATTCGATCCAGCGTGTTCTTAGCAGAGACAAGATCAAAGCAAGGGTATGGCACTTACACGTGGATTAGAAATTGCACATGTTTGTCTGAAGGTTGCGAAAATGCAGAAAAGGCGTTTTTTTCAAGCACCCTCCTTTTAACCGTAAGTATCAATTTCAGCGTATGCGTGTCAAGTAATGTAATAAAAAGACAATACATTATAGGTTTTATTAGCTAGCATATATGATATTAATAGTCAGTGCTGAACATGGCGCTCATCGGATCAACGTTACTCCCAATAGGACTTGGCGGTAATGGGCTGCCAGTATTCATCGGATCAACGTTAGGGCTTGGTGGTAACGGGGTTCGTGCAGCCATTTCCAACAACATATCCGGAGTTAGCGCCTGTTGACTTTGCAATTGTTGCTGTTGCTGCGGCATAAAACTAGGTTGCTGATGCTGCTGCTGAGCAAACGGGGTATCCCAGTGGTCAGGTTCATTCCAAATATCATACTGTTGCTGTTGTGCTGACGTGCGTTGCTGCTGCTGTTGATATGTTGACGGTGGAGGCGGTGGCTGTTGTTGTGATGGAGATAGCTGTTGCTGTGCCTGCGATTGTGATTGCTGTTGTTGCCGCAGGTGTTGATACTGCTCTTGCTTGATGTTTGGCTGTGGCGAAGTAATAAATACATCCGGTGGGCCATCCTGAAATCTAGCGGCTGGCACTAACTCTTCCATCGGGACGCCCTGTTTTTCGGCCAATTGTCTCAGCATAAAATGCTGCTGGAGCTGCATCTTGCGGGTTTCTTCAAACCCTTGTAAAAGTCCAGAAAAGCTCTCTTGCAGGGATTGGAACTGTCGCTGGAGATCCGCTTGGGACACTTGGAGCATAGAAAAGAATGTTTGCATGTCGCCTGCCTCCCGTCGTAGGACTTCGGAGTCCATAGCCTTGCGTCGAATATCCTTAAGCATATCGGGTCGGTTGCGTTGGAACTGTGGGTGTGAAAACTCCCATATTTCATTTTCATTGCCACGTTGTCCTCGTGGAGACTTGTTAATCTTGTGAAAACCATACCTAATCATAATTGTAGAGCTCACGTTGAGATGCTACTGTGTTTGTATGTATGTGTAGTAGTAGATGTTGGGTGTGGCTCTTACATGTTTAGTAGACGTACGAAGCTTGAAAAATTGCCGTGCTTGAAATATTCCGGTAAGACTATTTGGGCAAAACGCTTTACGTTGCAAATTAAGAACGACGTTCCAGTTTGATTCCACGATACTAAATCCTGGTGGCGCGCATCACCGACCAGGCTAAAAAAAAGTGCATGGTTGGTATATGCTTGTATGAAGGTAATATGTTTGGCATACCTGTAGAGTTTGCTAATAAAGGAGCTGACATTCTTTGTAGAACGCTCTGTGGACTTTTCTGAGCCAACCCGTGACATGGTGGCATATTCTGCGGAAGAGCCACTGGATGAGCAGCTCCCTTGTCGAAAGCTTTCGTATTCGGGTGAGCCAACGTCTAGATACTCAATGCCCGACATTGGAACAGAAGCACTGTTTAATATATATCACCAAGTGTATAGCTTATAAAGAGCAAAGGAAAGAAGAGGTGAAAACACATGCACAGGGAGGGTCGTTTTACGTATTAAGCAAAAATGTTTCACCCTCTCTTTTTTTCTCTGATATGGGTTTACGTGATGGTAGGCTTTATTACTATTAGACGAATGCAAAAAATCGATGAAGTGCATGATGATTGGGAGAAGCGGGGGAATTGCCAGGTAGGGGTTGTTGTTGTATGGTGTGTCGCTATATTTACATTGCTTTCCTCTTTTTACCGCGCTTCTGGGACGCTTCCAACGCTTTGTCCACCGCATCGATGACTGGTTGAAGCATCTACAAACATTCGCGGAACCGGAAAAGCAAACAACAAAATGGCGTGATAAATAACCACATCGTTGTCAAGGTTCTTGTTTTGGAAGAGAAACACAGATCTGAAACCACTTTTCCCTTTAATGGTAGTTATTTCTTTTACCTTTCTGCAACGCTCTACGTCGCCTTCGTATCGGTTCACCGTTGTTAACACTTCTTTGAGCTTCTCCTTTTGCTTTTTCAAGCTTTCCGCCATGCGTATGTTCTTGTCAGCCCTGTACGGCTCAAACGATGACCAGAAATGGCGCAAGATCTCGTTGGTGGCTGAATGGTAGCTCTGGACTTTTTGTTGGATCATCGGCGGCAGTTTGGCATCTTTAAACCACAGCAGCAGGAAGTATTCCTTTTTGGATCAGTAAGCCGTCTTCTTTGGGGAAGAAAGAGATAGGGTCCAGGCTTCCCCAACTTACCTGAAGCCGATATCTTCCGATCATGCTGGACCTTGCGCTTGATATATTCTGTGAGAGTAGAATAGGCGTTGTTCGCCGCCCTTGGTTCCATAACAGACTGAAATGGAGTCGATAAGCTTGAACTGTGATATACACACAACCATCATCACGACAGATTTTGTTCTTACCTTGTTAAGGTCTGGTTGCCATCCTTGAAAGTCTTCCTTGAAATCATCTAATAGATGTTTTGCATCCTGAAAGGAGGAATGAGCTACTATAACCAAATTTTCGCTTTCCAAATAACGATGGAGTGGGTGTGTATGTTTGGATCCGAGCGAGTAAACCTAGTAACTAAGAGAATATTACCTCCTCGCTAATGCTGATATCCTGCCGCTTCCCACTTTGACTTTCAAAGTATCGCCGTGAGTCCTCAATATCTAAAACAATCTTCTCTGGTGGATTCTCGTCTTGCAAATCCGTTATGATGATTTCCCTTTCAATATCGTCCTGGCAATGATGATGAAATTAAGCGCCCTTCCTTTCATCTCCATGATTAACTCTTCCTATCCATGTATCCCCTTCTTACATTATCTGAAGCTTTAATATCTCTTTTTTTACTATTTGTGTGATGACATATCAAATTTAGCTATTTTGTTTTGCTTTAGACGAATACACAAGAAAAGACTCTTACCTTGATGGTGATGTTTCCAATACCCGCATAGCGTGTCGATTAAACCGCCGAATCAGTGGCAAAACTTGAGCAGATCCACCCGGTTTCATGGTAAAATCCGGTGCATTACCGCTATCAATATGATCTTCTTCTGTAGCCGTCAAATCTATTGCCCTTTTGATTTGATCTATTCGTGATATCTGAGGTGCTTTTGAATTCTCTATATGTATGGTATACATGTTCAGCGTTAAATCACCATACCCCAACCCCATAAATACACATACTATCACATCAAATGTACATCAACAGCAAAAGAAAATGTCCAATTTTTTTACCTTCATCCTCTTCTTGAAGGCATCGATCAAAGATGTCGTCATACGGTGCCATTTGAGATCGTGCCCCTGTCCGAGAGCGATGAAAAAACTCTGATGCCAGGAATCGCTTCCAGAATTGTTGTTCTGTCACCTATTGCCATGATCCCCCCCCCAGATTCACCGGTTCTGTTAGCTTCCAGCATTTTCCATCACTGCTTCATCGAACCAACAAACAAGAGCACAAACTACTATGACAAACCTTGTCAGGAACGTTTGTATCATATGCGCGTTTCACTAACCAATCCAAAGAATATGTCGCATTTTAGAAGAGAAAAGCATGAAAGAATAGCACGGTATAATAGACAAAAAAATCTCCACTTACCAGATGGGAATTCTGTAAATATATTGTGAATAATCTGACTTGTCAATGTATATTTTACATCAGAGCCCTCTTGTTGCCCAGGCATCAATTCAACCATTTTCGACGATTTGCCCTTTTGTCGTCCCTCCTTTGACACTGACTCCTTGTTCAATTTCTAGAGCAATGATTTGGCAGAAACGTCAGTTGAATGTTTGTGTAATATTGATGCTGCTGGATAATGGTAGAAATAAACATTTCCAACAACTCACTTGTCGTATCCGCTTCACATAGGGACTGGCCCAAAACTCTTCCTCGTTAACGCTTCTGTCGTGCACAACCAGTTCCATATGTAGAGTATGAAGTTCACGACTGGACGACAGTAAGTGCTTTCTAGCGTTGAATTCTTCTTGTCGCCAGGAATGTGGACTGCCAGGTGTAGCTGCTGCTGAACCTGCCGGTGTAGGTGCAGGACTACCGACAGCGGAAGACGAAGCTGTTGCTGCTGCTGGCGATCCCGTTGCAGTTGCAGGTGTAGGCGTTGGCGAAGCGGTTGCTGCTGTCATTGGTGTCAATGCAGGTGTAGATCCTCGCGACGATCCTCGAACACGACTAAGCAGCTCTGCAACTTGCGACTTGACGGCTTCGCGTTCTGTTAGTGCTTTGGGGGATATGAAGTGGAACGTATAATCTTTGGGTTTCGGCGCTGTCACAGAGATCTTGAGTAAAACTTTGGGCGACGTATCCGGTGTTTGTGATAAAGCTTTAAAGACAGTACGACGTTAATTGTTGTATTTTACTCAATAAGACTTCCCCGATCTAGCTCCAAAAAAATTGTAGATTTAGATCTATAAACGATTACGTACTTCCCATGTCACTGTAAAGCAAGGAAGGATTTAATTGTGGTGTGCCTTGTTGTTGCCACGCCACACGTCTCGGCGTAACAAACAATGTTCCTTCATTCTTTTTGTAACGCGTGGGAGCACGAAGAAGCAATTGTTCGTTAGGCTCCCACATTGGCACACAGTTTGGTGGAAGCGAAGCAGGAAGCGGCTGCTTTGAAGGCGGAGTCCACGATTAACTAGTTGTGTGCTGCGGGTTCTGAAATGCTTAGAGAAGCTCTACTGGTGGTAGTTAAAGAAGCGGGCAGTCGCTGCAGTGCTCGCGTTCCGCTTGTTGAGTGCCACAACGACGATCTTGGACTGGATGCGAGGAAAACCAATGCAACAGCCATTACAGCAGCCGGCACTTGTCTTGAGATAGGTTGCCAGATAGAGGACAGGATTGATCACACTCGGTTGACCGTCTTGAATTTGGTGCACCGTGCACGGTAAGCATAAGCGCATTTTATACATAAATATGGCCAACTTCAGTGACCATCATTTACTTCTGGTATTTCAAACTTTTAGCTCTTTGTGAAAGATATTGAACCAAAAAAACTGAGAATGTTTCGAAGTTTTTCTCTCGTATATTATAAATTCGAAGATATCGCTGCCAATACCCTTTTCAGTTTTAAGTGCATCGGCCACCACAGAAGTAATCTCTTCTTATGTGAGCTTCTTCCCACAACGTCAACCATTTCCGGCACCTGCCATTTACTTTTATCTGGGATCTTGTTGCTGAGACCTCTAAACCCTGTCTGTGCGCCTTGTGGCCTGATGGGTGCACGTATCATACTATTTGGAAACAGGCGGCGACGCCGTCGGGGCACGCCCTGCATGATACCGGTGAAACATATTTCGTAATACACGCAGACCACATACGCCTTCTTCTTGACAGCTTGACCGTGTCTCTTCAACACCTCTTCTTCACATGGTTTGTTCCCTGCCATTTTAGTTTCCCACATGCCAATTTAATGACGAATCACAAGTCACGTGACGTGGTTTTTTTTGGGCCGGGGGTGAATCCAAAAAACATGAATACGCCTTTTTTCTCTTCACTCTTTCTTTCCTTCACTTTTCTTTTTCTTTCACTCCCTTGGGATCCTCCTGGTCTTTCTCTTGGCTCTTCCCCTCGCTCTGGCTCTTTCCTTGGCTCTTCCCTTGGTCCTGGTCTTGCCTCTGTCGGTCCTGGTCTCAGCCTTTTTCCCGTGGTCCCCCTGGCTGCCTACAACCGGTCCCTGCTTTGGGCTGTCCAGTCTGGCGTTCAACAATGTTGGTCACAACCGGTCTTTAGGCGAGATCAGAGGACGGAGAAATCCTTTTCTGTTTTTCGCCATCGACATATGGTAGCGTCCTTTCGGTTGGATGCCTTGTCTGCTGGTCTGCCATGGTGGGGTTCGCAATAGGAGCCAGGTGCCTCTGTGGATCGCGTTCGACTCCTAGGACTCGATTCTCGGCAATCGACTGTCTGGCGATCGTCTCTCTGGCATTCGACTCTCGGCAATCAGCTTTCAGCTTCAGTGTTCGGCTCCCAGCATCCGAGTATCCAGTAAGCAGCTCCTGCAGCAAATGGCCGTCCTTTTGGGTGTTTCGAGAGTCAATTCCTTCCCCGACCCCTTCCCTTTCCTCTTCCCGTCCTTCCCCTTCCACTTTTTCCACTCACAAGCAATCCTCAACCGATTGCTTGCACTTGACTCTCAAACGTAGTGTACGCCATGGCTCCCGCTCGTTTGTACCAATGATGGCTTGGGTTTGTGGTTGATTGACCCAAGCCAAATGATTGGGAGACTGGGACTCCCAGGCCGAGGCACTTGGTGGTTTTCCCTTCCTCCCCTTTTACACACTTCTTCTGTTTCTTCTTGCTTTCTTCATGCTTTTTGTATAGCCTGCAGGTTGTGCGGTCTGCTTGTTGAGGGCACTTTCTAAAATCGTTCTTATTATTTGTCTTTATTGTCCACTAATTGTGTTCATCTAATAAAATTTGCACTCTTCGACTATTGATATTCATAACGATAACTTCCGTCTTCAATAAAATGTTTCTTTACTCTCTTATGACAATGAATAAAAAGCCTGCTCTTTTACTTTATGTCCTGCTCAAACTCATTTACAATTTCTTTCCTTGTGAAGTTATTTACGTGTTGCTTCACCTTGCAATAGTCATTTTCTTTTTGACTGTGTTGAATCGTCTTCGCCGCTTCATTTGACAGTTGGGAAAGAACTCATGTTTTGGCGTGCTGTGTCCTTGTTCTTATACAATGCTGACAAGTCATATGGCTTATACTAGATTCGTAATTACTTTTACTTTGCAATGACTTGATCGATTCTAAACATAATATCTCTGCAACTGTTTGACGCAAGCATAATGCACAGACCATGTTATACAATGTCAAATTGCTGTGAAACCCGTTGCATAGCAATATCAGTACTGGGCACATTAGAAACTCTTTTGGACTTGGAACAAGTTGATCGAGCTTTGTGTGCTTAAAATGTCGTTTCTCATGCACTCTACAGCCAAGATCAAATCTATTGATACCGAATACTGTAACGATCATACTCATTAGTAGAATTGTTTTACAAACGTTTCAAAGCGCTTTCTATCACAGCCTAAATTCACGTGGATGTGCCCATCTGTTTGGGAGATCGCCTGAGATTGAGCTGCCTTTGGAGCGCCATATATGTTTTCAGGTGGAGGCAGTTCGACACATGTACAGCAACTACGCTTTTCTTTATTACTCTTTCTCTGTGATCCTGCTTGTCCATACAGTTAGATAAAGATAGCTGCCGTGTCGTACTTTTCACTTGTCACCCACATATGACATGGAACGTAGTCGCTGTGACCAATGGCCCGCGAAAATAATTAATTAAGCTACGGACCGCCTTTCGATGGTTTGCCGTACAAGGCTATGTAGTGAATATACTGATATTGATTTAAATAGCACAACACATTTGCTTTGTATCAAATCAAAGTAAGTTTGTACAGCATCTTATCGTCACCTTTTGTATTGCGCTTTCTCATGAGAAAAATTCATCGGCTACTTCAGGCTAATATCTATTTGGGGATTTATATACATCAAACGTGCAATACACCATTTCCTTGATGAATGATGGGTTAGTGTACAGAAAAGTCTGATAATCTCTTTTCAAAACATGCCACATGTCTTTCCCATTTAATATCATAGATAGAGCGCCACTCCTTCAGTGCTGCACTACACTGCACGTGTCTTCCATTCCGCAGGTTGACAATCTTCCGTTGTCGTCCTCTTTTGTTAATGGCGCCAAGGAACCCGCCCCTCTTTTATTTTTAAAACTGACGTTATTGAACAACCCACCAAATAGTCTGCACTTTCCCAGAAACTAAAATACTGTATCATACACTATTGAAAGCATGACAAAACCTACATTTTTGAAGCTCTAATGACAAATACCCATAGCAAAGAAATAAAAGACGATTATATGTCATGAGCAAAACAAGAAAAACCAATAGTTTATAAACACAAATCATGACTTTTAAAGCTTTTCGAGCCGTTGCAGGGCAGCCTGCGGTCGTCAATTTGATGAGTAAAAGATCCTTTTATCAATATCCGGTAGAATTGGACATCCTGGAAACCAAAAACTAATAAGGAACCGGCGAATGTGCAGATGCTGAGAAGCATTTGTATAACAGCAGCCAACGTATGAGGTGAACGGATTGCTGGTGTTACTGCTGGCTCAGCTACAGGCGCGATTATTTTTGTGTGTGCCCTCGTCAAAAACGACGATCGCGTCAAGTCAGTACCCCAGCGCGCGAGTTTGAACAGAGTTGAACAGAAGATGGCAGCAGACGACGACCCCGAAGCTGTGGGCGTGTGATACGCAACGCCATTCACAGTAACCATAGACTTCACAGCACAGTATTTTGGTATCGCTCATGATAGGTATAGCTGTGGGTCGCTCGTTGTCACGCTTAGGCAGTATGGATATGGAGAGCCAGGATTATTCGCTTGGTGGTTCTCAACTAGACATGCCTGAGTGATCGCTGCAATGACCGCCACTGCTGGAGCTGGCGGACTGGCTGTTGCTACATACAGCAACATTAAAAACCGGCAACCCAAGGTGGAAGAACAGCCTGTGGATACAACAACATTTGAAGATCAACAGTACTATGGCAACCTGGCTATTGGACCTTCTTCTCCGACGCATGTTATTGCGAATAACTATGACAACAATGGGGTTCAGGTCAATGACAACAACAGCAATAGGAGCAATATGATCCATATCAACTCAATCCATATGCTATATAGCTTAATGCCTCAAGCATCCGCTATCAATCCTTTTTGTACAGCAGCTTCATACTGTACAAATGCGCCAAGCTTCTGCAGCAATTCCATCAATCGAGCGAGCTCCTACTACAGTACAGTACTGTCATCACGGATCCACCTATAACAATCTCCATGCACTAATTGTCCATGTCAGTGTTCCGCCAGATGACAATACGGTCCCGGCTGGTTTTGGCTGGTGGTGGCGCCTATGTACCAGCACTTGTACCTACTATCCATGATCAACCACGCCAATCACAAGAGATGATTGCTTTAAGAGGCGGCGGCGGCAAGCGCGGAAGCTGCATAATGGCAGCAAGCATCGGCAAGTGTCGCGCGTGACTCTGGGCATCACAGCAACAACCGTTGCAGGTAGTGCCAATAACGATGGTCCTGCTTCCGATGCTACAGTACTGCCGAATCGAAGCAGCAGAGACCTCAACATATCCAAATAAAGTCTGGTGACTACAATAACAACAGAATTAGAATGCTATGGGACGATGGATTAGCAAGCGCTGGCGGTAGTACAGTAGCACGCTCAGCATCAACAGCATCAATCATTCGATTCCGTAGCAGCATGTACAATCCTTGTGATGGTGTCAATTCAGACTTACGTATATGATACCACCTATTTAGGAGGATACTTGGTCTTTGGAGGACCATGTTCATAACAAAATAGTGATATATACACATTCTGGGATTCCATTTTTTTATTACGTGTTATGTCTTACGTTTAAGCCGGGAGATGCTTATACATACATTAGGCTTCAGCTATCATTTTTTCTATATTAAGCTTCTTTTCGCTACACAGTGATACTGCTCTACTTATTGAAAACAGGCAATAAACATTTATTCCCAAACACTGATGCAGCCTCGCTCCATACTAGGGTATGTGGACCTGCCCTTTAACCTGGGTGCCAAAGGAGGAAACCCGTTGCGACGCTTTTCCGTTGAATGACCAGCAGCGAAGCGGAGGAGCTCATTTATCCTAGCTAAGCGAGGAAGGGCCGCTAATAGGCAAATAAAAATTGACTCACGGTCACCTGCCAAAAAAAATGTTGCACAAACCATAGCTCTCAAACTTTACCGTGAAAGCTTAGCGTAGCGCGCATACCCACCATGGTTTTTATTAGCGTTTATATAAACTATTGCAGATGATGATAGCTTCCGTAAAAGCTATATATCGTGTACATTGCTATCACTAGAAATTACAATTATCCCTCGGTCCTGAAATTCTCTATTGTGGCTAAGAGCAAAGTAAATCTTGTCTGCGTGCGACTCTTGTTAACTTGGAACGATGGAGTATTATGTGTTATCCAAGTGGTGAGAGGACGTGGTACGAAATGTTTTTTACCCATCCTTTAGCTCCTGTTAACTTATAAATGCGACACTAAGTACGTTTGTGTAGTGCACAATTTAGATTTTCCGAAAAAAGTTCTTGGGTTTTGAGAAATTATGTATGGAGCAGAGCGCAACGAGGAAACGGTATTCTACTTACTGCTATGTGTCAGGAAACAGTTGTCAAGAAGGAAAAATGTGCGATGAGAGAGGCTGATTCTTGTTTCCTCCTTTTATGTACATAAGAACTCAAAAGTAGAGAATATTTCCATTTTTTGACATACTCTCGCACGTCCTTTATGATCATCGCAAACCCTCCACTCGCTTTTTGTCGATCACACATACATCAACCAGTAATGGTAGTAATTAACATATTACTGTTCCTAAAATATCCCGCAGCTGCATTACACAGACACACCTCCTTCACACACATAAACAGAAAAAACCCTTAGTATACACTCCCGAGGTTCGCCCTATTCACAAAATTGAGCATCCGAGTAATATGTAGTAGTACAAGATACATCATTTTGATTAAGTTGTACATATAATAATACTAATGTCTTGACTCGGTGGTTAAAATCACGCAACCCTAGTGCTAAAAGAAAGTACACTTGATATTAAATATAGCTAAAGGGTGCACAACAATACACTGAAGTACTACTTTACACGAGCAAGTGTGCCAAGAAGGAGCATCTTGTGCAGAACGGGAAAGGTGTGATGGCGCAGTGGGTGTATATGTTGGATAGGGGATAATAAGAATTACAGGTTCGATTGGGGGTTTCCAAGAGATGGAGTAGGAAATCTGAGTTGATGGAGTGTGTGTGTGTGTCAAGGGCGGCGGGTAAGATTGAGAATTGTAAACAAAATAACAATAATAATAACTTAAATAAACTAGTACAAGGACATGCCGCCAAATACAGCGATAGCCAATGTCGGCAAAAGAGCGAGTTTGGGGCGATAGGTGATAGCTGCACTATCTTGGTTGTCGACAGATTGAGCTGTAACAGATTCGTCAGATGCTTGTGCGTCTGACGATGAAGCTCCTGCTGAGCCATTTGCTGCTGCTCCTGCTGCTGATGATGATGATGATGGCGACGATGATGTTGAGGCTCCTGCTGATGAAGCTCCCGCGGACGATGAATCTACTGAGGATGGCGAGCCCGAAGAAGCGGCAGCGGCGGGTGTGGATGCAGCAGGTGCTGGAGAAGAAGATGCGTTAGATTGTTTGGAATTACTGCTGTCGCTGCTTGCAGCAGGGGATGTGCTATCGCCACCACTGCTGCTTCCAGGAGTAGCATTTGCAGCGGGGGCAGCATTACCATCACTAGCAGCAGCACTGTTGCTAACGGCAGCATCGGCAGAGGCCTCGCCAGCATCGATCGTTGCACCTGAAATGGGACCGCTATAATCACCAGGAATGATGTGAGCACAACCCTTCTCGGAAATGCCACGGTTACAGTTTGTTTCGGTGTTCTGTAGTAGTGTTGGATAGTAATAAGTCAGGTGTCGCTTTTTTCATTTCATCGATACTGTCGGTAGTATGTTCTGGGAATTACAGATGGATGTTGATGATTACTTACACAGCAACGCATACAGTATGTATAACTGGCTGGTTCGACCAGGTTCACGTAGAAGTTGTAACCAGCGCATGCGGATGGATTGGGCGCCTTGATATCGTATTGACTATTGAATACATTTATCGATTTTAGTCGCATTTTTCTATAGTTAAGTAATATGCAAGCCAGTGAGCTTACCCTCCCCAATCGGTCACATCCAAGTTCGCTTTCGAAGGTTCCTAACAAGACGTCATATTTCTAAGTATGTACATAGATATATGCAATATTGTGACTTTTGGACCTACGATTTGTCCCGTCACTTGAACGTAATCGTCCGTAGCAACGAAATGTGCAGACTGAATGAAACCATCAGGGATCGTGCCAGCACCAACGGCCAACGGGGTGTTACCCATACAGAAAACTTGGGCCATGTACTCAGTATCCGAGATTACACGGTCCGTAGAATCGGATGGCGGAAGAAATGTGCAAAAGTTGCTGGCGTCGACCACTTGAGCAACTGGCATCGAAGCTTGAGCTTGGCCCACAAACAGAAAAGAAGTGGCCAACAACGAACCAATAATTGAAGTCAACATGGCTTTAAATCAGTATTTTTTTGTATGTTTGTGTGAGTGTGTGTTTGTGTGTGTGGAGACGGGTTCCGAGGGGACGAAGGGGAGGATGTGAATATAAAATGTTAGGAGAGAAAGAGAGAAAGAACGTAAACTGTGAGAAAGCGGTGTGGGTGGAAGGAAAGGAGCGTCGAGGGGAAGAAGAGAAAAATGTTTGGAAAAGGGAAAAAAAAGGGCGGTACAATAATTCCTAATAAGCTTCTTGTCTTTGTGAAAACAACCAGACAAGCTCCATTTCAAGAGAATTTATACCATTTCAGGGCCTTTTTTCACGCTGAGTTTGGAAGTCAAGGTTTAGCGTTACACTGGATTACTGGATTAACTTTTTCCGGTGTCTAAGGCTCTCCTTGTATTGTTATTCACGCTGGCCCTTGGAAGCACGTCGTTACATGCCATGAGTAAAACCATAGGTGTCACAATTCGCTATTTTTAACTTGCATTTTTCCTTTTCGAGGCACTTTTAACATGCACTTTGTTCTTTGGTGCACACACGCACCGCACAGCACACCATCCTCTTTGCATCTGTTTATTCCACAGAGATCTTGCATTATGAAGCCTTGCATTCCATTGATACCACTTTGCTCAAGCAGGTTTCTTCTGGTTCATATGCTAGTGCTATATGAACCATCACGGGCTTCTCATTATCGTATACGCCCTTCTAAACCTTCCCAATAGCAATAGCCATCTTTGAAACCATCCTGTTTGAAATCGGACATTAGTTTCTATAATAAACCTGACGGAATCCGTTGGATATATTTCAGGAAACGAACGCGCATGGTTGTTCTTCTTTGAGCAACAAAGTGGATAAACTTAGCATTTGAAAGGTTCTATTCTTGGGGCTAGAATTACCATGTCAACTCCTCTTGTTTCTCCTTTTACAACTGCACAGTTTAGGAATTGTAATGCGTGTATGTGTCGTGTCGGTGTTTGATATATGTCGCTATTGTTGAAATTGACTTTTCTCTTGTAATGTACCTTTGAACCTTCTATCCCTTCTCCTTCTTTCTCGTCGGTATGCCCCGATAGCCAGCTCGAATAGTATCACTCAGCAAGCGTATGTCTTATTCGCAAGAAATCAAGGTGTGTGAGGGATATGTTATTTGTCAGCGAAACGTATCCTAAGTGCGGTCTACTCACGACAGATGTCGTTCATATAAGAAAATCATGTCATGCGTTTGATGACCCTAGAAACGTACAGCTTTTGAGGAGTTATATTTGTAAAAATATGTACATTCATGCGCTTTTGACCACATTCAATAATCGCCAATCGTTTGCACCACATGCTTCTCTGAGTGATCGGTTTCCCTGGTTGCTGCGTTGCTGTGGTGATTTCGTTGCTGCCAAGTGCCCTGAGTGTTACACACTGTGTCAGCATGACATCAAATTTGTGGCTTTTGTCCACTCCGAGAGATCTGTTTTTTTCTGCCGGTGTTTAATTCTAATCTCCAGCTGTTCATTCTTCCACGTTTGCATAAAAAAAATCGCCATGGCACTTTTGAATAGGTATAATAATCGGGTCACCACAAGTAGAAGGTGAAATGAAATTAATAACCATTTGACGTTTCGTTTATCTTAGCGAATGCCCCGATTTGAAGCTGATTGCGCGCGGCAAAGTTCGCGACTTGTACGAAGTCGACGACAAATCGTTGCTCTTTGTTGCTACTGACCGCATTAGCGCGTTCGACGTTATCATGA
Organism: Zychaea mexicana; assembly: GCF_025766255.1. Lineage (NCBI taxonomy): Eukaryota > Fungi > Mucoromycota > Mucoromycetes > Mucorales > Lichtheimiaceae > Zychaea > Zychaea mexicana. Next base: position 486,588 of record NW_026516664.1, read on the forward strand.
AGAACGTAATGCCGTTTTTTAAACACTTTTTGTCGCTTCTTTCATGAATGCCGAGATTGCGTTATGATATCTCATAGTATACTAATAAATGTTTTATATGCAGTCCATTCCCGGTAAAGGCAAGGTGCTGACTGAAGTATCATTGTTTTGGTTTGATTTGTTATCGGACGTGTTACCAAACCATCTTATCACGGCCGACTTTGACAAGATGCCAGTAAACGTCCAGAAATATCGTGACCAATTGGAAGGCCGTTCGATCTTGGTCAAGAAAATGCGTGTTTTGCCTATTGAAGCGATCGTACGAGGTTATATTACGGGTTCAGGTTGGGACGAATATAAAAAGAAGGGCACGATTTGCGACATCAAGCTTCCCGAGGGATTGATCGAAAGCGAAAAGTTACCAAGCGTTCTTTTTACACCAAGCACCAAGGCCGAGATCGGTGACCACGGTAAGTACCAATAACTTTCTGCAAGATGTTGGTCCTGGCTATATGTTCGTTTTGTTGTGACGCAAATACTTATTGATTCTATGCTTTTTGAACAGATGAGAACATCCACCCTTCAAAAATGGTAGAGATTCTCGGTAGCAAGGAATTGGCAGATAAAGTAACAAAGGCTGCAGTGGGATTGTATACCAAGGCCAGCGAGTATGCTGCAAAGAAGGGCATCATCATCGCAGACACCAAGTTTGAATTTGGCTTGGATGAAAATGATAATCTGGTTTTAGTGGACGAAGTATTAACACCTGGTAAGGGATTTCGGTTGTTTCTGTATCTGTTTTGGTGTAGCTCGATGAGAGCAAAGGGACTTTTCCACGAGGAGAAAGAAGAAAAAGGCTAACCCAAACAACAAAACAGATTCTTCTCGATTCTGGCCTGCAAGCAAATACGAAGCCGGCCGCGGTCAAGAAAGTTTTGACAAACAAATTGTGCGCAATTATCTCGAATCGATTGGCTTTGACAAAAAGACCACCATTGAGCTCCCAGCTGACGTTACCTCAAACACTTTAACCAAGTACAAGGAGGCGTATCATATGCTTACCGGCAAGGAAATTGCCTTGTAAATAGTAAAGTAAGTTTAATTTATTTCCTTTGTTTTTATTTCTTATTTTGTGCGCTCTGACCATTTTCGTTTTCTCTTCCTGCCTTTCACTGTCCCACGGTATTCTATTTTCTCTTTGCCTTTTGAAGCTCGGCTTTGAATAAAAATTTAGACAACGTATAGTACACGTGCACTTGTGATTGTTTTTGTCAGATGATAACATCCTATACGGCGTACTCACGTCGATCATATGCGAGATGGATGTGAGATGAGTAAGTTTGAGTATGGATGAATAGAAGATAGATGACTGACTGACTGACTGACAGCAGTGCCACGCGATGTGATCGCGCACGATAAGCATTCCCCTTTTCCGGGATTAGTTAGGATCTTCCGGCTTCGTTGTTTCTAGTTTTCTCACAGTATCAATGCTTAAGCGTCATTGAGCGCCATCGAGATAGCTCAGCATTTCGGTTTCCCGAATGCGGGGTACTCTTTTGTTATTGTCGCTACCATGTGATAGTTGCTCACAATTCGATACACATAATGATAAAATACAAGATACACATGCATGAATATATTAATGACAAAAGGTGGAAAGGAGAGAGAATACAATACGGCGATGACTGTTCTGTGATAATAATAGTAGCAAAAATAATAGAAAAAAGGATGAAGTTGTATAACGGAAAAAATAAAATGAAAAAGAAAGGTGGAAGATCAATTGTATAAAGTGGGATGCCGTCGCGTTGCTGTTGGTAGTGGAACTACTGCTGATAATCTACCACTGCGACGCTGAATTGGATGAGGGCGATTATTATTTTTGCTGTTAAGAGGATGATAATGACGGTTATTGCTAATGATGCTGCTATTATTACTGGTGCTTTCATTCGAGGAGAATGAAGGGTCGCTGCGACATTTCTTCTGATGCCTCAATAGTGAGTCGTGACGGCTAAAGGATCGCTGGCAGACAGAGCATCCATGAACGAACTGCTTCTCGTGGATCGATTTGTTATGTCGTTTCAAATCTTGTTGTCGATTAAATCCCTTCTTACAGTGGTTACATTGATGTGGCCTTTCGTCAGCTTCTTTAAGTAGATCAGATTGCGATGGTAATGCATTACTGCTGGTGCTACTACTGCTGCTATTACTACTGCCAGCGCGTTCCGCATTAGTGTCTGGAAGTGTTTGTCTCCTTCTGCCACCGATGCTGTTGCTCTCTTGTTGCCACGAAGATTGCCGGTAATGGCGCTGCTGGCGACGGCGACGGTTATTATTGTTGTTTTGCTGATCTTGCAGCATTTGTAGCGGCGGAAAAAACTCGTTGTTGTCCTTGAGCTCTTCTTCTGTAAACAGTGGCTGCGCTCGTTGAACTTGTCCGGTATATCCGTACCCCAAAAGATGAAAATCGGATGATGACGACGACCCCGACGAGTGTTGAGTGATTAGAGGGCTATGCCTTGGCTGTTTGACCGGAGATGACAGCGCAAAAGATTCATTACTGCAGCTTGAAAACTGGCCGTCGTGGAGATAAAGCTGTGGTGGTAGTTGCTCATCATTTGTATGAGATGCAGGTGACGGTAAGTCCTCAGTCGTTGTCGTCGACGGCAACGAGCAGTTTGATGCAGTACGATTATGAGAAAGATGATGAGGATGGTGATTGACCTGACCAGTGCTGGTGCTGCCGCTGGCTGTGGTGTATGTATTAATGCTTTCGCTAGTCAACCATGAGAAGCAATTGCTATTGTCCGGATTCGTCAATATACCGGTAGCTGTGTCTCTGGGATCCTGCCCAAAACTAGTGCTGCTACCAGTAATAGTATCGTAAGTGACGTTAGATGTGAAAGTGTGATGTGGAGGAATTAACGGCTGTTGATGTGGAGGTGTTGAATTATGTCTTGCATGAGCTGCAGGGATTGTTGATAAAGGCGTGGGATATTGCTGTCCTGGCAAAAATGGGCCGTGTTGTTGTTGTTGTTGTTGCTGCTGAGTTCCGTCGGACACATCCGATGACGTTCCGCTGAGTGATTCCAGAAAGCTGTCTGGGCAGTGCTGCTGAAGGCCTGCTAGCATAGAATTTATATTGCCTATCGATGTCAACTGCCGTGTAAACAGGGCGCTGCCACTACTGTTGCGAGATTTTGGCTGGAATATGTCGGTAAAGTACGGTTCAAGCGAGCCTGCGTACGGTGGTGTCGTCTCTGCTACTGCTACTGCTACTGCTTGTGGTTGTGTCGTGTCATGCGGCCTGTACAAGTATGGATTGCCGGAATCTTCGACTGTGTTTGAGTGCCCGAGGTATTCAACCATGATGATTGTGATGCTATGCACGACAAAGGTATAAAGAAGGGTGGGATATTTTTGACAGAAATGAAGGGATACGTCGAGAGAGGGAGATAGAAAGATGAAGCTGTTGAATCAGAAGGTATTTTATGACAAAGAAAGAGGGGAAAAAGAAGAAGAAAAGTCTGGAAAGCAAACAGCGTACACTATTTTTTAAGTAAGACATCGCCTTATCGTGGTACAATGTTGTTGTTCCCTATATAGGAATAACTTAGCATCGGGCTTCGCCGGTGGTGCCTAATCAGCTGTCCTGTGTGCCAGCATACATTCTTCACATATACTAGAGACGCCGGATTGAGAGAAAGGTGCCCAGGAAAAGGTGCGCCGCAGCTTTTATTGGCTCGATGCTGCGAAATTATCCACCTAACGAATGCTATTTATTTGTCATGACAGTAACATTTTTACTGAAGCTGTATATATATCATGTCTTCTTCTTGGTTTCTTCTAGTCACTGACATCAACAAAGAAGCGCATAGCTCTCCTTATTTCTTACAGGACTGGACTAATGCATGCCGTCGAGAACCTCGGATTCCTCTATGCTAGACTAGGGAGCTAGCTTCGGGATTGCGAGAAAGCATGCCGAAATCTTATTCGCTAGTCATGAGCCAGATATGAAACTTGCTACTCCTTGTTGACCACCACCATCTGATGTGCGCATCCAGCTACAAGCATGTGAGACTTATTCAGTAGTGTCTGCTGAGGCAATATACAAAATGCCTTCGGGGCATTTAAACTTGCATATCAGGTAGCCTTATAGAACGGGTGGCACGGACCTACCACATTGACTGTATTTTGATTGTATAGCAAGGATAACAAAGGGAATCGATGCGTCAACATATACTGTCAAATTGTGTATAAGATATAATATTATTAGATAAGAGTGTGCATGCAATACTTTGTATCGAACAATTCAATGAGACTGCAAATTCTCATTTACAGTAAAGGAACCAGTATATTACGAACTGTAGCAAGAATTACCAATGCTGAAACAAACGCTTGTCTTCTATCAGAAGAATCTGTGAAAACTCTCGAGAGAGAAGAATTTAGTGACAGGGCGTTCCCTGGGGGTTGGGACGAAAGGAAAGCGGCGCGGTTCTCGTTCAATACTGATTGTGGCAGATGACTGCTGAGAACTGCTAAATACTAACTGTAAAGCAAGTCCTGTGTTTTCCTTCTTTCCAATGAAAAATACGAAACGAGAAATAGGTTTATGGCTGGGTGCCTTGATGGGGATCGCTGTAGAGCAGACGATTATCTGATGTCAGGAGCTAGAAGACGTGAGGCATGTCCTATATAATAAATACACGGTCACCATCATCATTATGACGAATAAAGCTCGGACCCAAGTCCCGAAATGCCGAGCCTAAAAAACTTCTATTTGTACGACAGTTGTTCGGGTCCTCTTCGATTTCGTCTCCAAACGCTTTTGCTCCGCCACATTGGATCAAGGATCCGCTGAAGACAGTCAAAAATCGTTTGCAAATAATGAAGAGGCCAGCTATCATATGTTTGCAAATTTACTTTTAGCTGTCTGGACCGAGATCAAGTGCGGCCGGTTTCTTCTTCAAGCAAGCAGTTTTCGGGTAGATAAATAAGCATGGCAATCCGCGTTCTTCTTGCAGGTCAAATCAAATTGCTGACTTTATCATGTTGTAGGTAGCAGTATTGGAGTAGATGATCACCATTATCATTTAAAAGGAGACCAAGTCATTTACTCCTGCTCCTCCACGCTTGCTTCCTTATTCAACAACCCCATCACCATCTACCCAAAGGAGTAGAAATCCCTCGGGTAACGGGAACCCGTGATCTGGTAAATAGTACGCTCGAGTTAAATATAATTGTCCGTCCGCAGATCTTGGAGTGCGTGACGAAAACAGAAAGTAGAGGCTAAAAATGTAAAAAGTACCATATATATAAAAAGGTTCCGTTCCTGTAAAAGCAATCTAATATTTCCCCCATCGTGTCGACTAACAAAAAATAAGCTTGATGTGTCATACAAGGCACCGGGGAACCGCACTTCTGGAGCAAGTTTATAATCAAAAGCTGCTGACGAGATGTTTGGTCACACAGCGTCAATTTTAGAGAAAAAGATTTAATTCCCTTACAACCTTATCAAAATCTCCAAGGACAGTCACCATGCTATGTTTATGCCGGTGTTTGGGAACTCAATAATATATAAACCCTACCATCGATAAACATGCTCACAGTCACAGTATTCTTTCTTGCTGATGTCAGGTTTGTTATAAACATTGCCCCTTGTATGTACCGTTCACTTTGTTAAATTCATATGAGGATCGAGTGTATGGGTACACAAACAATATTGTGGTATTGCAGAGTGACGGCTCGACTCTGGATACGACGAAGTGAAGTGTGAATAAAAGGGAAAAGGCCGTAAGTATGCTATCAAAGCTACAACTCTAATGATAAATGGAAAGTGGGAGTTTGAGAATTGGGAATGTTTACGTCCGAAAAACCACTTAAAACATTTCTTTTTTATAAAGAAGTATTGTAAAAGAAAAGGATAAGATATGAACTGAAGTGATATTGGAAGAAAAGAGAAAGGCTATTTATACTAATCGGTGCTCTTGTGTCTCTAGCTAAGGAATTATTGAGTTTGCTAATGCTAGTGCAAAGCGTTTGCTAATGCGACAGAAGCATTTGCTAATACAGTGGAAACATTTACTAAGGTGGCGAAAGCACTTGCCGCGAGGCATTGGTGACTAACCCAATGAGGGTGCGAGAGAGATTGAGTTTGGAGAGACAAAAATTAGGCGTGTTGGTATGAAGTAATGGGTTTTTATTATTGAGGATGTGAATTTGCACTACAATATATTGTTTACAACTACATGCAATAAATCTCTGATGCTGCTGCTACATACTGCAGCACACGCCGTTTATTCTGCTATAATTGATATTGTACTTTACATTTTCTAACAACAATAAGTTTGTCGTATTTACTCGACAAGCTTGGCTCACACAGATTTTTACGGGTCCAATTATGACTTTGATAGAAACTGTTTCAGATATCGAGCTTTGTACGAGGCTAAATGTTAAGGACTGATCCCGCATGGTCTTAAAATGCACGACCACATGTCAGAAGACCACTGGAAGACACTCTGTAAACTAATGTGTAACACTAGATCATAAAATTCGTCAGATGTTGCCGTTGCTGTAGTACTTGTTCTTCTGAACATACTGGGGGCCATGCCATTAGCAAAATCCTCTGTTTTATATCCTTTTGGCCCATTTTATTTCCAAGTGCGCGCTTATATTAGACTGCAATATAGCACAGCAATTACGCAGTGTCTAGATTATAATTTACACTATCACTATTGGCTTGCGTGTACCAGTTTTTTGTGAGAGCTATTAAAAGATGCAAAAAAAGATACGAATAAGAAGGAGTGTTGACAAACATAGGATAAAAGAGATCGAAATATAGAGTTGAACTATCATACGCATTGATTTAAAGTTTCTCTCAAACCTTCATAACTCTGTTTACCTAGTGTCCAGCGTAAAGCTCCTTTTTATCCACTGATCACCATGATTAAAGTGGTAGACCATCAGCCCACATAATGGCACTAATTATTTTTCGCTATCCTTCTTGTACTCATTAATGTGTCATTTTAAAATAAAAGTCTACACGTTGACAGCAGCCAAATCAAATTACGTTCCGTGCGTTGTTAGTGTTTTGAAGAGCACTGTCATTGCATGTTGCTATCTAGAAGCCGTTATCCAAGGATATACCTAGGCAGTATCGGGTGAAGACATTACACAACTATTGTTGACATCATTCAGCGCATATTCGGATCAAAAGACATATCTTTACCATTAACTTTGTACAATAGTATACTATCCACATCACCGCTTCGATTAGTACTAGCTTCATAAAACATAAACATCTACAGTACACTTTTATGGATATAGACATATTTTCTAAAAATATATTACAACGCTTTCACCACTCCGTGTTAGAAAGCTTACATATAAAATTAAAGCAATTGCATGTTGGGATATATTGTATGAAGTCATTGCTGCTTATAAAGTACGCCAGCAGCAAGAACATACTGTAGATGCGTCCTAGTTTTCCAGCTACGAGGAATATTTTTGCAGGGCTCGTGTACGTTTCTTCCTGTGCATGCCTGTTTTGATATTTATGGGCTGATGAATAAAACCAATTTCTGACTTATGTTTCATTACTATATACATTGCATACTCTACTCTACGGTATAAAATGTATAAAAGGCTCTTGGTAACAATGAGCTAGCAATCACAGGGAGAGAAAACGATGGCTTGTTTTATTTAAATAGAATTGTGCTGCCTATAATATAACAGAGACAGCGACGATCAACTTTATGTCAACCACTTCGTCGAATTACTACGTAGGACGATACTAGTATTCTTAGAAACACTTTGGTGAAGACCTCACATGTTTGCTCTTAAGTCCTCCTACTCATTTCTAAAGGGTCACAATTAGATGACAAATTATAATGCTGATCCAACGCAACAAAAACGATGCAGACTAGTGGTATTTTGCAATCTCATCGTTCACAAAAGTTCCATTCCGCTTATAAGTACTTTTTGGGCCACATGTTCGTGAATAGCATACAGTATCATCAAACAAACACACAAACAAAACAATACTGTTTGTTCGGTGTCACATCAATATATTATGACGTGAATATGTAGAAAGATAAAGAGATCTTTTGCTGATAAAATACAAGTGTACTTTAAGAAAGAAAATATGCTTGTATTTTGCAGCCACTATTAGTAGAAGTTGGTGGTGCACTTTATCACTTTATGGATACATGTTTCTACTGCTATTTGCTAACAGACGTATATGTGTACTTTGCAAATGTAATTGGAAAGAGGAGAGATTGAAACATTACTGTATATTATAGGAAATGTTACCCTCTGACACATACAATGTAATATAACTACTTTTTATTAATACAAATGGCAGGGATGATGACTACATTGCGCCAAAGATAGGGATCTCACTAGCATATTTGAAAATCTCAAGGTTGTCACAATTACAAAAAGAGGCACGAAGGATTGTGTCGATGCATTGGTGTGCATATATCTTTCTTGATGTTTGCACTACCATTATTTGAAATAGTTTTTGTCAGCGCCGTCAGTCCCAAGGTCTAGACGAACAATATCATAGACGGAAGAGCAGTACCACTAGCAATTGCAACATCTTAAACAACAGCGTTTCATAGTATGTGCATATGCTCATGATCGATCTCAATGGTACATATGTGAGGGAAACGTGTGCACCAAAACGGTATATGTACCAATGGTATGTAATGCTTTTTTAGTATATATCATATGTACATAGTTTGATACTCTTTACGACGACATCATATCACAGATTCCCATACAGTATGTAGCTATGCATAAAGTCTGCATATGTCACAAAAAGGAAAATAAAGTAAAGTGATGCGTATATATAATTATACTAACGACGACGACGACGACGACTCTAACTCTAAAAAGCATGAACAGGTTCCCCACAAAAACGGCTACTACTTCTTTCACTAAGACACTAGTACTACTACAAGATACTCCTCTGTGTTTTTCTGTGCTACGGATAACAATTTATACATTATAAATAATGGGAGTTGTGTGCCAACGAAGTAGTACTACCTGCTGGAAGTATTGTTGGGAATCTCTATTGATATAATCAAAAGTAGGGGAGGAAACTAATAACATTTTTCTATTTTATTACAATATGAAGGTACATAAATAAAGACAAGGCCAACTTTTTAATGCAAGGGGGCTAGCCTCAATGCAGGAGGCTCCAAAGTATCCCATAGTTTGTACTGGTAGCACCCTATAGTAAGCATATGTTTCCTTCAGTGTGGTAAAATAAAGTCAACAACAGTAAAGCACCATACTTAATGTTGTACAGATCGTGAAGACTAGTAAACAAAACTAGTCACTTTTATTGGATATCGCTTAATTGGTGAACTTGCTGGATGCCATTCGTACTATTATAAGTACCTCGTGCTTTTCGATGGGGGTATTTGAGTGGGGGAGAAGGTCAACCTTCTTTACCCTTTCGAATCGCAATTTGTACAAAAGAGATGTATCAGCGCTCCAAGGGCATACAAAGACGAAACAAAAGTAGGATTGACAACAGAAAGGAGGCCAATGCACATAAAGGATGCTGCATTGATCTCTATTAATATCCATTTGTCTCCCCCCGCGAAATTTGGCAAGGTCTGTGGTTATATGCACCTACATTATGTATGCTGTGGAGGGGCAAGAAGCAGGATCGACCAAAGATCTGTGCAACGCCCATGTAATGCCAAAAAATACTACTGTATGGTGGCAGCGTGCAGATGTGATGTCCATCATTTGCTATTCCGAGCCCGGCGATCAAAAGGGAAAGAGTTTGTTACGATCCCTAGTACGCGTCAACTGTTTGTTTGTGAGAAAGGAACGTGAAAAATATACTGAAGCTGACTCCCTATCACTGCTATGATTAGTGGTCTCACACAAGAGATAAAAGAAAGGTCATATATCCGCCCTTTTGTCAATTGTATCTCAAAAACTGAACTGACACTGTAAGGAGCTTCTTTTCCCAATAAGTAGGTTATATGCTGCTGCACTTGAAAAGAGAGAAAAACAAAAACAGCAGCAGAAGCATGTTGTGCTCACGCACTGCCTTTCTTGGTCATTCTTCCTGCGCACGTCAATGTTACTGATCAAAGTAGGTTAGACACATGTCCATGCATCGCCTACTAGGTTTTCTTCTCCGGATATTACTTACTATATGAATTTTGGGGAATTATTATTTTTGCCTTTCTATAACCATGATGCGCTGCAATAATCCGACAGTGCATAAAAAACTTGTTTTAGCGCAGTGAAGGCTTTCCCATTTCAATGTGCATATGCTCTATTCTTCGGTCAGCTTCTTCAAGCTTGCCGTATTGGCAGAGCAACACCAGAAGCAGCATCAACTTGGGGTGGGTCACTATTGCTCCTTTTTTTTCCGGGCTCATCCCTCCTTTTATTTCTCTTGCTCTTTAATGGACGCCAATTATTCGATCAGTGAAGGCTCCAAAGCTCCAAGGCATATCAGAGAGTTCGTGGCATTTTCACTCCTAAACAGCTGTGCCTTTTTTTCTCTCCATCCTTCCGTACCTGCTTTCTGCTAGTGTTGCTGAAGTCCAACAAAGGATAGAAACGGGCAACGACAACAGCAGCAGCAGCAACAACAACAACAACAACAACATTGCTCTCCGCATTTGTGTCTATTAGCAATTTACAGCCATGTACTACATGTGTCAACAGGAATAGAGTCCAAAAAGAACAAGCCTGGTTTCTCTCTTTGCCTTGTTGACAAATCGGGTAGTTGCTGTGCATACGAAAAAATGAACTTGGCCACCATAAGTTTTGTGCAATGGTAAGAGTTCGTTCTGTTAAAAACATAAGCTATTGACAGTTGCCATTAGCTCTTGCTAAAGGAGGAAAGACAATGTGAGACTAAAGGTGCGTCCCGATTGACTTTGTCATTACCGCCCCTCGACCTCCTAATGGTTCCATTTATCCCCCATCCCTCAAACTCCCTTTTGCGGTCAATGACATGGCAGCAGCTTTGGAGTGTATGTGTACGTTTTATCGGCTTACATTAGTACGCTTTATGCAGCTACACGACTATTATGCGATCATGGGCATATGTATACCATGCCAAATCTACCTGAGTTAAAGCAGAGAGACCACACTCGTGCGATAACAGTGTATGCCGCAGTACGTTTTGACCTGTTACTGATCTCTCACGAGTTGAGGCTCATGGTTTCGATCGGAAGAAAGGCCATGTACGGTATGTTTTTTGGAGGGTTGGCTATGCGTTAAGAAATATGTATGTAGAATGCCTTTCTTTGCATGTGTTTCCCTGACCTTACGGCTATTAGAGGCAGGTGGGATCACTACATTTGTTGGCCTGGTCTGTCCACGATTCTTCCCTTGTTTGTACTCCCGATAATAATAATTATTTACATGTTCTCGCTTTACGTGTGTGTGTGTCTTACTGTTTATATAGCGTTCTACGCATATTGGCTACAATATATATAGAGCGTCCCGAATCTATTTGGCCCTTATCCTTTCCCCTTTGCCTTTTATTCTCTTTTTTTCTGAGCCCATAGTGCAGCTGCCTTTTTTCTCTCTCTTTTTTCTTTTAAAATTAATCTAATTTTTTACCTTTTCTTCACTCGCAAACTTCTTCTTCCCTCTTCTTTCCACTCTCTTTCTCATTATTTGTTCTCTTCTTTTCTTCTTTTTCTATTGTACATCTACGTGCGAGGCTCTTGTCTGTCGTTCTCTTGCTACCCAGCCGCTTCCTCCTCAACGTACCAACAGCAGCACCATTCGATCGTTATTTGTCGACGACGTCTTGCTTCCCAGCCTTTTTTCGTTCTCTTTTGCACACATAGCGGCCAAACTAGGTGCTTTTACCCGAGAAGAAGAGCATCAAGACAGCGTACTTTTGATTTCAAAAGCAAAGTTTTATACAGCCAATCTGAGGTAATTTTTTATCATCCGCCGGGTATGACAGTGGTTGCTGGGGATGGATTTATATAAAGGAACAAGCTACAGCACGACATACAAAAGATCGCTTCAGAAAGGAGGAACGTCTTTTTCCTTCTTTGATATCTTACTGCTCTTTAATTCCAGCGCACATTTTTTATACTCGCATGATAATTGCAAGCCAACGCAGAACCTACTACGACACTACCACCACGCAGAGTAATTTACCGCTTGATTTTACTACGCGCAAAGAAAGGTGAGAGAAGACACCACCGTGGTTACTGTTTCTACTACTATGTTCACCAAAATAGAGTCCACCACTAAACGTTCTATGTTGCATATGTTGCTTGTTTATCGTGGGACCCAGCATTATGGATCTCAAGTCAAACGGCAGTACCGCTACGAGTTATGACGTGTTTGCAGCAGCTAATATGATGAGCAGCAGCAATGTACCACCCTCATCGAACCCAAGCTTCAACAACTACGTGTCATCATTCCATAGCTTTATACCACAGCATTCAGCATCGCTACTGGCAGCAGAAAACCACCAGCAGCCACAGCAGCAGTGCATCTCATACCCTCCACAGCAGCAAAATACCCCTTCATTAGAGCTACAACCATCCTACGTGGCACCAATTACGAGCGGGTCAACGATAGCGACAACGTCGACCGATTATTTCAAGCCACCAGCGGACATTAGTGACAAAGTCGTCAAGGATGAAGTTATCGTCGACGAGCACCAAAGTCATAGTCGCCATCATCATCAACACCATCATCATCATAGTCATGGTCATAATCAACATGGCATCTGGAGTGACAGCCGACCGGGACAAGATCCGATCGTCAATATGGTGATGCTGGGCGGCGGCGTCAATAGCAGTAACAGCGGTGGCAGCGGAGGCTATCCCGATGACAGCCTTGTAACACCTTGCACATACTATTCCCCTTCATCGGCTATCCAGTCCAGCCCGTCCTCAGATTTCTCACCGCCGCCCAACTTGTTTCTCGGTTCAAATAACAGTAATAGCCGAAATGGCAGCAGTAGCAACGGAATGGCATCATTTGGAAGGCCACAACCATACATCAAACGCCGCCGCTCATCTGCCTTGGCGATCACGCCCGTGCATGATGCTGCTCCTGCTGCTGCTACCATTGTTGATAGTAATACCGTTCATGCTCCTCACCACCAACAACAACAACAACAAAAGCAGCACGAGTCTGTGATTGTCACTGCGGCTACCGCTGTTACTGCTACAGCTGCTACAGCCATGTCCGGTCACTACTACTCGCCAATCCCTTCCCAACCGACTTTGAATGTACAGTCGCAGCATCGACATCATCATCATCATCAACAACAACAACAGCAGCAGCAGCAACCACAGCAGCACTACGTAGCAGCATCAGGTTCTACAAGCACCATGGTAACACCAACATCATCTGCCACGGGAACACCGTCACCTTGCTCCTTTCCGGGATCTGCGTCTTCGTCCTCCTCAGCTGGACAGCCGATGATGGATCAGCGAAATGCAAACATGTACGTTTTTGTTTTTTAACACAGTTTTTTGTTTATGGAAAGGGGTGGGGTGCTTTTCACGGAGGAAAAATTGATGGGGAATCTAGGGGCAGAAAATATGTGAGACAACAACAAAGAGATGCTTTGATCCCGAGGCAAAGGGGATAAATAGGAAAGACAAGCGAGAGAGAGTGCTAGTGGGGAAGGGGGGGGGGCGAATGGGAGAGTGAAGGAGTGATTGAATGCGAGGGCATAAAAGGAAACAGCGCGATGAGAGAGCGAGAGAAAACGACAATGAATCTCTTAGTCTGCAGTTGAGCGACGACAAGTGCAGCAAGAGTTACACAAGAGAATCAAGTGTCGCACAAGTGATTTTACCTTTTCGTTGTTGGTTGGAATGCAAGTGGCAAAAAAGGAGCTGACGTTTCTTTACGACTTGAATTCGTTTAGGCTGCTACGCTGTAACATTATCCTACAAGGTACTTGGTGAATGGGCTCTTTTTTTTTCTTTTCATACCACCTCAAATAACCTCTCCTTCAAATCCTGAGCACACCAGCCTCGTGCTAAACTCTATGTTAATCCCAATAGCATCTACTGCTGCAACACAGATCAGCGAAGGTTCTCCCACGACCTACCTCAATCGAGGCCAGGCTTATGCTATCCATCTGCAAGATACTTACGAGCACGACATTAATATTACGAGCACATTTATTATCATGTTCCACGAACCATCCCATCGCAAAGTAGCCCTCAACTATTGGAAGTTCTGGCTTGGCCAGCAGAAGAATCCTACAGAGGCCCGCGCTGTAACACTGGGTAAAAGGCATTTTTCCAAGTGCTCTTTATTAGACTATGCTATTAATATACCCTTTGATGAATTGGCTAGATCAAGACCAGTCCGTGGGGATCCATAATATCCGGTTTCCAAGTTTCGATCGCATCACTTTTGATTGGAACGGCCGCTATGGTGCCAAGGTCTTCGTTCGGTTCAATTGTCTTTCGACAGACTTTTCGCGCATCAAAGGTGTCAAGGGCATCCCGTTGCGCGCACAGATGGAAACAAAGACAACATTGGCACCTCCAATGCAAACACCATCAGACCCACACATCTTGGCAAATACTTTGCACCACCAGGCTTCGTCATTATCATCGTCATCGTCCGCCTCTTCGGCTGACAACAGCAATGAGTATATTGAACAATGTTATTGCAAGATTAAGCTTTTCAGGGATAAGGTATGTTTGAGAAGGGTCAAAACCTCTTCTTATCCAATATAGCTCAACAAGTCGGTTTCCTCTTCGTTCTGTATTTAGGGCGCAGAGCGCAAAAACAAAGACGATGCCAAGCAAATTGGAAAGCATCTAGAGCGTGTATATGGTAAGAATAGCATTGGTCACCTCTTTATTCTTCCTTTTGTCTGGCATATAGAAATACTCACATAGTACATGTTCGTACCATATTGCATTTTGCCATCTTTAGCTGAAGGAAACCCACGTCAGCACCCTTTTTGGCTCATGTACAACCAGCCCAAACCATTCAGTGTGTTCAGTGAGATTCCTACGACACCTCAAGCATCAGATACATTGTTCTCAACAGCAATTACGGATGATCAACAGGATCAGCAGCAGCAGCAACAATCTAGTCAAATTTCATTGTTTCAGCAAGTCAACAGTAACGATAACTCAATGAATGATCTGGGCAATATGACGTCTACGTCTCCCAACGGAGGATCTCTCGGTACAATGACTCAGTATACCAACCAGCAACAGGCAACTCAGCTGCAGCATAAACGCTCGTATTCTCAAGTTGAGGACCGTCAGTCGGCGAATATCTTTGATATATCTGCCACAGTACCCGTATCTTCTCTCACACTTTCAGATAATAGCAGTAGTACTACCGCTGCCCACATTACAGCCACGACCACGGCTACCACAACAGGTAATTTTTGTGAAAGCAATCCGTTTAAGAAAGAGAGGTGCACAAAAATAATTAACTGGTTGTTGTTTTCAGTAGGTCTTTCGCTTTACGTTAACGTCAAGACGACTCAACACCAACGTTTCCATTCGTCACCTACCCCGACCGCCACATCACGGTCTCGTACCGACAAAAAGAAGCTTCAACACATTGTCCTTGAGCATGTAGCCGTACAAGAGCTGATCGCGAAGCTATGTCCAGTATTATCGCTCCATCACAGCCAGGTGTCAGAAGTGCTATGGCGTCAGCCAAAAAGTGCTTCTACTTCTAGCACTGTCGGAGGCCCGTCCTCTGCTTGGGATAGCCACGGTCATCATCGCAGCACTACAGCAACATCAACAAAAGCAGCACTAGCAAGAGCCAATGGCAGTGACAGCACGCTCGTTCGGGTCGATGACAAGGTACTTGCCACCGGCTTTGCAAACGATACTGTGGTTGGCGTAGAATGGGAGATCAAATCCGACGGCACAGTTCGTCTTTTGCTCCAGCAATGATAGCAATAATGAAGAGACTTCTTTGTTTACTATGCCCCCCCCCACACACACTCACACCCACACCCACTGCCTCGCCTTTCTTTTTCTCCAAATCACTCTGTTATTTATGTTTTTTTTTTCTTTCTTAATTTAACCATCGCTTGTATGTATGCCTTTCATTTGCTTTTTTCTTCCATCCATTCATCCATCTCTCTCTTTTTTTTCTTCCTTACTTACTTACTCACGCACTTACTTTTTTTCTCTCGATCCACGTATTCTGTTGCCATGCGTTGCTGTTGTTGTATATGAAAAATCTGGTTAATCGTTTGGCCTTCTTACATTTCCCCCTTCCACTGCATCAATACTTCTTTTTCATTTGTTTCCAGCTTGCTTCGTAGGTTTCACACGGTATACAAAGTGAGAACTTGATTTTCAGAAATTGGCTGTGGGGTTCATCAGCGGGAGGGGCCATCTGCTGATCCTGTCAGCAGTTTGAGGAGCTAGCAGCATAATTGTAACGTAAGAATTTTCGAAACAGTGACGGCATGGCCATGAGAACTGTAGTCGTCGTCGTCGTCGTGCTACGTTTACGTCTGCTGTAACGTGGTTTCTTGTTGCTTTTCCTTCAAGTTTGCACGTTGTATGTATGCGTTTCTCTTCCCTTCTTCTTTCCATCCATTATTATTATGATAAGGTGTCAATACGCATGATGTTGATACAAAAAAAGGGGGTGTTTTGATTCCCGGTCCCGACAAATTCATCGTCAAACAATACAATTGATCGGGTGGATTTTTGGCAGGCCAGCGGAAATAAAATAGAGAATCATATGCGAGTGGGGTTGTAGGCAGTTTTAAATTGTGGGGCGAGCGAGAAATACATTAAGCTTAAAGGAACTATTGCCTTATTTCGACTCAGTACGACCGCAGCCCCACCCACAGGATTTGCACCCTTTGATCGGATGGATTGCTGTATGTATGTTTGTTTTTGCTTGACTACATGTGAAAAAGGGCTGGGAATAATGGAGGTGCTGCTCTATCTTACTTGCTACCACAAGGCAAAAAAACAGTGCGATCACAGATGCTATGTTTTCTCTGTGTCACGCTTCAGAAATTCGCTCGAGTATATAAAAAGCGGGTGTCTAGGAACGACATGGAATTCCACCCGCTTTTTCCTCTAAATATTCCGCGTCATTCACTACAACACCATGGAAACTGCTCTCGAGATGGTTAAAGATGTCCCTCAATACTGGGGTCGAGGCATGCTTGCTGGTCTTGTTGCCCTTGGTCTTGTTTACAGAGATCGTGCTGCCTTTGATGAAAAGCGGCCGGATATCCACCAAGAATCCGGCTGGCCCATCCTTGGTAATATCCCGGAAATACTTAAATGGGTCCCTTATTTCCATGAATTCGGTCACGAAGCCTTTACTCGCATGGATCAATTGACTGGGTATGTGTTTTATTTTCCTTCTTTCGATGCCCATGAAATTCACAAAGGAAGCACTGTGAACTAATAATGTGTTGTGCATTATTTTCTTGACTCGACGCCTATCAGTAAATTAAGCGTCTTTGTTGTCCCTGCCTATATTGCCACGATCAATCCGAAAAACGTCGAACACATTCTCAAAAGTACTAAATCAATTGTCTTTTTACAAATTGAACAGTGAGAAAGACCCATAACTAACGCCTATCTTTAGCGAATTTTGAGAATTATATCAAAGGTCCGGAATTCCATGCTGCCCTAGGTGACCTATTCGGTAACGGTATCTTCAATGCCAACGGCGAGGAGTGGCGCTACCAAAGAAAGACGGCCAGTCTTGTTTTTAACGTCAAGAACTTCAGAGATGATTTTACATCGTACGTTTTCTTTGTTTTTTGCTTAAAAGAAAACTCACTAGATTGGTGGCTGGCAGGCCAAGAAAATCTTGACCATTATCTGACAGGTTTCACAAAAAAATTGTAGCGTCTTTGTGCAAGAAATGGATTTTATGTCAAAGCACATCCTTGATAAGGCCGCCGATGAGTGTCAAGTACTTGATTTTCATGACCTCATGTACAAGTTCACCTTGGACTCTTTTGTCTTGTAAGCTCCATTTACAATCATGCTATCATCACCTACCAGTAGCATCACGAATCGCCATTAACTGTATTGTGCTGCTGCTCTGCTATCTAGACTCGGTTTTGGCGTACATCTCAATGCAATGGCTCAAAAGGGCAAAGTTCAGGTACGAACATCCTTCCATTGATAGAAAGAAAGACAGCTATTCTATTCTATTCTTTTTACAGAAAGCACTAAAGCACACTTTCTATGATACTTGGTTATAATTAGTTCGCGGAAGCATTCGATGATGCCCAGAAGAATACTTTTTTACGCTTCATCAACCCTGCACATGTTGTTAGCGAAGCGTTAACCAAACTGTTTTATCCAAACAGTAACTCCATGAAGGACAACCTCAAAATTGTTGATACCTTTGCTCGTGAAGTCACTGAAAAGCGTCGCGAAGAGCTTGCCAGCGGCAAAGAGTATCGTGATCTTTTGTCGCGCTTTATGACCGCAAAGAACATGAACGGTCAAGATTTAAGCAATGATGAGGTATGCAACGACATCATTTAGTAACCTTGACCATACGTAAATCGATATCGGACCTTTTTAAATGGCTGATGTTCTCTATTTCTTGAAACACATATAATATAGCTTCGCGACATTGTGCTCAACTTTATCATCGCTGGTCGAGACACAACTGCGCAGGCATTGAGCTGGTGTTTCCATTTACTGTGCCAGCATCCTCGTGTCGAGCGAAAACTGTACAAAGAAGTTGACGAAAATATCACCGAAGAGCTTTTACGCGATGCACCCGCTCTCTTTGAAGTCATCAAAAACATGAAATACGCACATGCAGTGTACGTTTATCTGAAAGCTACTCCAAGTATATCACAGATATATAGCACATCTTGATACCAAAAAATCCATTTGTATAGATTCTATGAAGTTTTGCGACTTTACCCATCTGTGCCCCTCAATATGAAGTATGCTCTTAACGACGATGTCTGGCCTGACGGCACTCATATCCGCAAGGGAGACTACATTCTTTGGCATCCTTTTGCTCAGGGTCGCTCGCAAAAAGTTTGGGGCGAAGATGCCCGTGAATTTGTTCCCGAGCGCTGGATTACCCCTGATGGTGAACTGAGACGCGAATCCCAAGGTATGCTGATCTCATTTTCTAGGGTTGCACACATGTCAATCCAAGTGTTTCAGGTTTTTTAATCTGTATTCTTCTACCTCACTTTAGGCCAATGGCCAGCTTTCCATGCTGGACCCCGCGTATGTCTTGGGGTAAGATGATTTTAGTTTCCTCTTTACAATGGTGCTGATCAGCTAACTATATATGCATTTTACAGCAACACTTGGCGACCTTGGAAAGCTTGATTGCCATTTCGTACCTCATGAAATATTACAGATTCTCTTTGGTTCCAGGTCAGAATGTCACATATCAGGTAAGCTCAAGTAAAGAATCCGTATCTTTTATAGGTCGACTGATGATCGTGATTATACATTCTATTAGGTCTCTTTGACTTTGCCCATGAAGTATGGCATGAAGGTCACTGTCGAGAAGCGTGCCTAAACATCTTGTATATTGCATAAGCTATCCCTTCCCCCTGTACTCTTTTTTCTACATTTACCGATCATCTCATCAGCGTTATTCTACCTATTGTATTTAGTACTCACTCCACATAAATCATGAATACACATGCTCTTCTCCTTCCTCTTATATTGACCCGTTTTCAAACAGATATATACTTTCTCACCATATAAAGCTCCTTATTACTATATTTCTGTACTGGTATAAAAAGCCATTTCCTTTATGCTGCTAGGGCAAAGATGTCATTTACCTGAGCCCTTTTTCACGTTAAAACCAGGATCGCTGTTCTGGAATGTCCTTGATGCTACTTGAAGCTGGAAGCGTACATAATCATAGCTGGATGGCGTTTCACACTCAGTTTCTCACTGTCCCTTTATTTACAGCTTATTTGTTTCGTCATTAGTGTTTTTAATACCGGGCTTATTTTAGTTTGTTGTGCGCTGGTTCGCTTATAAGCCTGGATTAAAACTTCTGTTGCTTATATTTTAGCATTTCAGGGCAAGAAGTTGCGGTAAACAGTGCGAAGCGATATTCGGAAACAACGAGCATCACCAACAAGATGGGTGCGCGATAATAAGTCGAGAGCTGTTATAACAGCAGTTAGAAAAATGTCTGTAAGAACTTTTTGCATGACAGCTGTACAACTAAAAAACAGAACTAGCAAGAAACAGTCGCTCATATTTACTCTTCTCCAATGCTTCATTGCAAAAGGAGAAAGCCATTTGAATTGGGTGAAAGCTGTGTACCACCAAAAATTCCGCTCCCTGCGTGTAGCCTACTTTTTCAGGAAACCTTTAGCACGAGTGAGTACGTGCCTCTTGTTCGTATATATTATTACTTTGCTTAAGTCAACTTGGTGATAACATGGTAAACAACCTTATTGCTCTTTTTCGGGCCAATTCTCACTCTGTAGCTCGCATTGACAACCTGAACCTCATTTTTGCGTGAATTATCGTGTATATACAGATCCGGTTTATTTTGGTGCAGAATCGTCAGGGCAAAACGAGATTAGCAAAGTGGTACGTTCCGTATGAGGATGATGAAAAGGTCAAACTCAAGGGAGAAGTGCATCGATTAATTGCACCGAGGGACCAAAAGCATCAGAGTAACTTTATTGAGGTAATTCATAACCTTCTCCACTCACTTCTGACATATACGACTGGGTTGAACTTTTGCATATAAATATACACAAAGAAGAACAAACTTAAACTCATCATGCTTTCTATGGAAATGACCATTAGTTCCGCAACTACAAGATTGTGTACCGTCGATATGCAGGTCTTTTCTTCTGCGTATGTGTGGACGCCAACGATAACGAGCTCGCTTATTTGGAAGCAATTCACTTTTTCGTTGAAGTACTGGATGCCTTCTTTGGAAATGTCTGTGAATTGGATTTGGTATTCAATTTTTACAAGGTACGATGGATTCTCAAACATGGTTAAAGAGGATACATATGGTTATAAGTGAAACAGAGTAAGGTATCTCATCGGTGCTAATGTTTGTCTTGGGTTGGATGATGTTAGGTTTATGCAATCTTGGATGAAGTGTTTTTAGCAGGAGAGATTGAGGAAACAAGCAAAAATATCGTGCTTACGCGACTTGATCATCTTGATAAATTAGAATAACGTATCTATACCCTTTTGTTTCTACTTCCTCACCATCTCCTACCACAACCTTAACTTTTTAATCTTATCAACAGCAGCACATCTCTCTTTCTTTCTGCCCCTCCTCTTGTGTAAATAAAAATGTCATTGTTTAGTCATTAATAGTTTATGGATTAGTACTCGTTAGAGGAGTGAGGAGACATTGACATATATTGTGTTGGTTACAAACTACCTGGACCGTTTAATCGAAAGTGCTGATAAACTAGACCACATCCAAATATACGCTGCTGTTTTTATGAAAAGCAGCATAAAAAAGCTTGTAATTAAATGGATTGGAGAACAGCGGGACAGTTGAAACGCCGATAGACTTGAGCCATGGCCGCTGCCAAGGTGGTCTCCCTCTTTCCAGGCCAACATGAAGGTAATGAGCACATAGAAACGGATCAGCATCCTTGTTGGATCAAGGATATCGTGTACGAATAGATGGATGACCCAGTAGATGGATTGATCGACGAACGAACGGATTTTCGACGCGACTTCTTGAATCCAACATGATGCCATTTCCATTCTACCAACATTACCAATAACACCGAGAAATTTCCAATGACAGCCACTAACGTAATGCATCTCTACACATTCTTAGTTGAACATTGCCAACCCAGCCACCGGCTGTCAGAAGCTGATCGAAATCGACGACGAGCGTCGCCTGTGAGTTGACTTTCTTGATTTTGATATAGACGTGTTTCGAAGGAGTACCCGAAAAGGCGGGCAGATATGATTTGAAATCGGCGAATCAAGAAACTGACCATACGGTATATTGTAGGCGTGGCTTTTACGATAAGCGTATGGCTCAAGAAGTTGCTGGCGATGCGCTCGGTGACGAATTCAAGGGCTACGTTTTCCGTATCTCCGGTGGTAACGACAAGCAGGGTTTCCCCATGAAGCAGGGTGTCCTTTTGCCCCACCGTGTGCGCTTGTTGTTGAGCAAGGGCCACTCTTGCTACCGCCCTCGCCGCACCGGTGAGCGCAAGCGCAAGTCTGTCCGTGGTTGTATCGTCCAGTCTGACTTGGCTGTCATGAACTTGGTCGTTATCAAGCAGGGTGAACAGGACATTCCCGGCCTTACCGACACCACCGTCCCTAAGCGTCTTGGTCCCAAGCGTGCCAACAACATCCGCAAGTTCTTCAACTTGACCAAGGAGGACGATGTTCGCCAGTACGTCATTCGCCGCACCATCCAACCCGCTAACCCTGACAAGAAGCCCTACACCAAGGCTCCCAAGATTCAGCGTTTGGTCACCCCCGTCACTCTCCGTCGTCAGCGCAAGAAGAAGTTGGAGAAGCGCAAGCGTCTTGAGCGCAAGACCGAGGCCGAGGCTGAATACAAGCAGCTTTTGGCTAAGCGCGTTAAGGAGGCCAAGGACCGCAAGATCGAGAGACGCCGTACCTCGTCTATGCAAAAGTCGAGCTCTGCTTAAACTCCAAATAGTCACCAACTTCCCCATCTTTTTTTAATAAAAACGGTCTGAATCGGCAATGATTTTCTATCTGGGATTCTTTTCTACTTTTTTTTCCAGCTTTGACTTTTCTTCCCCCCCACAACATACCACACGTCATGTCACCAGCTGCAACTGCCACCACTGTTGACGCATCGCAACAATTCCACACGATTTCAACAACAGCAACATCAACGGCCAAAAGCAAAAATGATTGTCTTGTTGAACCTAAACGTTTTGAATTCAAAGACTCGTTATTTGAGTATTCTGTTCATGCCCCCTCCGATCGATTCCTGAGAGACATGGCTACTGTTTTCCCGCATCTCTCCGTGCGACAACGTAAAGATCTTTTGGTTGTACCAGTTATTCAACAATGTGAAAATGACATGGTCGGCTTGACATATGAGGTCAACAAAGAGCGAGACGATAAGCTTGAATTGGTAAAAAATATCTTTGTATTATCTGAACTGAGAAATATAGATGTGATCTGACTGATTTTTCCAAATCTAGTTTGTTGACTGGGGTAAACGTGTCGCTGACAGACTCGCATCAGTTGGTTTTTGGGCTGATGTGACAGACCCTGCATCTGGTTTTCCCGTAAGTTTGTCTGTCATAGATGCAAACGAACATACTTGAAGGTGGAGAGTAAACTAAAGACAAATGTGGGATTATGGTTGACAGGTACTTAGCGAAGCCGGCCCTTCGCCCTATCCGGACGTACAGGCAACAACTGCATTGACACGCTATGACATTCAGAATGTCGGATGCTGCCATATTCTGTTGCATCCTGCTTGGAAGAGTCGCATCTATCCTGCCACCTTTTTCACCATTGCTCCTGCAGATATCCTTGTCAAAGTTATTGACGAAATTAATTCCGCCCTCCAACAGTAAATTGGTCCTGGTCGATCGATCTTTTTTATATTCACCCGATTTTCTAGTAGCAGATGCACCCCGCACAAATGTATATTGCCATTTGAATGTAATAGACAATACGTTTTTTTATTGTTTTCCTACGTTGCTCCATCCCAAATGTGCATAATGTGATCATAAAACGAGCATGAGGCAACAAGATCCGGCTGTTGGAACGACCAATCGGCACCGTATGCCATGGATCTATGGTCGAGGAAACTTTTAACGACTTGCGAGTTTTCCGTGTCAATGACGAAAGCACCCGCATGCATTGATGCTGACAATAACCGATCTGATCGTGTAGGATGCCACTTGAGACGCCAAATGCCACCACCCGGTGTATGCACTTCAGAAAGAGGCGTGCGCATATTTCGTGTATCCCAGAAATGTATGTGTTCGTCATAGCTACCGGTTACCAGAGTATGTTCGTTGTGTGGTGACGACTGCATAGCCGTAACACCCATCATGTACTGTCGTCGATTGGTGCTGGTGCACTGATACGTACGCGTGTCCCAAACTTTAAGCGTGGCATCATCAGCGCCTGAATAGAGCGTGTGTGGATTCCAATAGTTGAACGCGACAATCCATGCTTCCAAGTCGTGCGCATGCCACTGATGTTCAACAAGCCAATCTGTTTCATTCGCTTTGACAAGTGACAAATCGCCATTGGAATGCGAGGTTGCAATCAAAGGTGTTATGCTACGACCAACACGGCTGGCCCAGTCGAGCGACAAGCAAAGGACAGTGTCATCCTCTGTTACTTGGACATGCGTGTCTGGCTTGAACTGCTGATTGTCGATTGCGTATAATTGAAGGCCACCAATGGAGTCAGCCACACCAAGTACTGGACGATCGTTAACGAGCGCGTGACTCCATTTCATGTCGAGAATAGCAGGTGTCTCAATCACCTGCTTTTGTTGCAGTAGGGAGTTGGTTGTGGTTGTAGCATTAGGTTCTACTTGGAAAAGGTACAGTTTGCCTTTACGGACTTGGGCATCGTTGCTTTTTTGTCGTTCGTCGGTGAGCTGGTAAGTGCCGCAAGCGAGGAATCGAGCATGATCAGGAATCGGGCAGAACTCGGTGGAGTCTGCACTGAACAGGGTGTCAGTGGATGCAAGAGAAAGAGCCCGATCCGAAGCCATAAAGTTATTTTTCCACGGTCCCAAAAAAAGAATTAAAATTTGAAATCAAGGTATTGAAAGCTCTGTTTAAGTAAAGACGGTAACAACAAAAGACGAGTGGGGAAAAGAGTAAGAGAGAAAGAGAGAGAAAGGGAGAGGGAACATCTAATAGACTTTTTTATACTGCATATTTAATATATATTTCACATTTACAAAACCTTGGCCTCGTTCTTGAGCTTATCGAGCAACTCATCCACACTTCCAACCTTGCGACCACCTTCGCGCTTGGGTGGCTCCTCTACCTTCAAAGTCTGGATACGAGGCGAGATATCCACACCCAAGTCTTCGGGAGTGATTTTGACAAGGGGCTTCTTCTTGGCCTTCATGATGTTGGGCAACGAAGCATAACGGGGTTCGTTCAAACTAAATTCAACCAGAGAGGTTGTGTCTTAGTACGATTATTACTACTATTCGCCAGGCATGATTTTTTTTCTTGATGACTCACCGCAAATCGGTGGTGATAATAGCGGGCATCTTGGTCTTGACGGTTTCCAGACCGCCATCAATTTCACGAGTGACCTTCAAGGATTGGCCCTCGAATTCGACCTTGGATGCGAAGGTGGTCTATACATCAAAGAGACAGATATGCATTCAACTTGCCTTGTCTCTATCCACCCAGTTCATCTTACACAATAACTCTTTCCACCCTCCCTGACTGACACTTTCTCCCAAAGAAGGAAAGAAAATATATATCGTACCTGAGGCCAGTTCAATAAACCAGCCAACATTTGACCAGTCTGGTTGCTGTCGTCGTCAATTGCCTGCTTACCGAGAATGAACAGATCGGGCTTCTTTTCCTCCTTGTTAGTATAAGCCTCGAGCAACTTGGCGACCGCCAGCGGCTGCAAGGTGCTATCGTCCTTTACTTCGACGTGCACAGCACGGTCAGCACCCATGGCCAGAGCAGTGCGCAAAGTTTCCTGTGCCTTGGCAGAACCGCACGAAATAGCAACAACCTCAGTCTTGGGTGCCTTTTCCTTGATACGGATAGCCTCCTCAACAGCAATTTCGTCGAATGGGTTCATGCTGTGCTTCACGTTACGATCGACATCGGTTTTGCCCGCGTTTACGCGAACCTTGACAGCTATTTTTTTTATCACCAAAAGAAAAATAAATAATACAGTTAACCCATATGGTCACGGAAACACCCTTGCAACGTTGGTACCTTAATAAAAGGTAACACACTTCTTATGAATAAAGAAAAGGTTCTTTACCAAAGTCAATGACACGCTTGACGGGGACGAAGATTCTCAAAGGGTTGGACATGATGTAATTAATAAGAATGTATAGAGAGGAGTAAAAAGAAAAGAGCAAAAAGACAGACCCGCACACACAGAGAGAGATTCGGCAAGTACGTCACATCGATTTCACATGTGCTGGGTCAAAAGTCTTCCCACGATTTTAAGCAAGTCAAACTCAATGACAAAGGACCCTTCGCGGTTTGTTCCGACAAGCTTATTTCTCTCTTTTTCTTTTCTTCAATACACCTTCTTCTTCTTCTGCTACAATCCATGATTAATAGTCCTTGGAAAGGGATCTGTATTTTCTTGTTTTCACTGAGAAATGATAAAACTTCTGAACAAGTAAGCAACATAACATGTATGATATGGCAGCAGCATATGATTAGTATAAGTCCAGGAACACATTTTAGCGACCGATCGAAGGATAGACTCTTGAAGGTCTGCACAATTGATACATCGTTCTTGCCGAAAAAGGTTTACCAATGACAGTGAAAATGCAATCTGTCAAATGTTGCAACAAAAAATAAAGGGGCCTAACGGGATTATATGCTGCGTGATGGAGCAGCTCGGACGACATAAATCGACCCATGGATGAAAGAAAAGGTCATGATGACGCTGGTACCTGAAGTGTAGTACCTAGTCATCATTATTGAGGTGCGTTATATCATACTTCCAAGTTGATCGCTGTGAGCACGCGTACATACTGGGCAAACACAAAAAAGCAAGTTAGTCGGTGTTAGCAACTATGATTTCTATCAGTGATAGTAAGCTTGATCACTTAATCATAAGAATATATACCTCGTAACAAGACATACATCTTACTCTACATATTAATCTTTGATCCCAAAGTTGTATCGGTATTGTTAAACAATCTTTTGTTAAACACCGCCTGAGCCAGCGTCGATCACAATCGATTTTTACCCTTCTCACGCTTTCATGTTAAAAATTTTCAAGCATTGCTATATACTAACAAGCTTCAAATGTAACCATATACGCGAATAAATTATACACCATACTCTTGGTAGATGATAATGTAGATCTGTACACCATTGTCCGGGCCACTAGCCCTTGTATATTGCATCGTTGTTAATTGGGAAGAAAAACCGGCCACCATTCTTCATGGTATGTAGTAATAGCGCTGCATTTGAAAGTTCGATGTTTTTTTACAAACTGTACCAAGTGGGCTGTAAAAACCTATTCTCTTAACCATAGCAACGGCACATGTATTCTTTTAGACATATCAGATTTTAAGCACAATAGTAGCAACTTGAAGTCCTTTAGAGTCATATCAAAGGATTAATTCTTTTTGCAGCCTAATTTCGAGCGACCCTTAGCAACAACTAATATCTCGCAGCAACCAGAGTTTAAGGCTAGCCACGGGCTTATCCTTAGCAATCAAATTTAAAGCAACCATATCATAGCAACGACTTAACGTTCCCTATTAGCTGGATTTAAGCATAGCAACAAATTTATCCCCCGTAGTAAACATTTTTAAGCTTGTGTTATCGATTTAGCACAGATTTGAGGTGAGGGTCGGCAACTCCAATGTTAATGAGATTCTACAAGGGATATCTCAATATTTCGAGCGTTTATAGAGTTATAAATTCTGATACTCGCTAAAAGCAAGTTCACTTACGCATGTGTGATACACTTATCGCAAGTAAATTTATAGTTCGCTTGACAAGTCGTAGACGGGCTCTTCGCCTGTGATACGATGATGGACGATGGCCGGTCTTTGAATGAGAGGCCGCCAAGTGGAAAACGCGCTGCTGCCCTGAAAGAGCACTCAGCTCAGCAGGTCCTTTTTTTTGCTTTAACCCTTTCTTTTACACTTTCTATTATTTTCATCATGGACGAAGAATCAATCCTTTTTGGCATTCGCAATGCGTTTGCTCTCGGAAACTACCAGATTGTCATTAACGAAGTCAGTTCAGCTCGCGCTTTGCAGTCACCTGTCGCCAAACTCGAATCACAAGCATTCTTGTACCGTTCATACGTTGCCCAAGGCAAATATAATCTCGTCATCAATGACATTGGAGAGTCTGGTGTCGAGGCTCCCTTAGCTGCAGTACGGCTTTTGGCTACTTACTTGCGCGCAAAGCAAAAAACCGAGGATACACAGGCAGTCATTGAACAAGCAATGGCATTGTTGGAGGAGGGTGCTAATCGAGTCGATCAGACCATTCAAGTTGTTGTGGCTACCATTCTTGTCAACGATGGAAAGCTTGAAGAGGCACTTAAAGTGTTGCATACGCGCAGCAAGAAACTCGAGTGGTATGTTCTCCTTTTTGTTCGTTTTGGCACGCGTGTATGCATATGGTATCATCACACGGAAAGCAAAGTACAAGGCACTTGACACATAGGCATCTATATTACGCACACGTTTTTTTAGTTGTGCATTAGCAGTGCAAATCTATTTGCAAATGGATCGTTTGGATTTGGCAAGAAAGGAGGTAGCACATGCTAAGTCGTGGGCAGAAGACGCATTGTTGTTGCAAATGATAGAAGCTTGGGTGGATCTCCGAGTGGTAAATGTTAAATACATAGTGGAAAATTGCAGTTTCTGCCGTATAAAAATGAAGGGAGGATTTGTTCCAATTACTGAGCTGCTTATGTATGATTATAGGGCGGTGACAAGTATCAAGAAGCCTTTTACATTTTTGAAGAGTTTGGACAATCCAATGCAGAACCTTCGATCAAGGTCTTGAATGGACAGGCTGCAGCCAACATTGCTTTGGGAAGATATCCAGAGGCCGAAAGTGTCTTGATGGAAGCTCTAAACAAGGTTTGTACATTTTTCTTACGTTCACATCATGGCTCGAAAGAAAAATTCTGGTTTTTGTAATAACGATGGAGGAATGGGTGTACTAAATTGTTGTTATATAGAACAATGATGACCCTGAGACATTAGTAAATATGATTGTATGCGCCAACTTGACATCCAAACCAAATGATGTAGTAAATCGCTATGTGAGGTATGTTAAAGCTTATCCAATGCAAGAGAATGTTTAAAAGAGAGGAAAAAAGAACAGAGCAACTCACTGCATCATCAATCGCTCATGTTTGTATAGCCAACTTCGCGAAGTCGCTCCATCGCATCCTTACCTTCAAGAACTAGATTTAAAATCCAGTTTATTTGACAGAGCAGCTACACGGTTTGCTTTGGTAGATTCCTCGTAATACAATCACCTAAGATAATACAGTTCCAAATTTACAAATCAAAGAGAGTTATTTTGAGACAACTCGCACAACTGCGAAGCGTGTTTTTGGAGTGCTAGTCATTTTGGATGCGTTTGCTTCCTATATAGCTATTATGTGTATACGTATGTATCATAAAAGCGTATGAAAAATATGAGAAGCTATATATCGTATCAAGAAGTACTACACTCTTTCCGGAAAGTAAATTCACCCAATGACGAAAACGAATTCAGGTTGTACGGAAAATGAATTCGCTCTGAAGGAAAATCAATTCACCTGATGACAAGAACAAGGTCTAATTAAATGCAGCCTTAGACTTCCTCAGCCTCCATCTAATAAAAAGAGAAAGCGGGGAGATGGCGTTGGGCAAATGAGCAAAGGAACGGTTACGGGACACTATATCAGGTTTCTAAAAGCTACGATGGATGAAATGGACCGGTATCCGCACATGAAAGGTCATTACCTCGTGATGGATAATGCTCCTATCCATACATCAGACAATATAGCCAAATACGTAGAATCTCGCGGTTACCGCTGCGCTTATTTGCCTCCATATTCTCCTGAGCTCAATCCAATCGAGCAATTCTGGTCAGTGGTCAAAAGCAAAGTGAAGCGCAATAAGTTTCTCGAGAAGGAAACTTTGATGACCCGGATCAGTGAAGCTTCTAATAGCTTGAAACTAAGTGATTTTAAAGGGATTGTTAGACATTCTCATAAATGCTTGGACAAGTGTCGTAATGGGCAAGCACTCTGAAGAAGTGTTTATTCTACGGAAGCAAAGGCGTTTGTGAAAAAAAAAAAAACTTATTGAATTGAAATCACAGAGTAAATGAGGGAGTGGGTCCTCGAGGACAGGTAAAAAAATGGGGAGGGTTTTTTCGTGCTTTGTCTAACAAAACAGAATTGTTTGGAAAAATGCCGTAAGAGAGTGTAACTTTGAACAAGAGGAAATCTTTGTAGCTCTGGTCGGTTAATGTCATCCTCTCTAAATCTATGCGAATATATTCAATGCCAGTAAGCATATCTTAGAGCTTCATTGAAATTGGTGCACTTTTTTCGAATTATAAATTATGCATGCCCTAAAATTCCTGATACGGAGAAACCGGAAAGATTGTCGTTTTTTTTCAAAATATGATGGTGCTTCTTCTGCTTCAGATGGAGCATTCATTTTGTCGAGATGGCGGCAGCACAAGCACTGAATTGTCGTTTTTGACGTGCCATGCTGTACTATTTTTTTACAGTCAAAGAAAAATGAGACCAGAATAGGGCAAAATGAAAACGAGTCAAGCTTGCAAAAATGACACTGGCCCATGGAAATGAGGCTGTCGCAAAAATAAGCATCTTCATAAGCATCTTCATAAGCATCTTCATAAGCATCTTCATAAGCATTATTTAAAATGCCGCGTTGTATTAGCCAATAAAACGCAACAAATAATCTGAAATCGCTTATTTTTATGGGCTACAATATGCATCTTCATAAGCATCCCCATAAACATCTTCATAAGCATCTTTTTTTGAAGGCCAGCTCGCCACCAGCCAGAAAATTACTCATCAGCATTTTTTGTGTCTCGTTACCATGTTAAAATTGTTTCGAAAACATTGCTGTCATATTTGTCATGGCAACGATTTTGGCCAGAAACAAAATTTGCGAAGGCATCTGAAAAATGTTCAAAAATGACACTGGCCCATGGAAATGAAGCTGTCGCAAAAATAAGCATCTTCATAAGCATCTTCATAAGCATGCATTGACAGTTTGGCTGCAATGTATTCACACGTCTGCAGAAACTCTTATACTATATCCCACGGCAGAACACATGAATATTCAAAGTTCATCGCATACAGGAGATATTTGTACGTCATTTGTTTTATTGACAATGATATCCACTTTGATTCGCTGCTCCATGAGAAAAATTGTTTATTCATATGGCGAAGATTTGACAAACGGTGCGCGTCACTTCGGCATTTGCAGTGATGAGAGAGGGCGATATTTCATTCGCCAAATTGGTCAAAGGACGATTGAGTTGTTCATTGCCAATGATGTTGGTGGTTGAGCTGTCATTGAACAGACTGAGAATCTCATCCATAATATTCCAAACTTTGCCGTTCGTCTTGCATTTCTTTTGTTGATCATTAACACAATGTCGGCTAAGGATAGCGTTTTCACCTTGTTCCCAAACAGATGCCGCGACTACTCGAAACAACTGGGATGCTATTTTTGCATCTGAATCCTTGTTCGTACCGGTGTTGTGGTCGGCAAGTGTCCAGATCGTAACAGGCCGCGAGCACAGATCGTTTGCGAAGATGGAACATGATCGAGAAAGAAGATAAGTGGTGGTTCTGTGGAACTTGGACCGCACTTGTCGTAATTGCGCGTACTCGTCAAATGGATATAATTCGCGGATGGACAGATCGTTGAATCCTCGTTGTCGCAGATCGCCATACCATTTAATAAACGATCGTCGGATAAAGATGATGGTATCTTTGCTGACACTGAACCCATTTGCGCTGGATGGACCGACAGCTGGGGGCTGATTTTTGTCAATTCGGATGGATGATGTAATGAGGACATTCATTGTTTTCGTGCCAAGTTCAAGTTTATGACTGTTATCTTTTTCGACAATGAACAGCTCCACATTTGGGTATTTCGTAGTTGGATGCGGTAAGGTTGTGTTTAAGGGTTGATAGCGCTTGATCTTGGTTTGTTCATGATGAGCATCCAATGTGGGATATCGACTGTACACTTCTGCACAATTCACAAGCAGACCTTCACGCCTATTGACAAGAATCAGTCCCTCCATTGCACGAGCACAAACTACACGCATCCACGGACGCCGTGTCCAATCAATGTTCAATATGGTGGCGATATTTTCATCCATTTCCGTATAATCTGTTGCAGAGAGACATGTCAGATGGCTGTTAGCGATCAGATGGGATAAAATGGATGCAGCAGGTCGTTGGTCGCCTGCATCCAACATTTGGAAATAACTGCGCTTCATCGGTGTGATTGCTTTGAACGCTGGAGCCTGGTAACCAAATTGTGAAGCCAAGAGGCTAGAAATGGTTGCGGAATGACCAAGCATATTATGTTCCCTATTGTTTTTATCAAAGATCGCCATTGGGTGCAAATCGGCGAGTTCTGCAATCAGCAATTTCTTCTGCTTTTCGTCATCCGGTAAATCCATTGCACCCATTGCGGAAAGCGTCGCGTCTGAATATGTTCGTGTTTCATTGTGTGTTATGGCTGTTGATTCGAAGTGTAATGGTGGTTTGCTGGGCATAAGCTCGTCAATAGGCAGGGTTACGTCGACATCTTCTGCTTCGTCTTCATCCTCGTTGTGTTCTCTCGCAGCATCAGAATCTTTACTGAGTCTGAGAAACAATAACAAAAGAACTAAAACTTTTCAGATTAAGGCAAAGAACACGAAATAAAAGGACTTACATTTTAAAATGTTCAGGAACATGGCAATCCAATTCTTCGAGTTTCGAGAAATAGTTGGGACAGGAAGGGCAAACGAATACAGTCTTATCAGCATCGTTTTCATTTGAAACAAACAAATGATCTTTCACTTTCCGGATGTTGCCTTTCACACCAGCTTCAAGTTGAATATCATGAACATTTTTCAGATGCCTTCGCAAATTTTGTTTCTGGCCAAAATCGTTGCCATGACAAATATGACAGCAATGTTTTCGAAACAATTTTACCATGGTAACGAGACACAAAAAAATGCTGATGAGTAATTTTCTGGCTGGTGGCGAGCTGGCCTTCAAAAAAAGATGCTTATGAAGATGTTTATGGGGATGCTTATGAAGATGCATATTGTAGCCAATAAAAATAAGCGATTTCAGATTATTTGTTGCGTTTTATTGGCTAATACAACGCGGCATTTTAAATAATGCTTATGAAGATGCTTATGAAGATGCTTATGAAGATGCTTATGAAGATGCTTATGAAGATGCTTATTTTTGCGACAGCCTCATTTCCATGGGCCAGTGTCATTTTTGCAAGCTTGACTCGTTTTCATTTTGCCCTATTCTGGTCTCATTTTTCTTTGACTGTAAAAAAATAGTACAGCATGGCACGTCAAAAACGACAATTCAGTGCTTGTGCTGCCGCCATCTCGACAAAATGAATGCTCCATCTGAAGCAGAAGAAGCACCATCATATTTTGAAAAAAACGACAATCTTTCCGGTTTCTCCGTATCAGGAATTTTAGGGCATGCATAATTTATAATTCGAAAAAAGTGCACCAATTTCAATGAAGCTCTAAGATATGCTTACTGGCTTGAATATATTCGCATAGATTTAGAGAGGATGACATTAACCGACCAGAGCTACAAAGATTTCCTCTTGTTCAAAGTTACACTCTCTTACGGCATTTTTCCAAACAATTCTGTTTTGTTAGACAAAGCACGAAAAAACCCTCCCCATTTTTTTACCTGTCCTCGAGGACCCACTCCCTCATTTACTCTGTGATTTCAATTCAATAAGTTTTTTTTTTTTTCACAAACGCCTTTGCTTCCGTAGAATAAACACTTCTTCAGAGTGCTTGCCCATTACGACACTTGTCCAAGCATTTATGAGAATGTCTAACAATCCCTTTAAAATCACTTAGTTTCAAGCTATTAGAAGCTTCACTGATCCGGGTCATCAAAGTTTCCTTCTCGAGAAACTTATTGCGCTTCACTTTGCTTTTGACCACTGACCAGAATTGCTCGATTGGATTGAGCTCAGGAGAATATGGAGGCAAATAAGCGCAGCGGTAACCGCGAGATTCTACGTATTTGGCTATATTGTCTGATGTATGGATAGGGGCATTATCCATCACGAGGTAATGACCTTTCATGTGCGGATACCGG
Source organism: Zychaea mexicana (assembly GCF_025766255.1). NCBI lineage: Eukaryota > Fungi > Mucoromycota > Mucoromycetes > Mucorales > Lichtheimiaceae > Zychaea > Zychaea mexicana. The sequence continues at coordinate 520,580 of NW_026516664.1, forward strand.
TCCATTTCATCCATCGTAGCTTTGAGAAACCTGATATAGTGTCCCGAAACCGTTCCTTTGCTCATTTGCCCAACGCCATCTCCCCGCTTTCTCTTTTTATTAGATGGAGGCTGAGGAAGTCTAAGGCTGCATTTAATTAGACCTTCAGCGGAAATCGCGCCCAGAATGGTTGTTGTTGTCGCTCGTGTTTTGGGAAGTGAGACCACTGCTGGTGCACCTTTCTTTGACCACGCCATACTACGTTTCAAATTAATATGAAAAGCAGATTCGTCAAGAAAGACACAGTTACTCGTAAAATTCAAGTCTGTTTTTTCCCATTTACGAACCCAATCCAAGCGCTCTTGAATCTTTTCTTCACTATTCCGGTCTATGGGTTGAAGCCGAGCTTTCTTAAGAGATAAATTGCAAAGTTGTTTTACAAAATCGAACAAGGTAGTTTTAGATACTTTTAATTCGGTAAACATTTGCTTTAACTTCTTCATTACTTCGTCTAGGACGATGGAAGGATTCTCATCAAAGGACTCGAGAATAGCGCTTTGTGTTCGTCATGGAGAATACGTGGACGGCCAGTCTTTCTCCGTTTCTCAAAGATGCTGTCAGGATCTTTCTCGTATTGCGCAGCCCATTTTTGTGCTGTACGAACAGAATCCCAAGTTGTTTTGCAGCAGCGGCCGCACTCAAACATCTCTCAAACAACAGTTTGAAGAACCTCACTTTGTCCTGATCAGAATAGCGTGTATAATTTCGCTTCACTGAAATTTCCCTCATAATGACATCACCGTTAGGCTTTGCCTTCTTTTCTACCTGCATTGCATCTATCCTTTTCTCGCTCTCCAAAGGCAGTTGAGCTAAATATTGTGTATGAGAACTCAACGTTTCAAGACGAAACTGTTCCTCATCGACAATATAATCCATTGGTTCAGGTCTGCCATACTCATCGACGACAGATCCTTTCCCATTTTCAAACAAGAATTGAATGTTCATTATCTGTGATTTGTGATGTAATTGTGAAAAAGAAATAAAACACAGACAAACACTAGGCGTGCTCTTTTATATTTAAAGTATGCCAAGACTTGTCCTACAAAACAATCTTAGCAACAGGACATATGATTTGTCAGCCAAGACGAATTTATATTTCGTACAACACAAATTTTGTTCTTGTCATCAGGTGAATTGATTTTCCTTCAGAGCGAATTCATTTTCGTCATTGGGTGAATTTACTTTCCGGAAAGAGTGTATATCCACATTTTTGTCATAGAAGTATGTATTATTCCGCTTAGAATGAGGCTATGCAGAATAACCATCATGATTATCATTATGACAGGTGCTCCATATAAACAAAAGACTGCACACATGTTGTTATGATATCTTTTTTTATGTAAGGAGACCATTGGTCGGGAACCATTTTATAAAGTGTGCAAAGATCAGAAACTGACAAATGAATAGACTAAGGCACACCGGTGTGCTACTAAGGACTAAATAGATCATAAGGAGGGGTGGGTATACAGATTGTCACAGGAATTTCCGCGAGATGACCGGTTTTTCACCAAAGGAACCACAGGTGGGACGTTGTTGTTGTTATGATATGATTGAAGAGTCTGTTGTTTGTAATATGAGAGATCTCTAACCAGCTGCATAATTTATTAACATACAGCAGTTTGTGTGTGTGGAGCTTTTAAGGTTTTTTTTTAATACGCCTGCATTTGCCCTTGAGTATAACCAGCGTCTTCACCAGTTTTTCCCGGCTTCGTCCTGCAGTTTTCAACTGTAAAGTATGATCTTGGCAAGAAAAAAAAAGCCTATAAAAATTGTTGCTATATTTCGATTGAATTCGATCTGTCTAGAACACTAAGGATAAATTGGTATCATTCTAAATGCCTGAGTATCCAACAGTGATATATGCTTTCGATATGAAAAGAAGCTTATTATCAAGATGTTACTTTTTTCGGGAGTAGTGCCTGTTGTAGCCATAGCAACGGCAATAAATCAAGTATAGAAGTGTATTTGGAAAGATGCTGGATTGTACAAGTGCCATAATCAAAGCCAAAGAGGGGAGCCGTACATATAGATACAGTTGTTGGAACTGAAAACAAGCAAAAGCATCTGCCTTTGACGTCTGCGTGTGGTTCACAAGCAAAAAAAAAATATGCACCAGAACAAACACTACCCCTGTTTTAACAAGCGTTTAGTCTTCAGAAAGTAGGAAATCATCATCAGTGGTTTCAAGGCGATCGGTGCTGAAAGGATCCAGTGCATGACAACAATCCAATCGCCATGTGATTTCTGAAATATCGAACGATCGATCAAAAGGTTTCTAAAACGTCATTACGACACTACTGGAGAGACAGCAGACACCTCCTCGAGCGCTTACAAAGCAATCACCCCGGTAGCTGGAGTGCCCGCATAGAAGATGAGAAGCCAATTATTAAGCCGTGTCAGTGCTGAAGAGCTGTTCGTATTCGGCTACAAAGTGAACCCGATAACGGTCAACAAGAAGACCGCCGTCTTATGGGCAAATTACAACGAGTGTTTAGACAGTGGCAACAAAAGTCAGAGTGGAACTCTGAACAAAGCAACAACTATTTTACATGATGATAAAGGTTGAAACCATCCATCGGTATATAACAATTGTTCAGTAAACCTGTTGTTTTAGGTGATGAGGCATACACGTTCTACTCCAGATGACACGCTGCCTTCACAAGATCAGATATATCCATGGATAAACGGAGGGACGCAGCGACGAATAGCACGAAATGGTGAACGATGACAAAGCAGCGCAAGGGCACGATAGGGGTTTACACGGTTCACTCTGTAATGTATGTTTTTCATAATACTGTTGCATCACACGGACGACAACGATAACCGTTGTTGCTATATGTAACTCTATAATACTACACTAATAAATATAATAAACAGCTTCGTATATAGTGCGGGACAAAAGAAATTGCCGTACCACCTTCCTCCAGGTTATCACAGGACAAACCGGGCATTTCACCAAAATAGCATTTTACCCATCTGTGCGACTCTGTGCATCGCAGCCCCACAAAACTGTATGGGAAAGTATGACAGCGCTAGCATCGGTTGCTTATCGTTTCTGATCGGTATCGCAGCGTCGATGAAGCCAAACGTGGAGTATTGGCCGCGGATGGATTTACTTAAAGAATTGGGCGATAATATGCACGACTGTAGGTATAAAAGGAACGATGTGTTATAGCCGTTTTCTCCTGTGGTTTGCCCCTGCCTGTCTATTTTGCCCCATCGACACCGTACTTTTGCCTTTCCCTGGACTTCGCCTATCAGCAGCAGCATCAGTGCGAAAATAAGCCGGCTCGTCCATTCACATACGCATACAGCAATGTAATGTGTGTGACACACTATATAGCAGCTACCCCCAAAAGAACACAAGCCCGTACTATACACATCATCATTTATCTGCTGTTCCCTTGAGCTTTTTGGAATCAGAAATCAGACGAAAAGAAAAGGTCACACCACATGACTGATGAGGATGGTGTACAGTGCCAACCTCACCGAAAAACTCGCCATCGAGAACGAGAAGTATCATCACGGCCCACCTCCAAAATGATCATAGTAGCTAACACAGTACATCGTGACACGGGTGTTGATTTCCACCGTCGAAAATGTGGGGTTGCCAAAGTCGTACAGATTTCACAGCAATTTACGTGCTTTTTCCCTTAATTACCCGACCCGTGCGGACAAAAGTATATTACATACGCACACACAACATAGACTGCGACGCATTACCGTGAGATATCGAGCAGATGTCGTGTTGTCTGTCCCGTCTAGGATGTGCGGGGGATAGGTTATCGCCTCGTTCTGTGTGCGTGTGAGAAATAGTACACCAAATCATCTGCTTTATATTCCGAATTCAAACGAGCAATTTTTTTCGTCGAACAATTCGCTTACACCGTCCCCTTACCATAACCCCCCAACTTCGTCAATCTTGCTTTCTCTCTCGCGCTCGTTTCCACTCTGTGTGATTGAGAGTGGTGAAGGTAAAGAATTCATCGTGAGAATTGTGACAGCACAAGCTCATCTCAAAGTTCTTGGATTGGCGTTGTACCGACTGAAGTCATGGACAAGTTAATGGTTAGACTTTAAACCCGAAGGGACTTTAAGCGCTGTCTGTGTGCGAGTGTATGTATTAATGTGCTCCATCTTATTCTTATGACTCTTGTCTGTCATTGGGCCGAGAAGCGGGGTAACGCTTGATTTGTAACCCATTTTCGATGCGTGGGATCTACGCGTAACGTCAAGAACAGGGAAAACCTCAAGGCTCTCTGTATGGGGAGTAGAGTGGAGTGTGATGAGTCTCTCCAGTAATGATATGTAATGCGTGCTGTGGGCTGGTGCTACACACACCCAATCCGTAGGCAAATTTATGCAGACCAACTTTAATCAGCTGCGTCCGTTCCCTATTTAAACTCCTGGGGCCTCGCACGCAGTTTTTTTTTCATCCTTTCTTCCAGCTTTTACTTATTTTCTCTACTCACTTCAAAGACCACCATGACTGCCAGTGAACAAGCCGACCCCATCTACCCCGTCCCTCAACGGCTCCTGGGTGAGGGCGTTCCCAAGCCTCACATTTCCAGCATTGACGACTACAAGAAGCTCTGGGAGCAGAGTGTCAACGACCCTGATTCATTCTTTGGCAAGGTCAGATCCCAGGAACAGATACCCTTCCCCCTTCCCTTTTCTTTAGGTAGCCAATCTTGATGGCTCACTTGCGGTTCTTTGAAAATGTTCTTAGCTCGCGACCGATCTGTTGAGCTGGTCCAAGCCATTCACCCAAGTTAGAAACGGCAGTTTCGAGGAAGGCGACGTGGCCTGGTTTCTGGATGGTGAGCTCAATGCAAGCTACAACTGTGTTGACCGACATGCACTAGCCAACCCTGACAAGGTAAGCTGTGACATATAAACATTTATACAAACAAAACAAAATATAAATAAGGGGATACATGTAGGCAACATGTATGGGTTGTGCACATGTTTGTATGGGCGTATGCAGGTTGCTCATCACACATCTTGACCATCCTCTATTTCCATTCAGGTTGCCATCATCCACGAGGGTGACGAGCCCGAGAACGTTGCCAAGATCACCTACCGTCAGTTGTTGCAAGAAGTCTCGCGTCTTTCCAACGTCTTGTTGTCTTTGGATGTGCGCAAGGGTGACAATGTTTGTATCTACATGCCCATGATTCCCGAAGCCGTCTATGCAATGCTTGCGTGTACCCGTATCGGTGCATTGCACTCTGTTGTCTTTGCCGGTTTCTCCTCTGACTCGTTGCGCGACCGTATCCTTGACTGCAATGCACGCGTTGTTTTGACCGCTGATGAAGGTCGTCGTGGTGGCAAGAACATTGCTACCAAGCGTATCGTCGATGCAGCTGTAAAGGAGTCGCCATGCGTTGACCACGTCTTGGTCTGCCGCCGTACCGGATCCGAGGTTCCATGGTCTGCTCCGCGCGACAAGTGGTGGCACGAAGAGACTGCCAAGGCCCGCCCATACTGCCCGCCTGTGAGCGTCAATGCCGAAGACCCAATGTTCTTGCTGTACACCTCTGGATCGACCGGTACGCCCAAGGGCGTCATGCACACCACTGGTGGCTATTTGCTCGGTGCTGCTGCAACCCTCAAGTACGTTTTCGACTATCATGCTGATGCAGGTGACATCCACGCGTGTATGGCAGACATTGGTTGGATCACTGGTCACACCTACATTGTGTACGGCCCCTTACTGAACGGTGCCACAACCGTACTGTTCGAATCTACCCCAACCTACCCTGATCCGTCCCGCTTTTGGCAAGTCGTTCAGAAGCACAAGATCACCCAGCTTTACACTGCCCCCACCGCCATCCGTGCTCTCCGTCGTCTAGGCAACAAGTGGCTTGATGGCTATGATCTCTCCTCGCTCCGAGTTATTGGCTCTGTAGGTGAACCCATCAACCCTGAAGCTTGGGAGTGGTACAACGAGCAGGTCGGCAAGAAGCAGTGCGCTGTCGTCGACACCTACTGGCAGACTGAAACCGGCTCCATCATAATTACGCCCCTGCCTGGCGTAACCGCTACCAAGCCTGGCTCAGCCACATTCCCCTTCTTTGGCGTCAAGCCTGTCGTCCTTGATCCCGTCACCGGAAAGGAGCTCGAAGGCAACGATGTCACTGGCGTCCTCGCTATCGCACAGCCCTGGCCATCCATGGCGCGTACTGTATACAACAACCATTACCGCTACCTCGATACTTACCTCAACCCATACAAAGGCGTAAGTATATTCAGTAACAAAACGTGAATAATGTTGCTCGGTACCCTAATTAGCCTTCTTTGACATCGTAGTACTATTTCACTGGCGATGGCTGCACAAGAGATGCCCAAGGATACATTTGGATCAGAGGACGTGTTGATGGTAAGTTTCGTAAACAAAAATGTCCGGGTTTATAAAGAACGGTTGCTGATCAACTTTCTATGCTGTAGATGTTATCAACGTTTCTGGCCATCGTTTGTCGACTGCCGAGATTGAATCCGCATTGATTCTTCACAATGCTGTTGCTGAAGCTGCTGTGGTTGGTGGTCAGGATGATTTAACTGGTCAATGCATCCACGCTTTCTGCACTCTCAAGCCAAATTTGGATGTTGCCGAAGGTTTGGAGAAGGAGCTTACCCTGCAAGTCCGCAAGGTTATCGGTCCATTTGCTACGCCCAAGCGCATCTATGTCATCGGTGATTTGCCAAAGACCCGTTCTGGCAAGATTATGCGCCGTATTTTGCGCAAGATTGTCAACAATGAATCTGATTCGCTTGGTGACATTTCCACCCTTGCCGATCCTTCCGTTGTTCAGGCTTTGATCGATAAGGTCAAGTCGTAAATTATTAAATGATAATCACCCTCAACGGTCTCAATCTCCCGATCTTGTATGTCTTCTTCTCGCCCCCCCCCTTCACCTATTGCCATATGTCCCTTTTTCGTCCACCTCATTTCATCGCCTTGTAATATTAATATGAAAAAAGGGTGTCAGAATACAAAAACGTTATAAAATTTGCTGGAAAATTTATTGCCATGAAAGGCTGTATTCCCAATACGTTCTTTTCACTTTATTAGGTTTGTGCAACGTGGATTGTTACATCTTCACATGATGAAGAAGTACATTTTACGAATCATTTTGATATCAAAGCTATCATATCTTGGTGAAGATACAGGTTGATACCTACTGCACTTGCTTTGAATAGCATTCTTCGTACATGTTGTACCCAACTTAGCGACTACACCAAATGATGATCACACTTTGACGTCCTGCGCCAAACCAGGTTCATTCTAATATTTGATTGTGAGATTTGACGAAGCAGCTCAGTACCACGAATGGTTACTGGACTGGGTCTAGCATGTATGTCTGTAAAGCGTAATACACTGTGGACTCCCTTAATTTCACACATGAAAATTGGATTGTGAAACAAACTATGATACATGTTCCAGAGTGATTATATGCACTATGTATAGCAGACATACATTGTGTAGCAACACACAACTGTGGTTTAATTTCATGACGTATATGTATAAAGTAGCGTACCGACTTCAGCAGCTGTATCATCCAACATGGTCCATAAAATCTATATTCTTTGTCCATCATCGATGATTACTGTTATTTCCCTCATAGCCTCACGTGCGTGGACTTTTTTTTTTATCCAGATACATCTTGGTGTTACAAAAGCTACCAAAACTCTGGAAGAAGCTGTCACTATATGGATCACGTAAATCACATAACCTATGTATCTATGCATGCACCTCGGTTGACTTTTTACTCTTATTTATTTGATCCCCATGTATAGCATAAAAATTTAAATTAATTCATCCGCTCAATGCACACGCTGTGGTAGTTGCCAAGGATAAACAATTTCTTATAAAGAGAAAGTGAAATATGCGAGTATGTGAATTCTTTGATGTTATTTCTACCATTCCGAGATTTTTGGTGAAGTTATCTGGAAGTTAACGGATGTGAGAAGGAGGGTTGGCGTGTAATGGCCATCTCCGTCGTGTTGTAGCGTACGTAGGCAAGTAATAGATATCATCAGAAACATACAATCTACATCCATTATGTAATGTAATTGCGTCAAACTTGAGCTTTTAACGAGAATTTCACTTAAAGGCCCATTGGAATTGTACTGAGAGAGATATATTTAGAGACTTGTATAAATGACTAAGGAAAAATCAAAAGACCAAAATATAAAAAGAAACGATTAGCGCAGCAAAAACAAATCTGTGTGGGAAGTAAGCGAATGAGATCGAGAAAAATTTTAAGGTGTGTGAAAGAAATGTAAGAAAATAACCGTAGAGAAATAATCATCGCTGTCACTATCATTTTCGTCCATAGGGAAACGTATTATTGCCTAAAGGTTTAGTGTCATATAATGCTTGTAACACACTTAAGTTTTGCCGAATAAGACGCGCAGCTGCTTCGGGTACAAGGACTTGTTGAGCGGAAAGGATTAGCTGCATTGGATATTGTATACTGTACAGTAAGTTATGATAGCCTGTCACTGCAAGCTCGGTAACCAAAACATTCAAGACAATGGATGCCCCCATGGTTCTTTAGTAGCCAGTATATCACATGTTGTAAAGCATCAAGTAATGAAGTTTCTCACCGTGACAATAATGGAGACTCAAGGTGGTGCTGCTGTTGCTGTGGTTGTTTTCAGTCAAACAACAATGATCATTATGTAGTCACGTCCATCATTCACGACAGTAATCAGAAAAGGATATTTGAGAATTACACTACGCTCGACTGCGCTTGGACTTCTTAATTACTCTGTATAAAACTTTTGTGTTCGATGGTGTTTGTAGTCTCGGCGGTTCATAGGATGTCTTGTGGGCTATTAAATGTTACGGTGATAGAGACTACATCATTGCAAAGGACCATATACGCTACACGACGATGGAAATAAAAACTGGTTCGCTTCTAAAAAGGGTCCGATTTGTGCAGCGCGTGTAGTAATTCTCATAACCTTTCGCCAATTTGACATTCTATTTTTCTTTCCAAATGACTTCTGCATGCGCGTTTTGTGCGTGAGCTCGATGATATCTCGAGCTCTGTGATAATTCTGATTGCGCTCTTTACCGCTATTTCATTTCTGAAAGTAGCTGTCAGTCCTTTCGTGTACCGTGCCCTGATATCATTTTAATTACTCAAGCGTATCAGCTGTAAATAGTGGTTATTAGTCAAACTTGACTATACTTAGTATATACTGCTTCATATGTCTGACAACAAGTGATTAGATATAAACGCATTATTTTAATTAGATGAATTGAGCGAAGAGGCTGTCGTAGAGCCACTTGTGCATTTTCAAAGGAGTTATCTCAAACAGTCTGTCGTGCTTGTTGCATCGAGGAGCGTAGCTATTGAAGCTGACGGATTGTATGATACATACAAAATATCTCCGCTCATACAACAGCTGTTGTCAAAAGCTTACATTGAAGTGAGCATTTGCATCCACCTACGTGTAGCCGTATACATGGTTCCTTATTTCATAATAGTCAAATATGTGATTTGTTGTAGTAAAAGAACGTGCGATTAAAACTTTATTGCTACTTTGTTACTCGAGATAAGCGTTTCATTAGAAAGCACTGCAGAGTGTGGTTTCGAATTAGATTGACATTATAAGAAGTAATATAGTGTACGTATAGGTATAAAGGAGGATAAGTGTGTGCATGTTGTGTAGGATGTGTTTAGCAGTGTGTTTTTGTTTAAGCGGCCGGCGCACTATGTCCATTAATGAAACCTGAGCACAAAAGCACATCATCAGTCATATTCAGCGTTGATGATCCTGGTGACAAGCAGACTTGGAATAGCAATCGTCGTAACCGTTCATGAGAGTTTCGGCAACCAGCTGGATCATGGTAATAGGTGCAAAAAAACAAATAAGAGTCAATGGGTACATTCTAGCAACAACAAACATCACTACAGCTAACTTATTTTTACCCTCACCACCCCCCTCAAATGAATTGTTAAAGAATTTACCTAAAGCTGCTCGTTCAAACCAAACGCTTGCCTCTTGCAAGTCAACAGCACAGCCGAGACCTCGCTCAAAGCAATTGCCTAAATGGTATGCAGCCGATACGTGCTTTTGCTCAGCTGCTCGCTTGAATAAATCGAAAGCACCATCTAGATCCTTTTCAGTACCAGCGCCGTTTTGCATATGCATAGCCAGTTTATCCATTGCCCGTGCGTGATTCTGTGCTGCAGCTTGTTGATACCAATGAACTGCCTTGACATTATCTTTCTCCAACCCGATACCATTAGCATAGCCTTTGAAGAAAGAACGTAATCGAAATAAAAGGTGAGTACACATTGCAACTGTAAAGTGGTATACAAGCTACAGTGACGGCTTACAGAAACCGAGGTTGCATTGGGCCCATGGGTTGTTCTGACGCGCTGATTTGTGGTACCAGTATACGGCGCGTGCTGGATCTTTTTTGACACCCAGTCCTTCTTCGTAACAGAAGCCCAGCGAGTTTTGTGCAAGCGCATTGCCTTGCTCTGCTGATCGTCTGAACCATTTGACAGCTTCCCGTTCGTTCTTAGGTAAGCCAATACCATTTCGATAGCAGTATCCCAATGATAATTGGGCTGGTGCATGGTTCTCTTCGGCACTGAGGTAGTACCAAAAGACGGCTTCTTGTTCGTTGACAGCTACGCCAATGCCGTTTTGGAAGCAGTATCTAAAGACAGTTTACGCACACACTCACTCAAATCAATACGGTTTTGAATGAGCAGATACTTTAATGCGCAAATTACACATACCCAAGCGAGTGATAGGCGAAAATATTGCCTCGTTCTGCAGAGCGGCGGTACCACTTTACAGCCTCTTGTTCATTGCGTTGAACACCAATACCATTCTGGAAGCAGAATCCAAGATTGTGTTGTGCTCGTGCATGGCCTTGGACGGCGGCTTTGCGATACCAATAAACGCCCTGTGCGTCATCTTTGGTAATACCAATGCCGTTTTGGAAGCAGTATCTATAATAATCATACAGGTAACCGTCGGAAGGTGATGAGGAAGCGTGAGTAAATATAAACAATTGGTACTGGTCAGTTAATGACCAGAAGAAAAACGTGACGATAAAGACCCTTTTTTATGCACATACCCGAGATTACACTGAGCCCAGGGGTAGCCTTGCTCTGCAGAGCGTTTATACCACATTGCAGCCTGTTCAAGGTCTTGCTGCAATCCTATACCGTCTTCATAACAGTATCTGATGCATGATAACAATTTATGTTGCATGATTTTTGTGCGTGTTAGAGAGAGAAAGAGAGAGCGACATAGAAGCAATTTAGTCACATTAGGAGAAAATCATGCGGATGGGAATAGTTCTCGTCATACATACCCGAGCGAGTTTTGAGCAAAGGCGTTGCCTTGATCTGCGGAAATACGGTACCATTTGACCGCTTCTTTCACGTCCTTTTCCACACCAATGCCGTCTTCATAGCAGTATCTGAATGTTGTTCCATTAATACACGTCAAAAGAGAAATGTTAGCAAACAAAGACAAAGAAAAGAAGGAGGTTGCATTGTTGCCCCCACCCCCAATGGTCGATCAGCAATAATAACATATAAGGTTTTTTCTCCATCAGTTGCGTACCCAACGTTGTAAATGGCGACGGTTTCGCCCTGTCCTGCTGCGAGGCGATACCAGCGCATGGCTTCAACTTCATCCTTGGCTACACCAAAGCCTTCGCCGTAGCAGTATCCGAGGATTCCCTGGCCCCGGGCGTTTCCTTGATCTGCGCTGGCTTTGTACCACCGGAAAGCGGCATGTTCGTCCTTGGGCATGCCAATGCCGTCATGATAGCACCTGTTGTTTAAAAATAAAGAAATTATTTATCTGCTTTTTGTTACATCAAGTAAGAAAAAAAAAGAAACGTACACGCCAAGCGCATATTGTGCAGCTGCATTGCTGTCCAGCGTAGCAGCTTCCACAATCCAACGCATAGGTTGTCGTAGATGCCGGACCCGATCGGCCCATACTTCAGCCTCAGCACGATCAATTTTGACATTGGGACGACCGTACTTGCGTAAAAAGGCCAATCGTGCCATGGCTAATCCGTCCTGATATCGTCTGGCCGCTTCTAAATAGAGGCGTTCACTTTCTTTGAAATCTTTGTCGACACCTAGGCCGAATTCATGACAAAAGCCCAGGACACCGAGTGCTTGAGTGTGGCCGAGGTTGGCGGCGCCTTTGTAATAGGTTATCGCCAGACTTGGCTGCTTCTTATGCCCTTTGCGACCGAATAAAAACTGGTTGCCCAGTTTAAACAAGTGCTGTGCTGCCGCAGGACTCTCGTTGTTGTTTGTTGTCTTATTCATAGTCTTATTATCTTTGTTGTTATAATTATAGTCAACGATATTACTGCTGCTGCTTATCGTTGTAAATGACTGGAAGGAGGATTGACGTTTCTTGTTGTTGGAATGGAGCTTTGAGAGGACAAGCTTAGTTGAACGGTGCAGTAAAAGAGAGAGAGGAACAGTCAAAGGAGACATGGTCAGGTCTGTTAAAAGTGTATAGAAAAAGAGAAGATAAAAAAAAAGGAGAGCAAGTTTGTTGCTATAATTACGCTACACACACACACAGAGAGAGAGAAAGAGAGAGCGCGCGAGAAAGGGTGTGTCCAGAAGTAGTGTGTAGATGTGGTGAGGTGTATGGAGTCTGATGGTAGCAAAAAGAGAAATGACACGCCCCAGAACGCACCACAACCACTCACACGTTCGTCCGCAACTCACCAGATTGGGGCCCGTGTGTGAAGTTTACATGGAACTGATCTGAGCTCGCTTTCCTTTTACTCTCCTTTCCGTCTCTATACTGTAGTGACATCTGTTGGGTCTTGACTCGATTGCGCAATCACTTATGTTTTATTACTCTGACCCCTCCCCTCCCCTCCCGTCCTCTCCCCTCCCCCTATTCAGCACCAATGTCTTGTTGGGTATTACCATAAATGGTGCAAGAAGATTCGAGCGTTGTATACAATTAACACCACTGTACATACCATATCAAGGATAAACAAGAGAGAAGGGGAGTCTTTTTCTATTAATATAGCTATAATGTTACTGACAATGATGGTGATAGACCATGTTGAGGAAGAGGCGCCCCTCACAAAAAAAAACTGGTCTTCGGGGCCATTCTGTATCTGATTTGCTGGTTCGGTGTAAGGGTGTATCGTACAATACATGCGCAATGTCTTCTTGTGTGGCAGATCCGTCACCGAGGCCTGTGTCGCCTAGGACAGTTCCATGTAATGTGATCCGTGTGTCCGCAATATGAGCATGATGTGGCAGCACCACATGAGTATGGGTGACTTGGCAGTAGCAAAGATAGCGACGGCGGCGACGATACAGTGATAACCATATGTAGCAGGGATATATATTTCAGGGGTAGGCGACCCAAAAGACTCCTTTTAAGAGGATGTGGGATTAGGGGAGATAACAAATATAGGCTTTGCAGGAGAAGACAAAGAGAAGGTGTGTGTATTTATCATACAATGAAGAAAAGAGACAAAACGACATGGTGTCCGCCATTTATATATAGCAGAAAGAAGTTGCTTTGCGCCCTTGAGCGGAACGGTCGCTGTTATTGTATCTTATCAAGGTGGCTTCACTTGTTCAACAAGCAACAACATCGACTATGTTCGCAGTCGCCTGCGTTTCTTTGCGCACGATGTTTGTGTATGCGCCCACAAATATATACACAACCACCCCACAAACTCCTTGTGTTTGACAGAAGAGAGAAAACAAGCCCGCCGTAAACATACAGCAAACACGATAGACGACGGCGTGAGAAGAGTGTGAAATGGGAGGATATCGTGACAATACCAAATAGACTAGATTCATCCGACGTTCGATATGATAGCAGCTTTTTCTACAAGTGGTCATCATTACTATGCTTTATTAATATCGCCTTCTATTCACTCGTCGGCAAAGGTGACAAGACTCTTGTTCTCGTCGACCAGGTCGCCGACACTGTACAAAACTTCGCTGATCGTGCCCGTCATGGGTGCCTTGATAACGTGCTCCATCTTCATTGCTTCCAAAACAACCAGCGTGGTTCCCTTTTCAATCTTCTGACCTGGTGTTACCAGCACCTGAGAAATCTTGCATGGCATCGGCGTTTTGATAGATCCAGTGCTGTCAGCGCCCTTGGCACTGGCAATCACGTAAGGTGGGGTTGCAAGTCGCACCTCTGTACGTCCATATTCGTCAAACACCGTCACTTCATCGCCATCCATCACGACATTACTCTTGACCTGCTTGCTGTCGATGCTCGAGACCAGCTCGCCTTGCTCGTTGTATTGTGCTTGCACATCCGTGTATGTCTTCAAGACACTGCCGTCATCCGCCGACACAACCTTAATATCCACAGCATCGCCCTTGTCTTGGGTAGTGATCTCGACCTTGTATTGCTTGTCGCTGTCCTTGGAATCAACAAAAGTGACGGTGCGCGTGTCCCTCATGTTCAGTCGGAACGTTTGATGCAAAGTAGACCAAGGGTTATAAGGGTCCTTGGCGTTGGCTTGGGTTTGAGCGATTTCGCTTAGTCGGATGGCGTTGGCAGCTGTGGCCAAAGTCTCTGCGCTAGGCGCAGCTGGTGGTTTCAAGAGATCCTTCTCATAGTCTGGTATGAATCCCGTCTCCACCTCACCCTTGATAAACTCGGGGTGCTCTGCGACGCGCTTGACGAATCCAATGTTGGTTTCCAATCCCACAATCTATTTATTTTAGCATCAGTATCAGTTGCTATTGTTTGTCGTTTCACCATTGTCCAAGGTTTATCCTTCACCTGATATTGTTCCAAAGCTCTTCTGAAACGACGGAGTGCATCGTTTCTATCCTCTCCACGCACGACCAGCTTGGCAATCATGGGGTCGTAATGCACGCTTATCTGATCGCCTTCGATGAAACCCGTTTCAACACGGAGATCGGCTGATGGCTGTGGGGTGCGTACGCTGAACAAAGTGCCAGTGTCGGGAAGAAAGTGGCTGTACAAAGGGAAGGTTTTGGCGTAAGCTACTGTTACCCCATCGTCATTTTCCCGTCAATCATAAACACACGCTTACTTGGAGGGGTTTTCAGCATAAATACGAGCTTCAAAGGCGTGTCCACGCAATTTCAATTCTTCTTGCAACATTGGCAATCGGTTACCCGCAGCAACCTGTCATGACATCAGACCACGCGTTTTAGTATTCCGCGTCTTCCCTCCATTCAACAATACATTCTCATCTGCTGTTTACCTCCAGCTGCCAGTGGACTAAATCAGTGTTCGTGACCATTTCAGTCACAGGATGCTCGACCTAGTACAGATTATTGAACGTAAACAAATCAGTTTTGACTCATCTTCCTTTCTCGTCTGTTATCCTTCAGCGACCGTTACCTGTAAACGCGTGTTCATCTCCATAAAGTAAAACTGCTTATCCACGTTGTCCATGATGAACTCGACCGTGCCAGCATTTTCATAGCCGACAGCACGCGCAGCCGCAACAGCCTTTGCACCCAAATGAGCACGGATTTCTTCCGTCAATCCAGGACCAGGAGCTTCCTCAATGACCTTTTGGTGACGGCGCTGAACAGAGCAGTCGCGTTCAAACAAGTGGACACAGTTATCATGCTTATCCGCAAACACTTGCACCTCGACGTGCCGTGGACGCTCCAGATACTTTTCAACCAGAACCTTGTCATCACCAAACGACTTGATCGACTCGCGTTTGGACGACTCTAGCATTTCTTCAAACTCGCTAGCGGAGCGCACGATACGCATGCCTTTACCGCCGCCACCCTTGACGGCTTTGATCAATACCGGATAGCCGATCTTTTCGGCTTGCTCCTTTAAAAATTGGACGTCTTGGTTTTCGCCGTGGTATCCAGGAACCACAGGTACGCCGGCGTCCTCCATGATGTATTTTGATTCGCTCTTGGAACCCATGGATCGCATGGCGTCGCCAGACGGGCCAATGAATGCCAGCTTTTCGGTCTTGACGCGGTCTGCGAATTCTGCATTTTCCGACAAGAAACCGTATCCGGGATGGATTGCCTTCATTTTCATCGCTCTTCTTTAGCCCGTCTCTCCTTTCTTTCCTTATCTTTTCTTAATGATTTACCTGTGCGCCTGTCATGCGAGCCACATTTAATATCTTATCGATGCTCAGATAGCTTTGAGCCGATGGGGGTGGACCGATTAAAAACGACTCGTCAGCCTATGATCAAGAGAGAAGTAGAAATAAAAACATCAGCCTGTCTTCTTCTGTCCCCTATGCCTTTTTGAGATTCCTTTCCCTTTTCCTTCCAGCCACTAACCATTTTGACGTGTTGCGCGTTAACATCGGCTTCACTGTACACTGCAACTGTCTTGATGCCAAGTTCTTTGGCAGTTCGCATTACACGACACGCGATTTCACCACTACAATGACTCCTTTGATTAGTCCTCACTCTTCCTTTTCTTTGCTTCTCTTTGCGTGCCGCTGAGACTCGTCACCATATGTATCTTTACCGATTTGCGATTAGGATCTTTTCAAATAATGGGTTTCGAGCTACAGCAATAAGACAAAACAAGATAAGGCCGTTAGCTTTCTTTTATTTTGTTGACATGTGAAAAAAATTGGGTTTTTTCTTTGGGGAGGAGGCGTATGTATGTATACGTCGCGAGCGTGCGGTAATAATTATTGATATTTACTGGAATAGAATCGTATGGACGTTGTTTTCATAGTAGCATAAAGAGGCTTGGACGTTGTCTGCAGAGTAAACTGCCTACATAACCGCGTTTGGAACATGGTGGTGAGGAAGTGCAAAAAAATAGAAGAGTGGAAGTCAAAAGAAAAAGGAGTGTAGTGTGTTGCTGATTACACGCTTCTTTTTCACTGAATCGTGGGAAAAAAACTGTTTGCAGTACACTGCGATTCGGAGTCCGTAAATGCTGTGCTTTTGGTTGTCCACATTCAGGGCGTTCCTTGGTGGTACCAAACAGCTTACCCCGCAAATTTTTCTCACAGTGATTGCAAGGAAAACCATTCTGAGTATGCTAGTTAAGCCGCTTTTCTACATAATAAAGTAGGCTACATACGAAGGTGATCAGTAGATCATTGATCATTCCGTAGCTGTGTGTCTCGTCTATAAATTGTCTAATTCGAAAATCTCTACGTAGTGTATTCTATCCGCGCATTGATTATTGTGCTGGGATCAATTACTTTTACGCTACGTGCTGACGATGATAGATACGGATGCATCTCTTAGCAGCACTGATAACATAATACAGATTAATACACCACAACCATCTTTGTTGGCTGTTCAATATGAACCACGCCGCACATATCATGAGAAGAAATGAAGCAAATATCAATTGGACAGTAGACGCATTTAGCGCTACAGATGCATGGATGACTTCAACGGCAACTTATCATTCTGCTGCTGTTTTTATTAGACAGGTATACGGGCAATCATTTGTAAAGTGAGAATTTAGAGTCCTGCAATTTGTACAATATGCATGATACAATCCGGTAGCAGATATTCTAATACCCTTGCCAAAAACCTTAAAAAGACGACGCTTCATTCCAAAACTACCGAGCTCCGTGAATTTCTTCAAAACGATGCAAGCCGTACCGTCCAGTGCATATTTGTTGCTACTGCCGTCGCTGTTAATATGGATGTGATTTTTGTATCCAGGCACTATGTCCAGTAGGAAGTCTTCAGGATATTCTTCGCACCATTCTAGACCACGCGCAAGATTCTTGAGCCGCCTTTCAACCGCGTATCAAAGACCATGATAAAGACCATCTCTGAATACTCAACTGGTACATTTGCCACGGTATACGCTCTCAAATTCAGTAGAGGTAAGGCCAGCACCACACGTACATCTATTGTCGTAGCAGTTGGTTCTTCGTCATTAATATTGTTGTCGTCGTCGTTGTCGATATACTGTAATTGAGTATGTTGTTCTCGCAGTACGGATCGCGCAATCACTTGCTGTCGTATGGTGTTGTCAGAAAATTCTACTTCAACAAGGGTCGAGTAGTAGGTGATTGATAACACGTCTGTTGGGTTAATTCGAACTCTCTGCAATAAACGGATTGAATTTGTGCCGTACTTTCGCTGTAAGATATTGCAGGCAGTGGAGTAGCTTAAATTGCCTTTGAAAGCAAACATGATCGTACGAGGTTGTGGATTTAAAGTTATCGTAATTTGCCATTGTTCGACAGGACCAAAGTCCTTTATCCTTGGAGGACTAGTGAGTGAGCTCATTCTTCTTGTCGTTTTGATTATACACGCCTGTTGCTTTTTATACCAAAAAAGTATGAAGAGAAAAATTTTCTTTCGAAAAAGTTTTGTATTTGATCAAAGCAAATATATATGAAGATGTGCATGTGATTGACATAGGTGCTTCATTAAGTTTATCAGTCTGACAACACACTCGGGTAGAAATGACAGCCTTGGACTTCTTTCAGGTAAGGAGCATGTGTGCTTGCTAATTTTTAAATGGCTATAATGATCCATAAGGGTATCAGCGTAACCCCGTTTAAGACATCTATATAGTTAATCTTCCAATTTCCTTGCGCTGGTTCCCATCAAGCCGAGACTTTCCGATCTGTATTTGGTAAATAAAAGGCAGTCAGCATCAACTAGTATATAACGTGCTCATCCCTGGCTAACCATATTGATATTGTAATTACAGTAGCATATTTATCATATTTTACGTCTTAATGATCCATTTCATATGATGCCGAAACATGTAATGACCACGTTGCACAAAACCATACCAAAGAGTACTGCAGCTCATCAATATGCTATCAAATCCCACAAAAGCAACACACTGTGCGAGAAAAATATTGGGTATTAGAAGGCTCCTGAGATGCTGCCGCAGGTTAACGGTTTATAAAAGCCTCGCGAAATGCTATCGACACATATTAGCATCTCAGTTTCCTCAAGCCCTTCGACAGCCTTTTATTCTAGATGCCAAATCCTCGATGAACTACTCATTTTTGAGCATCTATAACAACATCGAAGAGAAGTGCTATATAGAGAGAGGAGCCATTTTTTATATGTGCGCGGCTACTTCCACTAATTAGTACATCGTGTGTACCTGTCTGATACTATGTAATCACAATTAAGTGTAACACCTCATACAAGCACACCAATACTTCTATCACATTTAATTACTGGTAATTTAAATTAAAGGGAAAGATTTTAAAGCAAGTTTATAATGTTGACTTTTATAATAAGTGTGTGGAGCAGCTTTTGACCACTGCCTAATTGCAATGTTTCCCGGAGTTATCAACGGTTAGGTGGCAATATCTTAATTTTTCAAAAAGATTGTCCATTCGAGCTCAAGAAGAGTAAAAAGAGAGAATCAGAGAACGCATTGCAAAATCCACTACTGTGGCTAGGCTGACCGTTTATAGATCAAAAGTTTCTAACAAAGCAATGTACTAAAAGCACTTAACACCCAACCTGCCAGGGCTCTACTTACAAGGTAGCAATATTAAAGTATGCGTCCGGACTCTTTGACACAAAAGGGCTACATATTACGCACCTGCGCATAACAACCTGCGACCGTCAAATGGGTGATATTGATTGGATCAAGTGTAATATATAGGAACAGAGTGTCCAACAGGGATTGTTGGTCCACTTGACTTCTTGTAAATATCTTGCCGCTAAAACAATGATGGGATCCTTGGCAATGGCAATTCTGCTCTGTATTCTGCTGCGCCCTCACCTTCAACGTATGAGGAAAAAACACTGCTGCCTATGTAACTACAGTACTTCCATAGATCGCCGCACACATTTATTCCTTGTTTTTGTTAAAACAAACATTCATCCTCCTCGTCCTCATTTCTAACCGCGCAATTCAATCGCACCCTTAAATTTTTTTGTAGCTCATGTGTTCAGTGAACATTTTGGCACTCGAAGCTTTTGTATTTGTTTCGGCCGGGAGGCTGGGCGCGTGCACTGACACGTCTTTCCAAAACAAGCGGCGAAAGTATCGGAGGGTACACCCGCATGATGAAACATAGATTGTGCAAGGTGATACATGCCGATCACTGCTGCTAACATATTTGACTTCTTGACGACAACTGTTACTTACACATCTCTATCCCCTTCCTTTTGCTTTTGTGCTTTTTTACGTAACATGGTATAAGCGGCCCATAAGGCGAGCCAATCTTCCCTTGGTAATAACATCTCATTTCACGAGGAAATGTCTCCTTATCTGCAGCATAGTCCCTCTGAAAGGCATTAC
This sequence comes from Zychaea mexicana, assembly GCF_025766255.1. NCBI lineage: Eukaryota > Fungi > Mucoromycota > Mucoromycetes > Mucorales > Lichtheimiaceae > Zychaea > Zychaea mexicana. Next base: position 540,857 of record NW_026516664.1, read on the forward strand.
CATCAGCAGCAGCGCTTGATCTGAAGCCAAATATTGACTGACAGCTGCGAAACCGCGTTGCTAGACACTGTGCTTCCACCATACAAACTAAGCTATTGTTTTCGTATGTGTCTTTCCCCGGATGTATGATCGTTTAAAAAATGTTTAAACACCATCAGCAGCGCTTAATATGAAGCTAAACATAACTGAAAGCATTTTTTGAAGACACTTTAAGTAATACGGTGTGCACTTATTGCTAGGACAGTTTTTTTTATTACGCCGATGGTTTGTGAGCTTCATGTGCCACTCATGTATGAACTCGACAATATCGGATGAACCAGCGTTCCATTTTTCTCGTGCTTACCCGCTTACAGATTGGATAAGCGGCCGTCGTACACACAGAAGAAAGCAAAAGAGCCCACATCAAGAAAAAGTTGGATGTGCTCTACTTTTGTATATAAGGAAACATATAAGGAGCAGCACGAGTATATGTTACGCTTTCGTGAGCCTGAATTGTATTGACATTTCTATTTGTTTGTTTGTTGTGAGCATACAGACAAAGAGCGAAATAGGATAAGATGCACGCCGTAATGCAAATAAGAATGCCAGCCTTCTTTTCCCCTAAAGTGTGTCCAAAAAGCAATCTGTAGTTGCCTGTCTGTGGCGTTTGCTTATCATTATATGAAGATATGACTGCACCTTTGCTAGAAAGACATGATTAGCGGTATGTATGTAAGTTTCAGCCTTTGGGCTCGGACTCTCCCTTCTATTGAAGGAAGTGTAAACATTACAAGCAACAACAACAGGAAAAGCCTGTGCATAGATAGAGATGATGAAACAACAAGAGACTATTTACCTATTCATCTTCCCGCTTGTTGTTGTTGCTTCTCTTTCTCTCCGAAGATATCTGCATTGATAAAAAGATGATTCGAGTTCTTCTTTTTGGTAAGTAGTAAATACACACTAGGAAGTTGTTGCTCATCTTTTTCACTATAAGGAGTTAGCATACCCAAGGAAACTCATGAATACGTTTAGTCGTTGCCACAGTGTTTTATTTCTGCTTGTACAAATTGCACTACGATACTGGATTTTCGCTGCCTTGCCATGGTGTGATCGAAGAAAAACAATTCAAAAGTCATTATCATCATAAAAGCTGCTATTGTGTCATTTCTCATCCCGAGCATGGTGATGATGAGAACCGCAGTAGCAGCAGTTCAATAATGGCCGTGATGGTTGACAACAAGCCATATCCCTTGGAACCTGGGGTGCGTGGAATACCTCTTTTACACTGTGGAATTGCGCCTATGGCTAATGGCGGCGCTTACTACTATGTTAAAACCCACATCGGCAACAGCAACAGCAGCAGCAACAGCAATAATGATGTCGCAATGGCACTTACCATCGACGAGCGCGAGCATTTTGTCAGGCGAAGAGATCATCGACTCCATCTACCACAGCAATACCGTCGTGAAAATGACGGCTACGATGACCTTCTTGCACGTTTAAAACGGATGAGAAAGTACCGTCAGCCGACACATGACTTTTACAATCGGACACAAAACAAATGGCCTATCCGTCCTTTGCCTCAACTTTATAAGCCGCTCTCGGCAATCCATCGCGTCGATCCAACTCCTGTTACTACGATGGACCGTCGTACCAAATACTACACAGACGAAGTGCCAACAATCTATTTTATTGCAGACCCAGCTGAGATAGCCTCGATGCATGAACATAGAATGGAGAAAATCAAAGTAACAGCCAGAATGTTTTACATTAGGTAAAAGTGAAATTACAAGAAGCTTATATATGTCCATCCAAAAGAACAAAAATATGCTTTTTGTTCGCTCCTATTTGTTTAAATAAGCTAATGTAAATCTGCATGTAGCTCTTCCCAAATACATGAATTCTCGAATGTTAGGCTCAGGGTTGCCGGGCGGAGCTCCCGATCCATACCTAAACTGAGCTATGATATAAAGATCCGCAAACAAGCAGATGCAACTCTGAATGGATACCGTCGTCTCAAACTGCGTGCCTTCGGCTACGACCCTTCGTATATACGCGAAAATTTGGCTTATCGAGTATTGGAGTCTTTGGGTATGCCTGCTTCATCTTTCTCTTATGTCAGGTATGTACTGTGTACCTCATTGTACCGACCGAAAGTACTGTGGTGTATGCGAAAAATCATGAACGGCCAGAGTACTGTAACTCATGATATAACCGCGTCAGGAGTTAATGTGCTATCGCTATATTAAAAATCAAACAACTTTACTTTGTTCTCTAGAATGTTTATCAATGATCAAGCAATCGGTCTCTTTGGGTTGGTAGAAGCTTACACTGATTCGTGGCCACAGAACGAGTTTGGGTATGGCCAAAACGAGTACCAACAAGGGTTCCTGTATCAAGCCAAGTCCGTGAAAGTTCTTGGTAGACCGACACAGTATATCTCAGATTTACGATATCACAACAGCAGCAGTAGTAATGACGACAATGAAAATATCAGCAATCCAAAAGAGTATCCTTATGCTCAGGGACAGTACAAGATTAAGGCTAAACCATCGCTCGGTGACAGCTCATTTATTCCGCTTGCCGAACTTATAGAATTTATTGCTCAAGCGCCTACAGACGACAGTCCGCAAACAATCAGAGAGTGGCAACAACATCTTGATATGGAAAGCGTCCTTAGAAGGTATATCTCCTATCCTATAATCATCAAATATTTAAAATATATGGATACATGACTACCAAGAAACAAACTCTCATAATATCTATTATATATCTACTTGAATGAAACAAGTTTGGCACTAGAGATCATAATTGGTTTTGCAGACGGATTCATTAGCATGGCTGATAATTACTGCTTGTACCAAAACGGATATAATTCGACTCAATTTATATTTGTTCCGGCCGATTTGGATTCTACGTTTGGACAGACTTTACTACCAATATCTCAGATGCTTGACGGCGACTACACTCAGTATCCAGGGTTCCAAAACCGCGGTTTTCTCAACAAGATATTACAAGTACGGCCGTTCAAGGATCGATTTGAAAGCTTGCTCAAGAATATCGCTAGAAGACTCATCAATTTGGATGTCTTGGACGAAACCATTGATGATCTGGTGACTATGCTCAAACAAGATGTAAAATGGGATCAGTCGCTTCCTCGTGTTCATCCCGGCGGCCCAATTAAGCTCTGCAACCCTCAGATGCCGGACGACAAGAAGAATACCAAAGAGACGACACATATTGGCGCGATGACACCAATGCCTATTACGAGTGCTATAGAAGATACTGGTTACCGAATAGATGCTGCCGCGTTTCCTATATTTGGGGATGCCGTCCGCGATACCTGTAAAATTCTGACAACCAATCGTGTCACTTTTACAGCGGCAGTGTATGAATCGACAGGTCATATTTCACTTGCAGGAGTCAAGGAATATATAGCTAACAGTAGTCGTGCCATACGAAATTTTTATGGCATTTCATAATCCTGGAAACTGCTATATCATTAAAATATGTGTTAATGTATATCTTAAAAAAAAAGAATGTACAGTAATATTTTGCTTGCCTACTGCTTTCTTTCTTCGCGATTACAGTATTTATCAATTCTCGTTGCGCAGTTCTCATTATAAATTATCCATGTGTGATATTACGAATGGTATATATGAAAAAAATAGTCGTCCCTATATATAATAAGAATTGAGGAAGCACTCTTTGCACTATAGAGATAGCAGCAGTTTAAGCAGGGGAGTTGCTTCATGATCCATGGTTGTCGTTGATTTTATAATAAAAATTACATATTTTTTGGATACCACCGCGGCGCTGTTCACAGCATCGAGTCCACACAATATATATATTTTATATATGCATAACTGATGTTGATTATGTATACATGGTTCTAATTCTATATAAAAACTCTGTTACCTCTGAAGAAATGATTCCAACTACAGTACTGTAATGTGAGAGCTTACAATGAAATAATAATTAAAGTGTTAACAATGATCGGGAACTGCATTGATTAGTTTTTAGGTCATTTTATTTCGACATGTAGGCAAGATCCTCTATCGTTTTTAAGACGACTAGCAGCATTTCTTTTCCGGCAAACTTTCTCATATGTAAAACTCGTTTCCGTTTTCGTTTTGATGGACGGCAGCGAAAAATAACTTCAATTCTTAGGATAGCACGGCATGATTTGTACCCTTGTTACTACAACTAACAGATGACCGGTGCGTTCTTCGGCAAGTATTTAATAGCACATTCGAATATCCAGAAACGTATATTACGGAGGGTGATTGACTTTTATAGGACGATAACCTACGTGTTCACATCTTAAAGAAGAAAGCCATTTCGTTGCCATGGAGGATTGCTCAGTAATGAATTGATGAAAAATGCATTGATCTCAGTGCGACAAGCTGGACGGATGTTACACAAAAGGCTGAGCATGCGTAAGGTATAAAAAATTCCAGTGCATAAAACTGTACTGTACTCCCATTATCTCTTTGCTCTCACAGTTCCATCTATATCATAGCCGCTATCGTTATTACATCCTTGAATTATTATAGAAAAATAATGTCAACCGAACGCATCTTCGTTACCGGACCCACTGGAAAAGTTGGATCCCTTGTAGTTCGGGAACTCATTAAACGAGACGTATCCGTCACTGTCTATGCTCGTTCTCCAGAAAAGGTGCAGAAAAACGCCCATACGACCGTGGTTCAAGGCGATTTCAACGACTTGACACCATTTGAAAACGCCATTTCCGGACACACCCGCTTGTTCTGCTCGTTGTGGGCACCGCCGACGACGCAAAAACCAAAACCGAGCTTGCACAAAAGGCATATGACGCCGGTGTAAAGCAGGTGGTAGACCTTTCAGCAATAGAGCTGCCTTGGCGAACCTATGCTCTTACCAACGTACTTGAACAAGCAGAGGAAAAAATCTTCAACTTGCCGAACCGCGGTAGCTATGTTTCTCTGCGACCCACGAACTTTATGACCGATACTCTTTATGTGGTGGATTCGATCAAAACCAAAGATGCCATTATTGATGCGGCTAGCCCGGAAGAACTGCAAGAATGGATCTCCCCACGAGACATAGCTGAAGTCGGTGTCAATGTTTTGCTCGATCCGGTGGAAAAACACGGTGATGCCGCGTATGAGCTCATTGGTGACCTTATCACTCCGGTGCAGCGTGCAGCTATTCTGACCGGTGCCGTGAGGCGAAAAATCACTTACAAGCAAATTCCTGTCCAAGAGCTGTATGACTTCTACTTGAAAATGTTTAATTTTTATGCTCTGGCGTACTACTTGGCGGCCTATAATCGCACCAACCCTGTGGTTCGCGGTCTGCCGATACTGCTTGGCCGAGAACCCGAATCGTACGAGGCGTGTGTTGCCAATAACAAACAAGCCTTCCAATAGTGCATACAGTAATATCTTTATAGATAGTTAGCATTTGTATTCTCGTATAACACAAAACAGTGGTTAATGCGTACTTTATTTCAAATAACTGTTTATGCAATCCTGCGTAATGTATAGTTACCCGTAAAGCAAAAAACAGACCAAGTGGTCCAGCACCAGAGATCAAGACGTCAACGTTCTCTTACCATCCTTTTTTCCTGACTCGTGGTGATTTAAGAGTTGTTGCTGTTGCTGTTGTAACTTAGCGTGTAGTAGTTATCAGATACGTAAGCTGGAAGAACCAGCAATCGGAAGTACACAATTGCTTAAATAGTACTAGAAAAATAAGGCACGGTGGTTTCGGAGCCAAGACCTCTGCTTCTTCCAGTATGAAGCATATTGACTCAGAGGAAAGGAGTTTTCGATTTTCGTCACCCTTATTTCCTACGAATTCGCTCTATGCAGATCAGAACCCCTTTTTCGGGTTATTCGGTGCAACACCAACCGAATTTACTAAATTGGCAAAATCCTAATACCAGAAACTAAATCACAGTACCGTTAAGTACGTGCAACTTTTATATTTAGATATCTCATGTACTACTCTTGTGTGAAAGGGATTGTTATCTGAAAGAGAACAACGTTTATTCGATTAGTGATATTGATGAGTATATATAGTAGTAGGGGCTAACTGTCACATCTTGAAAAAAAGGAACGTTCTTCCTCAATATCAGGCGCTGCGAAATTTGTCGCGAGTTTGCGATTGCCCTAACTTTTTGAAGAGAAAACTCTTTGTTGTGTGTTTGCATGACAAATTATCTGTTGTCCTATACTCTTCATTGCTAACATGTTTAAAGAGAAATTGTCAAATAATGAGATGTGTACGCTGATGACACTTTACAACCCACTTTATTCATGAAAAGGTGCACAAGATAGTTTAAGCGCGCAAAACATTTATCTTTGCATTTCACTCATATAAGCTATTCCACGCATTCAAATTTTCCCAACATATCATGTTCGCATGGCCAACCGGAGCAGCAAGGAGTTTGACTACGAGGATCACAAACATTCCCAGTAGCAATACAAGTGCCACTATCATCAGCAGAAACCAGCACGGAAGCCAGCATTGAGGCCAAAACCACGGAAAGAGAAAGGCGTTGGAGAGAGAAAACTTGAACCATGTTTGTCTTGTTTACTATAAGCGTGTACATATAAATTATGGTAGTTGAATAGATTTAAAGGTACATAGTAGTGAAATTAAGAAAAGATGACTTACAATGAGTGAGGATCACAAAAATATTTGATATAGAGCAAAAGCGTTCTGTAGAAAAACGAGCCTTTTATACTAAAAGACTGACTGTAATTCTACCTCTGCAAGGTAAAAGGGGCTAGGAAATGTAACGCCATCTGTAGAGCATACTGCATTGTAACTTCCTATGATACAGAAGTAAAAACCATATGCATTAAATCAAGCCCAGCCCTTCCTTATTACGCCACACAAGGATCATCAATTGAGCACATCTGGCTATATATTTATATTGAAAAAGTTGACGAAAAAGTAACACTACAGATGATACTCTCTACCTATTAACTTGACAGCCCATTACACAAATGTTGAATATAAATACTATTATTCTAAATGTGCTGACAGCTAATGTATTTCTTGGAGAAGAAATCTCATACCTTCTCTGTATTCTGCGTCGTATATGTGGAAATGAAGATCATTATGCATGATTGCGTCTATGCAGCACATCACTCCTTAAAGTATGTATCTGTGCAGATGCAGATATTTTGGGATCATCGCCACATATATCAATTCACCTACAGCCAGACTCCGTTTTTTGCAGTTCAAACAGCATTTAGGTGAAGATGGCAAAGTGGCAACATCCTTTATGATAGGCAATTTGCCAGCAATAATAAATCGAAGGAAATATGAATATATACAGCGGTTCCCCGTTTAATTTCACACTCAACAAGATAAACCCTCAATTAATACGGTAAGTGTATGCCGTATATGTACATAAGAGTAAAGGTAATGAATATGATTTCGTGTGTTGGGTGGATACGAAAACTAAGTTGTATAAGGTACATTACAGTTTTGGTGATGGGAGCAAGATGTTGTGCTAATAGATTGTAACCTTAGGACTTGTTGGCAGCAGCGACAAAAAATGATTTGATGTCCGCTGTTTTCGGCGCTGCAGTCGTCTTCTTCTTTTTAGCATTTGTTGGGTTTGTACTGCTTTTGCTCGCCTTTGTCGCCGTTGTGGTCTGTATTAATGACATATGATTTGGTATATCAATATCAAACCAATGACGAGGGGGACCGAATGAGAAGAGAAAAGGTCCATGTGAAATCTCTTACCTTTTTGTTTTGAAACTTTTCCAACAATGCCAGGGCCTTTTTTAGCCCTGTAGGAATAGGTGAAGTTTTCAACTCATCGCTAGTGACCCACTTGACTTGTTCTTTGTCATCCACAACAGTTCCCTCCGAAACATGGATCCATTCGACATGATACACCTTGCGAATATGGGAAAAAAGATGCACAACGTTTCCAAGATCCTGTCTCTGTGATACTGCTCCCTTTGCAGTGATGTCCAGGTCATAACGTTCGCATAGATAGTCGCTTGCCTTGACTGCTCGTTCATTGTAAGTTGTGGTCAAACTTCCCAATTCTAAGCTTGGAAATTCCCATAGCCCTGCCAATAATCCCGTATCCGGCCTTTTGGAAATCAAGAACTTCGAATCAAGTTGGATGATATAGACTGCGCATTCTAATAACAATGTAAAAAAAGGTCAGAAAGAAAGATGCACAGCTAGTCCTCTTGATCTTCCCGTACTTTCTCTTTTAAAATATTCTAACCTTCATTTCGAGCCTTCTTCTTTTCTGGCTTTGCCGGATATCTATTGAAGCATATTTCAATCTAAATGTTATGTTTTCTGAATGCAATATCATACCTAGTGACAGCATAATCTTCGTCTTCGCGCAAGACTGTTTGTATTTCAGGGCAATGAGCGCACTCTAAAGACAATCGTGGTGTAAATCAATGAGCGTTGTAAAACAAGCAAGGTAAAAAGAAACATTAACTTACCATGTTCCATTTCCTCCCGTTTGCGCTTCTTTTGTTCCCAGAACTTCTCTGCTTTTAATCGTGAATAGACGTCTCGTTGTGTAAAAGCATAACAGTTGCTTTGTAAAGGACAAGATCCACATTGAGGATTCTGTGGAGTGCAAACAGTTGCACCTAGCTCCATCAACGCTTGATTAAAATCGCCTGGCCTTTCCTTTGATACTAATTTCGCAGCAATTTCCCTTATAGGGGTATTTGATTCACATAAGTAACAGAGTCTAAGTCTAGCATCTGCTATGGAACCGTTTCCTACCAAAACAACTCGACAGTACTGGATTTCTTAGGATCGGCACCAATGGCACGCAGACGAGCAATAACACGGATTACGTTACCGTCAACGACAGGTACACACTGGTTGAACACAATGGATGCAACAGCACCAGCCGTATACCGTCCAACACCAGAGATGTGTTTTTGCAAGTCGTCAGCATTGTTTGGCAAAGACCCATCGAATTCATTGCACACTTTTTGCGCACCCTCCCATAACCGACGTGCCCGAGAGTAGTAGCCTAATCCTGCCCATAGCTCGTTAACTTTCTAAATACATGTTCTTTTTAGGTTATTTGTACAGTATCCTGTGGAACAATAATCAGATAAATTGAATTTGTACCTCAATATCGGCATTCGCCAATGCTTGCATCGTTGGAAAAGTTGTCATCCATCGCTTGTAGTACTCAATGACAGTAGCAACTTGCGTCTACGATGCTTCTATCAACCAATCTATACAGAGATACTTTCAAGGTATCAAGATTTTGGATCCTCTCGTTTACCTGTTGCAGCATGATTTCGCTCACCCAAACTATAAAAAGGGAAAGGGAGAGGACGTGTCAGACGCCATAATGGCAACATGCTTTTTTCTTTATCTTCCAAGCAAGCATAATATATAGCATATACCTTCATATGCTCTTTGGCTGAGAGCCTGTTGTTGTGTTTGCGCAAAAATATTAGGTATCTATTCGTCCTTGGGAGCCAAACTATATAAAATGACAGGTGATCGCTAACCTCAAAGTCGAGATCGGTACGCGTTGGTTTACGCCAAGGCATATTCGTTCGTTTTTCGCGATCGTAGTAATCAAGCAATCGCTCTTGGATCAAACTTCGATCTTGAGCAGACACTGTATGGTACAAATTGCCGTGAGCGAGACAACCTGTTTGAACGCAGTCTTCAATATCAAGTTCGTTGATTGTCATGTTCTTTGAGGCTTTCAGCAACAAAAAAAAAGAGAGAATGAAAGGTTGCAGGGGCGGAAGCGAAGTTACCAACAATTGAAAAGGTTTGTGTAACATAGATCGGAAAGCAACAATGAGTGTGCACAAAATAAAACATAACAGACGAGATATGTATACGGTATCCTTCTTTTAATGCTTTTAGCACATACAAAAGCCTGTGCATTTTCTCTATGATTCAAAGCTCTTTTCCCAGAAACTAGTTTTTTTTTGAGAAGCAGCTGCTACTTGCTTGTTGGATTGTGTAAGCCATCGAATGGCAGCCTTCATCCCAGGGTAAAGCAGGCCTACATTCAACTTCCACCATTCTCTATTATATTCCATTTGTCGTTCGTATGCCTTATCCAAAAAGTCCTTGTAGAATATTGACAGTGCTTCTGGTGTTACGTGCTCTCCGTTTTGTTTTACTATATAATGGTACCTGATGCGTCAATTTATCTTAATTCACAGATATCTGTCTATCTGCAGTGTGCAAGGAGCTCAGTCCTTGTGTAGCTTACAGTTGTTTTCATATTCGGCTTTGGCGTCCACAAACATTGTATTGTTGTTCGTCCAAAATTTCTGGTTGAATTCGTCCACTCGTTCGCGTAGTTCTCGCCATTCCTTTTCCTGCATAAAGCAACAAAGATTTTCAGGTTATCTCGTTGCTCACGAAGCTACATATATGGTTTAAGAATTGAATTTATGTGAAAGAATAATCAACATACGGCTTCCGATTCATTAGGCGCGACATAGTAGCGTACAGGTCGTAAATTGGAAACGGGATCAGGTGTACCAATCATGTCGGCAGCCACAGGCGTTAGTAAAGAATCCGTAGAATGTGGTCGTGCATTTGAATACTGTCGTTTGGCTATAGAACGTGTGCATTTACAGACTTGTTGCTATATTTTACAAAGTGCTAGTAAGATTGAGAGTGAGAAATAACTTGACGAATATCAACCATTTACTCACACGAACAAGAGTTGACATTTTGACTTTTTCGAGTATTAAGAAGGCAACAAAAAAAATTCATCAAAACATGTGGTCAGACGACTGGGGTTCAATCAACCGTCTGAGCCTTATAGATTTTTAATGCGCACTATGTGCACAAGTTGCTTTACATGAGGATGTACAAGTTATATTAAGTATCTTACAATTCCATTTGAGTGCATGAGTATCACGACATATCAAATGGCTCTCGATTCAAAAAGTTATCTAACACAAGTTGATCTAGAGTACTCTGCACTTCTCGTGATGATGATTCTGGGCCGACTTGTTGCTCTTGAATGCGTTGCCAGGAGAAAATCAAGTCTTAGTAGAGAAGGCTCTTTTTCTTGTTGTGAAGAAGATGAGCTTGATGTTGTAATATTGGAAATTGATGTGCTGCTAACGGTGGTGGTGGATCCCAAGTGATGGTTTATCTTGTATAGCTGCCCTTTGTCTGATTAACGTTGAGGAATCTTCAAATGTCAATTGGCTAGCAAGCTGTTCAAGGACTACTGCGTTCTGACATTGGTTGACTACATCATCTTTTCTGTACAAATTTGCACATCGTAGCAAATTTCTACGTGCCTGCAACTGAGTATCCAGGTCCTCGCTATTGTAATTTCGCAAGAAAACAGTGGCACATTGCGCGACCGTGCTAATAGCAATTTAAAGAAAACAAGAAGCTGTTATTATCATAGGAAATAAAGAGGCAAAAATAAGCACTGATCATTGTTTTCTTATTACAACGGTACATAGCACTTACTAATCTTTCATACACGGCATACCCATTACTGGTGTCTGATCCAAAAAGTCGATAATATTTATGGCGATCGTAGTGCAAAAGCTCAACAACTGGCTTTTGTCAAACATCGTTTGTCTTGATAAAATAAGTGGTCGATAAAGAAGCAGCAACGCATTGTTGTAAAACATGTCAAACGTTTCTACAGCCACAGAGAAAATTAGAGTTGTTAAACTCAACTGCACTGTTTTGTCAGTTGATGTCATCAATAAGCACTTGAAAATTACATACCGGTTTCATATCGAAACCCTGTTTTTCTCATATCTGCTTCTTGTCTCCATGTAATGAGTGCTGTATCCAAATTGCTCACTACATCAATGTCGATACCATTCCAGTTATTAGCGGGAGAGACGGCAGCAACCATCTTTTGTGTAGGTATATAGAGAGACAAGAGAACACGACCAATCATCTGTGCCAGAGGAATAATCTGTAGATGTGAATTGAAGATAGGCCGTTGCTCACGAATATCTGCATCAGTCTCAATCAGTAACTGTGGGATACAACCACTCGAGTATTTATCCATGACAGCCCGATCTCCTCCAACTTGGTCGTCATAGTTGTCTGGCGCGCTTTCATAGACGGATGACAGTTCGACATCGAAATCTTCCTCGCGGATAGTATCATAAACGGTTTTCCAGTTGCTGCCGCGGAAATCTTGTCCCACAAATTCAGAGTATATGCTAGTCGTCTTCGTGTTTCTTGCTCATATTTTGGGAATCTTTGTAGATTTGGATCACGAAATAACTCCAAATCTTGACCCTGATCAAATATAACTCATCATGATGCATCAGATATTTCCTTCCTTTCAAAGTTATAAATGACTTGATGATAGAAGATAAAGACTATGATTAATTTACCATGCGGATTGCCTATGCAGTGAGCACGTTGATGCGTGGTCCGGTAAACGATTTCCGTTAGAGCGCTTGATGACAAATTAAGCTGTAACATCCTAAACCCAATTTAAATATTACCGCTCCTAGTATTAACCTAAAAAAAATAACATGGTATTCATGACAGTATGTATATATATTTCTAGGTTAGTATTCAAAATGACTTTTATTTTTGGCGTATATTCAAATCAATTTACCAGTTGGCCGATGTTCCTTCACTATCTGAGTTCGGTGCAAGCATTGCCATCAGAAGCAGTGTCTGTATCGCGCTGATACTGGATCGCTGAAAGACCAACTCCTTGACCTTTACCATGGCTTTTTCTCGTAAATGTCGTCCTACTTTGCGCTCCAACGCATATTCCTCCATCGATTTTGTTTTGTTCATAAATTGACAGCCGAGAGCGCACACCGCATAAAAAAGATGCTTTTCAGGTGGTTGAGGATGCTGGTAGTAGTACTGCATTAAAAATGATCGCCTATCAATGAGTGTTAACCTGGGGTGAGGGAATTCAAAAAAGCTAACAGAAATAAACATAATGTCCAGATTTTCAATGGTTAAGCAATATTTCTAAGATGAGAACACGGACCACCATATATGCTTACGCTGTCAGCATGCGCTCTGTCAATTCGGTCGTCAAGTTAGGACTGTAACGCATGATGCATTTGTAAGTCTCCAAGGTTTATGCGTGCCTGTACACACAGGAGCAGCTCCGTCTGCAGTTTTGATGTGCTTTTCCAATATAAAAAGATGCCAACCTTTGTCCTGAAAAGTATCATTACGCACAAAAGCCAAAGAAAGAAGTAGCTCAGTTGATATTTTTATTCAAAGAATATAACAAGGTAAGAAGCAGCAGCAGCATTAAACATGTTATTAGGCAAAATCATAGGGAAAGCTACACCAAATAAATTTTCACTCTCGGCGTCTTGACCGACAGAAACACTACAGTATCATAATACAAGCGAAATTCGTTGAGTCAAAATCCCACTTGATATTCGTTGACCATACTCAAGGTTTTATTTTTTTATTTTCTTAGGCGCGCTAAAGGAGCGTCGAGTTTTATTACAGACTACGTCATATTGAGCGGTAAAAAGAAGTGACATAAATGCTTTAAAGTACATACTTAGAAGGAATACAGTCTCGTGTATAAAAACTAGAGTGCTTTGAATGACATACTGTACTCGAGGTGTGAACATTGACAGAGTTGAGCTAACCGGGGTTCCATATTTTAGACAAATACAGTTTTTCATCGACTTAGTAGACACAAAGAAGTTTAATACAATTTAATGATGACATAAGTATATCAAAGGATCTCCATGAATAGCGATTCCCAAGAGACTGTGATAATATCGCTTATATGCTTCCAAGAAGAAAAAGTATTTACAAGCAGAAAGGAAGAATTATAAATTGAGAGTATATACGGAGGAATACAGGCACAAAGCAAAGTGATAAAGATGATGATGAATTATACAGCAACCACTACTAATATACAACATCCTTATTGTTCAGTGTTGAAGTAAGAAGGAATCGCTAGGAAAAATAGTGGTTATTGTACATATTTGTTGAATCCAAACACATCCAAGCAGACAACGGTATCGACCTTGATGTGTTCTCGGAGGTCATATCCATCCAACTGAACTTGGCCGACGTATCCCGTTTGGGAATTATCTTCCCCTTCACTCATGTCTGTTACTGCCACCAACATTCGGTCTTCAGGATCTACCCGATGATTTTCAATTAAACCTTCCCGTCGATTGAGGCAATGGATGGTGTATCGAATGCGTGGTTGCTTGGGGATAGTGGTTGAAGTAAATTGGGAAGGTGCTGAGCAGCGACGACGGAGCGTGGATGGTTGTGTTGCTGATGATGGCACTAACGCTACTTTTGAAGCAGGCGTTGTTGGCTGTGATGAAGGCATTCCAGCTGTGGGTTGCCGTGATAGCGCGGGTATTCTGTTTTGGTGATGGTGTGCCGCCGACATCACTGAGAAGTTGTTGTTGCTGCCTAGTTGCGCTCGTTGTAGTTCAAAGCGACAAACCAAAACCCGACTGTCTTTGTGGGTATCTCGTTGACTGTCATCATTAACAACTCTGCTAATGTTGCTTCCATTAGTATCACTATCGTCGTCGTCGTCTTGGATAACCAATAGATGGTGGGGAATCACTTGGGCCTCAATTTGAATGCGGTACGTTGTGCCCCAGATCACTTCAGGTTGCGAATAAAACGTCTTTCGCCAAATGACATCCTGGTATATGTGCTTGCCATACCGATGTGCCTGTGGTGCACTGTTGTTGTCGTGTACGTCATGCGACTGCTCGTCGTGGGTATCTGGATTGTTGTCATCATTGTCGCTCAGAGTTCTGGAAAATGATGCTTGTTTTGGTAGCTCTGTGGGTGGCGGCGAGCCAACCACGAGTTCTCCAACCTTATGATCGCCGATTTCATCGTCGTCCTCCAAGTTCACGATTTCCTCTTTTCCCTGATTTTCTTCTGGTTCATCGACATTGCCATGCTGTTCCGCTAATAATTCTTTGGGAGGCGAATGCCCCTCGTTCACCGGATTACCCGGGCTATCATCATCATCATCATCCGCCCTCGATGATGATACGTTTTCGTCCCGGATCCAGCCATTTTCAGTACATGGTGGTGACAACGTTATAGTCATGCAGAATCGATACTTGGCCGTTCCTAGCAGTATCTGTCGTCGATAATCGTCCGAATCGCTGACATCAAAGAAATCATTCAATGCTGCGTGTCGTTCATCACTATCTTCTTCATCGATATCGTCGTCGTAGCTATAGCCACGCATCGCAGGAAGTAGAAGTTGTTCAAACTGTTTCTGTTGCCATAGTGCTCGAAACACGATTTCATCATCAACGATCCCGTCCCGGTGAACTTTGGTGAGCTGGTCAAGCGTCATGTTGCTGTAATCGATTGTCGTTTTTAGCAAATGGGAAAGGACCGTTGCTTTATCAATGATACCACCTGATGATGCATCTTCAGCCAAGCTTTTGAAAGGGACTGTAGCTGAAAAGCTGAGACGGGCAAGCTTGCTGGCACGATGAGGAGAGGTGTAATCTGACGCGAATTCATTCGATGGTATGCGCTTTCGTTTTCTTGAACGGATGTCAACGGCTGTAATTGGCTTCGGTTTGACAAAGCCAGAAAGGCGCTTGCGGTCTTGATCCACAGGGCCGTTCTTTGTCCAAGTGATTTCTCCGACGGATCGCATGAACAGAGACAATACTTCGCGAATGAGACAATATCGATCATACTCGCATCCAACAAACAGCATATCCGCGTTAAGAACATCGGCCATGTAATCGACTGGCAGCTCGCTCAAAACTTCTGGTTCGTCTGGACCGTGTCGCAACAGTAGCAATAGTGCCGCGTCCCTAAGCTGCAAGTACGCGTGATGACTTCGTGGCAGTTGACTAATGTGTTCCAGGTCGCGTATAATCGTCTCCATGGACAGCTGCTGTTCGATATACTTTTCCACACATGATGTTGCTAAGTCGTCCAGTCCGAACAGTATAGCCATGACTAGAACACGTAAGGTATCTTGGTCTTCCAACGTTTGAACGAGTTCTTGTCGGTCATATGCGTACATCCATCGTAATGCGAATCGAATGTGAGAGGAGAGAATGTAGTTTGCAAGCGGCTTGACCGTACCACCTGACGGTTGTTGCTCAGTTTCTTCTGCTGTTTCTGTTGGTACTTGTGATGGTATTGACAAAGACGGCGACGGTACTTCAGGGCGTTGCCATTTGCGACGAATGATGAGCTGGAATGGTGTCAGTACAAATCCACAACGAAGTAATGCCCCAGCCAAATCGATCTTTAGCACTTTTGATTCAACTTTTTGGAGAGGATTTGCTTCAGTGTCGCTGTTCTTATCGCTGTCTTTATCGTAAACGTAAATAGTTGTGTGGCTGTGCAGTTCGTTCACGTTGTTCAATATTTTGTGGAAGAACGGAGATTGCGAGACAATGTTCTTATGGACCTCGAACCGCATGCTGAATGGATGGGTAGGATGAATAACGTCGAGTGACAAATCAGCAAATGCTGAATCGTCAAATATGGTTGCCATGTGGCGTTCCAGGCGTGGGCGTGATTGGGCACGTTGCATGGTGTTGTGAAGAAAAAGAGAAGGGTTAAAGACAATTGCCTTCAAAAATTACCTTTTACTCACCCTTCACAGTATCACACTCAGTTTTTTTATTTTGGCGTTGCTCTTGGCCTTGGTATTACTACACCTATATGACAAGTTACGTTCATCGATACTTCGTTTGTGAACTCATGCTCCTTCGGCTTTAACCGTCCTCGATTTTCATATGTTGCACATTATGCAAATCGTGTTTTACTGACTCGGTAGGGATATGTCCATACATATGTTGGGGAATGTTTTTCTAGTACCTTATCATCACCGTAGCATACAAACGTATGTAGGTATCCTGATACGTAGAGGAAAATAGAGATATTGATAAAAAAAAGAGTTTGTATGTCGCATTCTCGGAATAGATGCAATGAGTTGTAAGTCGCTGCAAAAACCACATACTCCAAGTACTTTTTAGTACAAGGCAATGACAAAGATACTAGTATGAGCAGCGCGGAAGAGCAGTGACAAACGTTTGTGTATAAACTAGCATAGAAATGATTCCCTCGTACTAGCAAAGGTCTATCTCAAATAGACGACTCTACTACAGTTTTTGTTGCAGCAGTACTAGACAAAGCATACTTTTTCTGCTTCTGCTTCGGTCGAAGCTTGCTGACTTTATGCACATCCTTCCATCTACAACTAAAATCCACTGCTATATAGATAATACAAATGGTATAAGAACACTGTATACAAGTCGCCTCCAAATTGCTACCGTTAAATATAGTGATACGGGTCTGTTACGGTAGCATCAGTGAAAAGCTATGTTTGACATCGCGTACCGATGATGCTACTAATCAGGTATGTCTTGAAATGTTTCATACGCTTCTTTTTGATACATCAGCCAGTCAGTTTATGCAAAATATAAACACTTTAAATGTCTGTGTTTTTAGAGCGAGCTGATCCATATGAATTATCGAAGGTTTTGTCCCTCAATTTTTTAATGCCCCGTCGACACGAACTTTTCTCCTCTGCTATTGTTTCAACATGGAAATTCCCATATCAACAACGCTATTAAAAGATTTCAAAGCAACCAAAACATTCAAAGATAATCAGAAACCCATTACATCGATATGTTTTAATGACACGGGCGATCTATGTGTTACCTCAGCACAAGACGAGAGCTTAAATGTATATGATTGCAAGGATGGCGAGTAAGTCTTTTCTAAGGGCATCTAGTCAACCCGCCAGGTAAAAAGAGAAGTCTAACAAAAAGTTGGTGGATGCAATCAGAAAGCGATCGACTCTTTTTAGTAAAAAGTATGGCGTTAATTTGGCAAGATTTACACACGCAAGCAGCAATGTTGTATATGCTTCCACTAAAGAAGATGGTAAGTTAGTAATAACATGGTATGAAGCCTAGCTCTCTTTCTGTGAGTAAGAACAAGAACACTGACGCGTCTTTTTTTGCCTCTGTGATGGGATATGTAGATACGCTACGTTACCTGTCTCTACATGATAATAAGTATATCCGCTACTTTCGAGGCCATAAACAAAGGTACCGTGGTCGAGTACGACGAATAGACACTTTACGCGTTATTAACTCTTGCTCTGTGATTAAGGGTGGTGTCGTTAGAAATGTCACCTTTAGACGATAGTTTATTGTCAGCATCTTTGGATAATACTGTACGATTGTGGGATTTGCGATCGTCGGCTTGTCAGGTACATCAGAGAGTAACTGGATAGTATAGTTAGCGGATTAGTAGTGTAAAAGAAGGACACATTGCTAATAAAACATTATTTTCAGGGAGTTGTCACCACGACTGGTCGTCCCACCGCTGCATTTGATCCTGCTGGCCTAGTATTTGCAGTGGGCACTAACTCAGGAACTGTCAAAGTATACGACTTACGAAATTACGAATCTGTAAGAGAAAGCCTCCTTTTAAATTTGAGGTAGGGACTAAATAGATATATGATGTACTTAAAATCCTTTATTTTTTGTTTGCTTGTAGGGTCCTTTTGCAACATGGAATTTACGCGACGACTACTACTACCCAGATGGCATCCCAGATTGGACAGGGCTTAAATTCTCAAATACTGGAAAGAGCATATTGATAAGCACGGTTGGACAGACCAATTATCTCATTGATGCGTTTGAGGGCCATGTAAAGCAGCGGTTAAGTGGTCATTCGCGTCTTTTGGAGACCTCATATGGAGAAGAAGCGGGCTTCGCTCCAGACGGTCGATTTGTGTTTGCAGGTAAAAAGCGGTAGTGAGGAAGAATATATACATCACAAATCAAATCCAAATTTCGTTTTTATTTAACTCATTCAACTGTACTATAAATAGGTGGACGAGATGGAGATCTTCATATATGGGATTTAGAAAATCCTGCGAATGTGGCAGGTCCTATCCACGACAATCGGCCTATGTGTACGTTAACAACGCCGCATGCCGGAAATATTCGAGCGGTCGGATTCAATCCACAGTATATGATGATGGTTACTGCTTCGGATGATCTTGTAAGTAAGAGAACTTGTTCTTATAGTCATGTCTTCCTTTTACGCACGAAAACGATTCTTTGTTCCCCGGACATCATAAAGTTACAAGATGCGCCGGTTTATCAGGATCGGAGATATACACAACGTACACATGTATACACTACATATTCAAAGGGTCGAAAAAGATTGCTCAAACTTTGATTCTTCTAGGCTTTCTGGGAACCTAAATCCGCGTTGGATTTGGCTCGATAGAAACCGAAACAGCATACAGCATGCTCCCGTTACCAGTTGTTTTTATTTTTTATCTTATTGATTTTCGGGCTCACAAGGATGCTCTGCTTCGATAAAAGCAGCATACTCGACATCGTCCATTAGCTGCTCCACTTCGTCATGGTTTGACAGCTTGATTTGGACAAACCACCCTATTGATATGTACATTTAATACTAAATTTCTTTCCCCCTTACACATCTTCCGCACTCATTCATTAAAGGAATCACATACACATCATAGCAACACACACGAGCATATATACTCTCACTTATCCTCACACCTAATACAGTTGTTTCTTTTCCCAGAAATATACCTTCATCTTCGGGGCTCTTGTTGATCAACGCGGGGTAATCCGTAAGCTCTTCGTTGGCATTGATGATTTCTCCCGAGACGGGCGTGTAAATGTCGCTAGCAGCCTTGACAGATTCAATGGCACCAATTTGATCTGTATTATTAAGTTCAAAATTAACAAGATATGTGGTATATTAGTACGAATGCTTATCATCCTGTGTTGCATCGCCCGCGGGGAGTAACGGGGAAGCAGGA
The DNA here is from genome assembly GCF_025766255.1 of Zychaea mexicana. Lineage (NCBI taxonomy): Eukaryota > Fungi > Mucoromycota > Mucoromycetes > Mucorales > Lichtheimiaceae > Zychaea > Zychaea mexicana. The sequence continues at coordinate 560,652 of NW_026516664.1, forward strand.
CTAATTCTATGTAGAAGGTATACTAACCGCCCTTCTTGACCACGTCGCCAATGATGGGTGTTTCGACAAAAACGACATCACCAAGCGATCTATAATTGTTGTTTATTGTTTTATTTACGAGTGGTACGAATACTGTAGAGATACGAAGAAGCTTACTTTTGAGCATAGTCGGTTATTCCAAGAGTACCAAGGCCATTACCGTCAACTGTCAGCCATTCATGCTCCTTGGTGTACACCGTTCTTGCTATTAGATGGAAAAGGGACATCCGCAATCAGCCATACTACTGCGAAAAAGATTAAGGACTTTCCTATCATAGCATACTCATGAGCGATTGACAAGTGCTAAATCGGAAATGGTGGATAACCCCAACTCTGATAATGCGAGTCGTCATCCTGCTAATAGGAGTTGCACATTGCCGTTGACGGCTGCAGGTGGAAGCAACTTGGCGAAACGCACTTTTGAGAAGAAGCATTCTCAAAGGAAAAAAAAATAACAAGAAAGGATTGAACACGCAACAATTTTTATTACGAATTACAGCATCTTCTATCTATCTATCTATCTATATTATTAAAATCTTTAAAAGTTAGCTGAAAAATCCAAAAAAGGAACCTCGGTTCATCCATGTAAATTCACAGACAAGCAAATACTTACGCATAGCATTCCCCAAATTCATGGGGGACCTCGGCCGCACTTTCGACCCGTGGGCACGGGGAATTTAAAATTAAAAGCAGGACTTACGCCCGGAGGCTGCCTGAGTAAAAAAAACAGCCGTTCGCGTGAAACGATGCAAAATCCGAAGATGGGTCGAGACAGAGGCTACTAGGAACTGTGAAAGAAAGCAAAGGGGGAGGGGAGGGGAGGGGGATAAACTATATTAAGAACGCAATAGACGCTTTTAATGACTTCCTGGGTCAGAGCAAGGGGAAGGAGGGGAGGGGGGTATAAAATATATAAAGAACGCAAAGAAGAAGATGAGGCTTTTAACGACTTCCTCAGGTCCAAGTCAAAGCAAAAAGCACACGCCACCGTCCAGATGGATGGATAGATCTTGACCACAGCCGATGGACTACTTGACAGGTCGGCTTCCAGGAGCGGGATGGCAGTAGAGCATCAATCTTGACCAGCGTGGATGTGTCTGTGCACTATCACCATTCTGAGAAACAAAAGAGACGAACAGATAATGGGAAATTATTAAAAAACACACACACGCACACAAAAAATTCTATCGCGCTATACTTACCCATACTTCTACGATGAGACACAGGAGAACCGAACACCCGGCCAGTGTAGAGCAGAGAATCACAGCCAAGACAAAAACACTTCTTCTAGCTGGAGAAAAAGATCATTAGAGGGTTTCACACACTGTGCTATCTTTATTTTTTGACACGGCATGCCCATCCTCCTCCATCCCAAGCTGGATTTAGCTATAATTACATTTGTTTTGTCGTTTTACATCAAAGTTATAGACAGAGAGAGATGGGGTCTAAGCCAATCCAAGTCCAAACAGATCACCGCAGAGCCATCCTCTAATAGAAAAAAGAAAACATCTATGAGCAGCTGCATACACTTTTTGACATGTCACGGCACACATCTTCCTGGTTCTTCAAACACGCAAAGACAAACACAAGCACAAAATCCTTTCCAGCTATACTTACTATCATGACATCCTTGACTTGGAGGAAGAGAGCCTTGAGTTCAAAAAGGAAAATTTTTTGAGAGACTGCCATACTGCACACGTCATGGTCAGGAACCCTTTCCCGTCACGCTGCTGCGCACACTGCACACCTTTGACACGTCAATTCCGAGCACCCAGGCCATCCTACTCATCTACCAATGTTCGAATCCCCTTTCTTACTATCTGTTACTTGTCCGCCGGATAAGATTAACCCAACCAGCATAAAGCGAAACCTGAAGTAGAAAGAAAAGAAGAATGACCATAAGCAGACTGTTCCAAAAATGCAGCTACTTTTGAAACGTCATGGCATCAGCACCCCCAACAGACACTCGACTTCTCTCCAGCCCATGCTCACACTTCATTCCCTACCGTACTTACAGTTGTTGCGTGTGCTTAAGGGTGGGGTGCAAAAACAAAACGAACCAACCATTTCAAAAAGTCAGAATCCTACAGTAGTAGCAGAGAAGAAAGGAGGATAAAATTAGCAGCTGTATGCTGTACACACACTTCTTTAGACACGTTGAAGTTCAGATCTTCTTTCGTATATCACATCCACGCGCAAAACCTCAAAGTACACTTCACATTTTCCATATTGTACTTACACTTGCATTTGTGCTTTGAGAGCCAACGTGAGGGGGAGATGGACCAGGTTAAGACGAGAAGCAGGTTTGTGTCAAAAAAGAAAGAAAGTGAGATAACGGAACTTGGTATACTCACAAGCGGTTGCATACACTCCTCTCACTCACAATTAAAACCATTCACTCTTCGATCCTTTAATCCGTTCCAATGATACTCGCGTTGAATAGCTTTGGTTTAGAAAAGTTGATGAGGAGGCAGAAGAGCCCCATGATTGCTGCGGCCGCACGGTTACATAGTAGTAATGAACACGGCATTTGAGCCAGTTCAATCTATCCAATCAGATTGCTCTCTCACGTTTATGACGCGCCGAAATGTGTGGCTCCTCCAGATCAGAAAATTTGTTCTACATGAATGTATGACTATGTGAGTAGACGGGTATCGCATCGAGGAAAGACTCAAGGGGATAACCTTCATTAACACGAGATGAAGCTCATTTCACGTCCTTCATCATATGAATAGTGTCATCGCTTTAAACACGCTGGACACCAGTATCAATACAAGTATCAACGTATACGTACAAGCGTATCCAAATCTCATGAGACATGACGATCCCGCGCTTGCCGATGTTCCATTTGGTGGAAAAATTATGGTCCTTGGTGTTGACTTTTGCCAGGTACTCAACATTGTATCCTCTCTTCTACTTTGCATGTTTTTTACTATTAAGCGGTAGTACTCACAGTAAAGTATATGGTAATAGGTCCTTCCAGTGATACCAAATGCGTCGCGCTCGCAGATCGTACAGCAGTGCTTAAATCGCTCATCGAAGCCATTTACGGCAGCCTTGACGCACCACACGTGGATCGCGATTACCTCATCAGTCGCTCCATTCTAACTCCAAAAAATGTCGACGTTTCAGCGATCAACGATCTGATACTCGACCATTTCCCAGGCACCATCCACGTATTCCCGAGCGCAGATACTGTGGATGATCCAGAGAATCAAATCACATACCCACCAGAGCTGCTCAATTCCATGAATCCATCCGACCTCCCACCACACTTGCTAAAACTCAAAGTCGGTTGCCCAATTATGCTTTTGAGAAACTTGCACACCCAAAGTGGTCTCTGCAACGGGACACGGTTGATTGTACGCTCTTTTCAAAGATATGTATTTGAAGCTGAAATAGCCACTGGACCTCATGCCGGCAACATTGTCTTGATCCCTCGCATAACACTCACACATTCACCACCACGCTCTCCCATTCTCTTCAAACGCACCCAATTCGCTGTTCGCCTGGCATTCACTATGACCCCCAATAAGGCACAGGATCAAACTTTTAACACTGTCGGCCTCTACTTGCCTGAACCTCCGTTCACGCATGGTCTACTTTATGTAGCCATGTCACGCGTCAGCACCCCTTCATCCATCAGGAACATGTTAGATCCCGAGAACTCGAGTATCGCGGGTCAGCAAGGTCAAAACATCCGAGATGTTGTTTTCCATGAAGTTCTTCTCTAATTCTTTTTATCGCCTATTTTTCATTTGTTACCACCACCTATTCTCTTTTTATCAGTATTACTACACCATCTTTTTCCACACTTCTATTCGCTTTGCATTTGAACTGGAGATAGTAAGTATCCAACTTTGACGACTTCCTATGATAGAATACTTCTCACTGCACAATAATTTTGCTTTTGTTTTTGAAAACAGACAATAAGTATCTAATTCCAAGGTATTGATCCAACCTCGCTCGACAGTGGGGTTTGGAGGTCAAGGGGGGAACCCCCTTGCGACGCGTTTCCGTTGAATGACACGGAGCGTAGCGGAGGGGCTCATTCATTCGAGCGAAGCGAGGAAGGACCGCTAGTATTTGTTTATCTGTCAATGCAAGATGCTCTACATCGTAGTTGACGCATGAAACGCGTATACGCGTCAACGTTTTCCCAGCTTCTTGCTTCTCTCGCCCGTTAGCTCTGTTATTAAAATTAGGTTTATGCTCCTGTTGTGCTAATACAAAACTCGAGATATCTCATTGCTTTTTGATTCCTCTTTTTATTTTTGATTCCCTGTACCAATATACTCTATACAATACCGAATAAATGTCCTCACAGCAGCAAAAACTTACCATCTGCATTGACCGTGGTGGCACCTTTACTGACTGTATTGGCTTCTATGGCAAGCCCGGTGCTCCAGGGACACGCGAGTTTGTCGTGAAACTCTTGTCTGAAGATCCGGCGAATTACAAAGACGCTCCCACTGAAGGCATTCGTCGCATTGTTGAGTTAGCAACAAGTCAAAAGCTCGAACGCAACCAGCCAGTTCCTACCGATGCCATTGGTAAATTAATACTGTCAGAATATTGAGTCAATCGGGTTGCACGTCGTCAAACAAGGCTTCTTTTTTTGCTGATCTAACCAAAATGCATACATTATCTGTGTCGACTCGTGGGTAAAACTTTATAGATAGCGTTCGCATGGGTACCACCGTAGCAACCAACGCGCTGTTGGAACGTAAAGGAGAACGGTGTGCTCTAGTTATTACAAAGGGCTTCAAAGATTTGTTATCTATTGGTAAAAACAGCAGTTTTTCTATAAAGCATGTGGAAAGATGGAATGGAAGTAAAGGATATTGACAATTTAAATGAATATAGGAAACCAATCGCGACCGAGAATCTTCGATCTGGCTATTACTAAGCCGGATGTTCTTCAACAAAGTGTTATTGAAATCGATGAGCGGTAAATTTCCATTAGTTGGACTTGGATTTATGCATACGTGTGTGCTCACAACAAGTACTCAACTTGGTTCGATAACTTACATCACTAGTGTTGTCTTGCTCAACTCGGCTGCAGCGATTGACCGCGTCGATCATAAGGATGTTTCAGGTGCTAAGGAAGGTATCTCTGGAGAATGGATTACAGTTCAAAAGAAGCCAGGTAAGTTTTATTTTTTCTCCAAGAACGTGGATGAGATTGTTGGAGGGAGTAAGACGTCGTGTCGCTAATTCACACTATCTGTATGTATATGAAGATTTGGAAATTGTAAAACAACAGCTACAAAAGGTCTATGACGATGGTGTCCGCAGTATTGCCATCTGTCTGATGCATTCTTATACTTTTCCCGGTAAAAAACGAAGAAATTGGGGACAGTACATGGCAGATAAACCAAACATTTTTGAGGATGTGCGTGCATGCAAAAGAACCTTATTAAGTAAAATCATCGCAATTTTTTGTATAGATCATGAAAGCATGATTGGCGACATTGCCAAGTCGATCGGATTTACCCATATTTCGTTATCCCATAGTGTCATGCCTATGGTCAAGATTGTTCCTCGCGGCACCTCTGCCACGGCTGATGCTTACTTGACGCCTTGTATCCAAAATTATATTGAGGGATTTACTAGCGGCTTCGATGATGGATTCGAAAAGGGAACGACCAAATTGCAATTCATGCAAAGCGATGGCGGATTGGTTCCTGTGAGCAATTTTTCGGGTTTTAGAGCTATTCTCTCAGGCCCGGCTGGTGGTGTGGTTGGATATAGTGCAACATCGTACGACGAAGGGGAAGATCCTGTCATTGGGTTTGATATGGGGGGCACAAGTACAGGTCAGGAACATTTGTTTTTCTTTTTTTTCTGCGTGATATGCTATATTGATGCTCTTCCCCAATTGTGAGTGTTGTGATTGACTAACTTGAAAACCATGAATAGATGTATCACGTTATGGTGGTATGTTTGAACATGTGTTTGAGACAACAACAGCCGGCATTACAATCCAAGCACCCCAATTGGACATCAATACAGTTGCAGCTGGAGGTGGCTCAATGCTGTTTTTCAAAAATGGAATGTTCGTCGTCGGGCCAGAGGTAATAACAACCTGGCAGCGAGGGAGGAGAGAAGGGAACTTTGTTAATGTGCAGAAAGTAAAACTGTAGAGTTACTTATCGCCTCTACATATATTCTAGAGTGCTGGTGCTCATCCAGGTCCTGCTTGCTACAGGTATAAAGAAAGAGAAGACAAGGGATATGTAGCTGCTATCATATAGTGCTTTTTTTCGTTTTGAGGACATATTGAAGTGGTGATCTTGTGCTCATCCTACAAACACTATAGAAAGGGGGGCCCATTAGCAGTTTCAGATGCAAACTTGTATCTCGGTCGCTTGCTTCCGGATTACTTCCCGAAAATCTTTGGTCCTACCGAAGATCAACCGTTGGATGTGGATATTGTCCGTGAAAAGTTTGCCAAGTTGGCCGAAGAAATCAATGCCGCAAACCCAAGTGATCCAAAGAGCGTCGACGAAGTTGTCTATGGTTTCATCAAAGTGGCCAACGAAACGATGTGTCGACCTATTCGCTCGTTGACTGAAGCCAAGGGCCATAACACAAGTCATCACACATTGGCCGTATTTGGTGGAGCTGGTGGTCAGCATGGTACGAATAATGATAAGGGGGAAAAGGAGCGCAAAGAGGACGGTTTTGGACATATCGGCTAACTAAAATGGCTATTACTAACACCAATACTAGCCTGTGGTATTGCTCGTAACCTGGGTATCAGCAAAATTATCTTATACCGCCACAGCTCGATCCTGTCCGCCTTTGGTCTCGCTCTAGCAGATGTGGTTCACGAAGTCCAGGAACCTTCTGCTGAGATTCTCTCCGCTGAGAGTATCCCCGGACTGCAACAACGAGTCGACGCGCTGGTTAAAAGCTGTACCGACGAATTGGCCGCAAAACAAGGTTTTGCTGTTTCCGATATCAGCACTGAAGTATATCTCAATTTGCGCTACGAGGGTACCGACTGTGCCCTAATGACACTCAAGCCTGCTGGTTCTTGGGATTTTGAGGGCTCGTTTGTCCAGTTGTATAAGCAAGAATTTGGCTTCTCACTTAGCGACCGTGGTATCGTTGTGGATGATATCCGTGTGCGCGGTATCGGCCATACTATGAGCACCAACAAACGGTTAACGCCTGAAGATGAACTCAAGTCGCTGGCTATTGAGGACGTTGACGAAGATCGTGAATGTGAGAGCACAACCTCTGTGTACTTTGAATCCGGCCGTGAAGACAAGGTTCCCGTGTACCTGTTGCACAAGCTTGCCCCAGGGACTCGAGTCAATGGTCCAGCTACCATTATCGATGCGACGGCAACGGTGGTGGTCGAACCCGCATGTACGGCCGTTGTTACCTCACAGCACATTACGATCACTGTTGGCAAGGGTGAAAAGAAAAAGATTACCACAGAAATGGAGCCTATCCAGCTATCCATCTTTTCGCATCGATTCATGAGCATTGCAGAGCAAATGGGTCGTAGTTTGCAAAAGACTGCTATCAGCACAAATATCAAGGAACGTCTCGACTTCTCATGTGCTCTGTTTAGCTCAGAGGGAGGTTTGGTTGCCAATGCTCCACATCTGCCCGTACATCTTGGCGCACTAAGTCATGCAGTGACTTATCAAATGAATTACTATAAGGACGATCTAAAAGAAGGAGATGTGATCATGACGAACCACCCCAGCGCGGGCGGTTCCCATTTGCCTGGTATGTGCTTTTTTTTGTGCTTTTGTCTGTCCTTGGCTCTGTACGTTCTCTCTGCCTGTCTTCAGAGAAAACAAACAATGGCATCACAAGTATACAGCTAGTGCAACACCAACAGAAACTCATTCTCAGTATGAAAAATATCCTGTCTTAGATATTACCATCATCACACCCGTCTTTGATAAAAGCAAAATTGTATTTTTCGTCGCCTCCCGTGCTCATCATGCGGATATTGGCGGATTAACAGCAGGTGACCTTCATTTAGGAAGAGAGATGCGAATTAATATAAAGTTTAACATTGACATCACTGTTAACCACTCGTTTTTCCTATTTTAGGTTCGATGCCACCGTTCTCAAAGGAGGTTAGTTTAGAGAAGGACAGGTGTATGGGCTTTGCTGTCTATAATTTATTATTATTACTATTTTCCTTTTTTTTGAAACGTATGACACCCCGTGCATATAGCTTTATCAGGAAGGTGCTGCGATCAAATCATTCAAAGTTGTCAGCAATGGGCATTTTGATGTGGATGGTTTGAAACGGTACATGTATGACATTCCAGGATCTTACCCCGGATGTTCCGGAACCCGGTTGCTACGCGATAATATATCAGGTGTGTGTGCGCAAAAGAAATAGTGGAAAAAGAGAAACAACTCCATCATCATCGACATCATCAGAACAAACGAACTCTGATGTCCTTTTTTGTTCATTATAGATATCAAGGCGCAGATTGCAGCCAACCAAAAGGGTATAAACCTCGTCACATCGCTTATTGAGGAATACTCACTTGAGGTCGTGCAAGCTTATATGCGTCATATCCGCGCCAATGCTGAGGGAGCCGTTCGCGCATTACTCAAGGAAGTTGTGGCGAAACACAAAGGAGAAGCGCTCACTGCAGTGGACTACATGGACGACGGCACGCCGATCTGTCTCAAGATCAGCATTGACGAAAAGACGGGCAATGCTGTATTTGACTTTGATGGTACCGGTCCCGAGGTCTATGGAAACACCAATACACCCGAAAGTGTTTGTTACAGTGCGATCATCTATTGTGTCCGCTGCTTGGTTGCGCAAGACATACCGCTCAACTCGGGTTGTCTGGATCCAATTGACATTCGTATCCCGCCAAATTCGATCTTGAGCCCATCCGAAACGAGCGCTGTCGTTGGGGGCAACGTATTGACGAGTCAGCGAATCGTCGATGTCGTATTGAAGGCATTCAACGCTTGTGCTGCTAGTCAAGGCGACTGCAACAATCTGACTTTTGGCAAGAGTGACAAGGATCATGGCTGGGGCTATTATGAGACTATTGCAGGTGGTCACGGTGCTGGACCTACTTGGATCGGTCAAGATGGTGTGCACACAGTAAGTAGAAATCTTAATTCTTAGCAAAGCTAGCTCTGCTTTTCGACTCCTTAAGAAAAAAAAAAAGAATCTTTGTGCTCAACTTTGTTTCTTAGCATATGACCAACACGCGCATCACGGATCCTGAAATATTCGAGCGACGGTACCCAGTCCTTTTACGCGAGTTTTCTCTGCGTTCAGGTAGGACATCTTGTTATTATACCAAATAGCAACAACAGCTCTTTGTAGCTGCTACTAACTAGCTGAATTAATTATTAGACTCTGGCGGAAAAGGATATCATCGTGGTGGTGATGGTGTGATCCGTGATATTGAATTCTTAGAAGCGGGTATTGAAGTCTCCATCTTGTCCGAGCGCCGTGTGTTTAGACCTTATGGTTTGCATGGTGGTGAGGATGCTAAGCCGGGTTTGAACTTGTGGGTCCGACATGTTGGTGACAAGATACTGACGCTCAATTTGTCGGGAAAGAACACTGCATTGTTTGGTAAAGGTGATCGCATCATTATCCAAACACCTGGTGGCGGAGGTTATGGTGCACCAGGCGATACTAGCCCTTGTTCTCAAAACGTCATTCATCAAAAGCCTGTGGTGGTCAAGGCGAGTGGAAGCTTAGGCGCTTATAGAGAAATGCAGGAGAGCACGTGAATGAAATGATGTTAGAAGAGTGTGTCAGCTGACAACGGTTATTATATATAATAATTTTCCCTCCTTTCAATCAAAGCAAATCATTTTTCCAGGACAGACATGCATTACCATGCATGGATAATGGAAAAACGTCAAACCATGTTTTTTTGCTAATACTAGTGCTTGTTCCTGCCTTATTATCCTTGACAGATTTCTCTTTTTATTATTATAGTAAATATTTTGCGAGGGGAGTGGTGGAGGTTAGACTTTAGTAGGTGAGATGTGGGATGACGCTATATACAATAAACGAAGAACAACAGCAAAAAAAGTAAAAAGAGATAATGGTATACACATAGAAAAGATGAATAACGATAACAAAAATTAAGAAATATGTTCCATAATCCTGTATGGATTGCCCGGGTTCACGGTAACGTTTTCGACTTCGAGTAGAACGGTATTACTATAACTACTAGTATCGCTATTGCTGATTTCATCGTCGTCGTTTTTAGATAAAGAAGTTGATGGCGAGGACGAGGTGCGGATGATTACTTCGACAAATAGTGGAAACTGCTGAAAAAACTCTTCCATATCTTGTGTGATCAGTGGCTGACCATCCTCGAGTTGATGGTAGGTATAGACGTGACCAGTACGGATCTTAACAAAGACTTTGGCGAGGCCCAGTAACCGGTTATTGTTTTTCAGCTGTGCCAAGATGTCGTGTGCGATGTAATCGATGCCATCTTCCAGAATGGGTAGCGGGTCGTCTGGTTGTTTGTTGTAGACTTTGTGCTCGAGCCACTCTTCAAAGAACCTTGAAACCTGTGCTGCTGCTTTAGTGTTGGTATTGCCCAGTGTAGGGAGCTGCAATATTTACAGAAAACAGAAATTAGCTTGAAACGAAGAAGCAATGAGTACTTTTAAAGGTGTGCCCTCTTAAAGCAAGACTTACTGATATGAAGCGATTACCGCCATCCATGAAATAAGTGTTCTGGTAACATGCCAAGTCTTCCATAGCGGAGAGTTCTTCTTCGAAAAAGTCAATGTTGTCGGCTGTTGTGGCATCATCGTCTTCTTCAGAGTCATGGTAGGATATGCTCATTATCGAATGGTTGCTGGTATGGGGACTCGTGGTTTTGCCTTCATGGATGGTGACAGGCTCTATCATTATTACAGAGTATACGTTGCGCAGTGTCGGGAGAAAGAGAGGAAGAGAGATGAGAAGGTTAAAAGTGGGCAAGAAGAGATTAACAGAAAAGAGAGAGAATCGATGGCCCTCTTTTTTCCCGCATTTTATTTACCTAAAGCGGTGGTTGTCGTGTGCGAGTTGACTAGCATTAAGCAAAGACGAAAGGGTGCGCAAATTTAAGATTCAAGTAAAGCCGAAGAAGTTCTGTGTGTGCACAAATAAGTTCCAGCAGTTTTTTTATATTTTTTGTGAGGAGGGTATCTTGTGGGACTGAGTTACTTGTCTCTCTTTTTGTTTCTCGCAGCTTCTTCTTGTGCTGTCGTCGTTTGTCTCTGCCCCATTCACCCACCCACCCACGCCCTGCCCTATAATCAGCTACTATCGGCGATTTACTTTTTTATCTTGCATCAAAGACGAATTGGGTTCGACGCAAACGCTTTATCGATCCGAAAGATTAGTTTTCAAGACACATGATATTACCCTGGATGTGGTGCTTATTACTCCTTCACTCCCTCCTTCTATTATCTCTGCAGGATGCCTGTCATTCCCACGATGTTACTATTTCCTTTTTCTTTACACAACGCCCTGTCTTCTCCACTCTTCCATTCCTATCCCCCATCCCCCATCCCCCCCCAACAACAACAACAACAACACATCTTTCTCTTTGTCTACTTTATCGATTGTCACGCGGTTGACAATAATCTCCATGTTTATTTCTTTTTTCGACCGCCACCTCCAACAGTAAATAACAGCACACATCCAATCACCAGAATCGATCCGCAGCCCTTGTATGCCGTAAAGCCTATTGTCAATATTATAGTCAGTTGTCCAATACAACTCCTCGAGGTTCTGCACTGTTTACAAGATATACATTAGAGATTTATAAAAAAACACTCACACTGAGCTGCATCAATGCTGCAATACCAAGCGTGACTAATACCATATACCAAGATTGCTCGAAGACCTTGCAATATACCTGTTGCGACCTTTTGTGTGCATGTGTGTGAGAGTGAGAGTGATGAGTGATGAGTCCTGTGTTCCATTCCTCCTGCTCTTTTTGCCACAGCACAGAAAAAAAAAGAAAAAAAGTTTTCTCACATTGCCCGTTCTGTCAATCAGCTCGTAATAGTTGTAAGAATGGATAGTGTTGGACAAGGCCACAAGGGCGTACATTCCCCACACTGACGAAATGCTCACGCTCGGTTGTATCTGAATGAGGGTATCGAAACGCGGCAGAGTATAGGCAGCAATCCAAACCAAAGCCAAAACAGTGGCGTAGATGCCTGTGGTGAAACACACACGGGCTGGTAGGGGGGATGGTATTTGCTTTGATAAGATATGGTCCGAGTACACATACATGCATGCTAGAAGTCAATAACAATAATAAGAATAACGGTGGTAATGATGATTAGCTGTTTCAGGATATATTTACAAAATACAGAGTAGGTAATAGAGTCGCAATACTGTAATTAACTTACAGTAGCCGAAAGTCCCGACCATCGTCAACAGTGTGCCTGTCGTCAAGCTCATAGCACCGCTTGACGAATTTTTGTCAGGCGTCTCGAAACTTCCAAGCGAGCTGAGCGCTAATCCTGCGCTGGTTCCAAAAATGGCGAACCATTGAAGCTTTGATAAAGTTCGTCCCATGAGAAAGTAGGTTAGAATGGCGCACCAGATCACCACGCTGGAATAGATGACCTGATACATCTACAGTAATCGCATCATCACCATATTATACATGTTTATAGCAGCTAGCATTAGTTAGTCATTTGGCACTCATGCAATTCCGTTATTGTTATCTGTCGTCCTAGACGCCTAATCTGGTCTGCTTACCCCTGAGCCAATGGCTGCAAACCCCATAGTGACCGAGAAATTGGCCATTACATCTAATAAGGCCAGCTTCATGACGGACTTGTGCGGAATCGGTCCGTCTGATATTTTTGACGCTTTCATTGTCGTCTCAGTTGGGCTCGCAGGCTTTTCTTCGTCTTCATCCAAAACATCCATACTGATTCGATTTGCTACCTATTGAGTAAAGATGAACAACATGTAAGAATAATTGACGTAGACAGACATAAAAGGCAGGGATGTCTTACGTCGTCTGCATCATCGGTTGTTGCTACGCTGGTATATTGCTGCTTTTGCCGGGATAGAATGATAGGGATGATTAATCCCACCAATACCATGCCTGTGTATTGTGCCAGTTGTGTTAAATAACTGTCACCCGCTATATTCAACAAAGTTCAAGATGGGAACGCCATTAGCTATTAAAAGATCTTTGACAGTTCACGATGAAAAAAAAAAAAAGAAAAGAAAATACTTGCTGGCAGCACCGGAATAGAATAAAAACTGGGTTCCAAGTGTTGTCGATAACCCGGTAAGAAGAAATGAGATTTGGTGAGTGATTGTAACAACCATGTCAGGATGCAGCCATGATGATGATGAAGTTGCTGCTGCCATTGCCAACAACTGCAGAGGGGTGAGTGTACTGGCTTTCTGGTTGGTTGGGTGGTCAAAGAAGTAGCTTTTTTAGTTTGATTTCTTTCTCTGCTTTCCTGACTCTCCGAACAACCAACCACGTTGCTATTATCGTTAATTGCTGATAATTAGAATGTATACTGTGTATCTTTTTATAATATCCTCTGTTTATGTTAACTTGGCCAATACTGGAGCACGCACAACCTGCATGAATGACAATGTCTCTTTGTCTCCTTGCAATTACTACTACTTTATATTATTATGCGACTATATTACATCATAAAGACAAGGCTGACAAACCAATACTCTTCATTCTTGCCCTGCCACGCATACATCCTCATTTGAATGCTGTCAAGCAGCTGTTTTTATTACTATGCGACTATGTACAAAGTAGTTCTTTTGTTGAAGAGGGAAAGTATAAGGGGATGCATGATGAGCCGTTGATGGCGGTATAGTTTATATACAGTGTGAGAGTGCGTGACGTGAATTTATCATCCACGAAGTGTCGAAATCATGATATCCAAGACGTCGATCGTTGCTGCTTCATGAGCATTTTGAGCAACGTCCTAACAACGGTTCATTTTAACACTCTAAAAATAGCCTCCTTCTACATATACCCGGTGTTTAATTGCCTTACCTGGATAAGTGTTTCCTGACGAGAAGACGACGCCAGAGCAAGAAACTCATACGTGGATATCACCGTCCAGTACATTTCGTTACTGAGATATATGTTTTTTATAAGTCTGCTATTGAGCTGGTGTTCGGCGTCGAGTAGTTCTGGTAATTCCGGAACGCGTGCATTATCACATTGTGTTTCGGCTGCTTGTCGATGTTCATCGCACTCTTGATCCGAAAGTGCAAGTAATTCAGTTTCAATGTACATGCACCACTGAGTACACCGTTCAATAAAAAACGGTTTCCAAGTGGCAACACGTGGTGTCATAGCTTCTTCTAGGATTTGTGAGTATGTGGCGATGGCTGTAACTAGATTTTCATTCATAAGCTGCAGAACAAGAAAAGCGGCGGTGTCTTCTTTTCAGCACGTAAAATTTTATACGAAGCTAAATTACATAACGAGATATACAACGATTGCTCCACAGAGACTTATAGAAGTAATAGTTTGGGATCATCCTCCAAAATATTCTACAGCTTTTGGGAGGACGTGTGGGCAGTCAAATAATCAGCACGTTCTTGAGAGACGAACTTGCACGGTCTGTTGAGATGTGTATAGCATGGTCAGCAATAGTCGGCAACCTGCGAAGAACCAGCTGTTCCACACCATTAGATTTTCACCAGTTCTATGATCGTGTCTCTGTTAAATTCCTTGATACCCTCGAGTTCAACGATCTTTAAGCGAGGAAGCGATCGCAATTTACGAACGAATATTGCAATCTCATCAGACGACACGGGACAGTCGATAAGTCTAATTGTGATCCATAGCACCGTAATAATGATAATTGCGAATAGGTTTAGTATCGCCTCAATGACATCACAACACTTTGCGAGTGCAATAGTTCGCAATCCGTCTTTGCTTTTTCGCGCAGTTCATATAAATACGGCCAACAGCATGGTTGTTCTGTCCGTAGACAATGTTTAGATACAGTACATCAACCGCCTTCTCCTGTTTGCCTTGCATAAAGTGCTACAGCTGCCCTGTAACAAGATAACCTTCTCCAATTGCTAGTCGGTTCTCTATCATTTTTCATGCGTCTGAAACGGCATCCCAAACTTGTCTTAATTTCCAAGCGCTTGTGCCCGTGCGAGAAGCAAAAGTTTTCGAACATACTTCTTATAGTGGATTTTGCAATCGACTCATTATCAGCTGCTTCAGTTGTTCGAGTAATTGAATAGATCGCTAACTGTGTCTCGTACAGAATGTGTTCTGCTTGTGAGGTTCAATTCGTTTGTTTGAATTATCAATTGCTGAGCCATTTATCGGAAGAGGTCTTTCTGTCAAATTGTTGTTACGCAAACGAAGGATGTGCTGTTGCAAGACGGCGGTTATGTTGGCAATAAAATCATAGTCACGTTGCAGCGTTTATTTTTGCCAAAACAGAACAAAACAAATGTATAACGGTAGCAGTACATGTTACTACTTATTGCTGGTTTTCGTAGTAGTATCCGTACAAAAATCGAGATTTCATGGCGCGACTTGCGTCGGATTTTGCACCAGTGTACACGAGAATTTTCGAATCGGTGTTTGGCGCAATCATATAGCCCGTCTTGTAAACATCCGTGCTGTTTGGGTGTAAAAGAGCCAGGCTAGGATCCGCATAATACGTGTCCCCTTTTAGCTTAATCATCGGTTCCAATTCGTCTAAGGCCCGTGTTCCAGTTTCTCGATAAACATGCAAATTGGCTGCGAACTTGTCGTGGTCCTCTTCTGTAGTCTAATTTTATATTAGTTTCTGGTTATAATATAAAATAGTGGCAGTATATAGGAGACTATTTTACGAAAAATAAATAACATAGTTGTAAAATGACAATTTACCATGACATCTGTATACGTATATCCATCTGCACACATGTTAACAAGAGTGTATGTATTATTATTCAATTCTGGATGTATCTTGGCAAGAACCGTTGATGATCCGCGTACAACACCAGAAGCAAGGCTTCTTTTGACCTTAATTCCTCTCAAATCAATATGCCCGTCCAAAATAGCAATACGCATGTTCTCGGTGTCGATAGACTACTCAATATATCAAATTAAACATGTATGATATTAGATCGCTCCTTAATAATAGTATAAGACATGACAACTGCACATCACTTACTGTTAGATTCACAGTACCCCGTCCTACAGTAGCCGTAAAACGTAAAAAATTCAGATCTTTGGCATAAACATTTCCTGCTTTTGCATGGAACATAAAATGCTGCAAGCCACCATTGCCGTTCGTGAAAGAAGCGCTAGTTTCGTTGGTGCTAGAATATATATCTGGTAATATAATCCGTAGTGAACATTTGACATGATGAAATGTTGTACTACGAAGCCATAGACTGTAGCGCCCATAGCCACCGTATAGCTGAAGCCCCGCATCTCTGAAACCATTATCGTCATCGTCATCGTCATCGTTGTCGCTGTTATTGTCATAATGGCCGTCATACGAGGTATACGATGGTTTCAGATAGATATGCAACATTTCGGTAGAATCAAGGCCAGCTTGAGATGCCGTTAAAATGTGTACAGAAACGTCAATATCATCGTCGACTTGGATAGCTAGACCGCGGATGGATCCTCCAGGCACGGATATGTTTTGTGCATAATCAACTGCGAGTGGACTGAAATCAATATAACCGTACCGATTTGAGAAGGTAGTGCTGCTACTTGGGGTTGCCACATATCCGCGTGTCTTTGTTGATCCCACCACCATACTATCATGGGCAGCGCTAAAGGTGGGCATGGGCGCGCCACTGTGATTGAATGGGGAAAGGAATGCGGAGGATGGCGATGGTGGAAGAGAGGAGAAGCTCTTTGTTTCTGAGTAGGGTGCCTGTGCTCCCGAATAATTAGCAGATGGCTGTGGTGTAGGAAATGGCCGGCCGTTATTGCTGAAGGTAGACGATAGCTCTGGGATTCTGGAAAATACAAGGAAATCATTTAGCAGTGTCTGCGGACGGTAGCATTTGCCCATGATGTCTAAAGAGGATATGTCGTTTTTGTTAATTCCAGTTGGTTTTCACTTTGTTGCTTAGAATATAACTTACCTTCTCCGTAGCTTCTGGCAAGGAATCGGATCGACCTTCTTAGCACTAGCAGTTCGCGTGTTCTTGGAAAGCTAACAGGGTAGTCTATGGAAATCTCCCATTCTTCTGCACATGTGCCAGAAATCGGAGACAACTACAACTAAACATGAATAATTGTGTATATGTGTGCTTTGCATATGCCTTTATCTGGTGCACAGCTATATTACGAATCAGCATACTTATATGGTGCTTACCTGATTATATATACTGTTGAGACAGTACAATCCCAAAAGGCAGCATGCAGCAATGCAAACAAACATACTTCTAAAGGTCCCTGTAGTGCATACACAATATGACTTTCAGTATCAGACGCTTTATCTTGTGTATACATGTACGATTGTTTTAAGATAATATACTGAGACCCATACAACGTGGTTTTTTTGAATGCTTGTTAGTTTTAGCGCTGGTCTTCGTAGAGTCGTCCGCATCAGATACTAGTGCTGAATCTTTTTTGTTCCCTCGCAACATTGCTTTGCTTGCTGGTGATATCAATACTGAGGTGAAATCTTCATTTTTCGTTTCTTCCATTTTCTGCGGTAAAAAAAATTGGGGAGGAGAAGAAAATAGGAGAAAATGGGCGGTGCCACAGTAAGCTGAGCACTGGAGAAAATAAACTTTTTTTCTTAACATGCTTCAAACACCATATTTGGTATTGTACGACATTCGAATTTTGAGCTTTGTAACCCACGAGGTCCTTTTTTAGAACAAGTCGAGCTGTTGTGAACGAGTCGCAGTATCGTTTGGTTCTCAATATCAGACGTAAAAAAGCTTAATAGTGAGCGGGTGCATGTCTATATAACACTACCTCTCAGTACGTCCAGCATATAATATAATTTGCCTCAATTGAGACGGTGGGTGTCTGCATGCTACGTTGTTTACATCTCAGTATCTTACATGCTCATGTCTTATGTGCGATTGCCTTTTCCTCAGGTACAGTGTATAGCATGCTTGCTAGAAGGATTAAGGTATGATACCATGAATCTATTATATCTAACCACTTTATATATTTCGCTCAGTATCAGAGCTATCACCTCAATATATCTATATACTCAGAACACTAATAACTTTGGCTTTGATGCCCTTCTTGCCGTTATACTTTTCTATAAATTGCATGATTGTACTCTCACGATCACTGCTCCTTTCTGCCATGTTTAATATTTCTGAGCATTGTGGCAACGCGAAGCGTGCGAAGGGATAATCCTTGTTGTCACCACCCTCACATAAAAGAGTAAGAGGCTTGTCCATAAGTGTGTCAAAGTAAGTGTGTTTGATGTCGCTGGCATTAACCGTTTCCACAGTTGGCGGATCCCATTTTGGCGCTGTCCGAGTGATCAAAGTCGTTCGAGCCCCCTCCTTGAATTCTCTTCCAGCCTTCATTTTTCCAATTCAAGCATAATTATTATCACAGGCGCAAAAGAAATTTAAACGCGTATAAGGGTAATAAACGCAATGTGTGATCTTACCAGAGTTTGGTTTGTCAATTGATACTCCAGTTTCATGCAGTCAGTAAACGAGAGACTTGCACCAGCATGATACAGCTGCAAAAAGAGCTTCAATGAGGTCGGCGACAAATTAGCGAGTTGATCGAGAGTCTCCTTTGCCCACGTTGTTGCTATTTTTTCATCCTTGAGTGCGACCACAATTTCTTCCATTGTGTCATGTTGGAAGCATCTATTCAAACAAGAAAAGCAAACATAAAGTATAAGTAAAGGCTCTCTCCGTTAAACTTATACGTGTAGCCCTAGTATGTGTGCTAGTAGCATGAGTATATGTATACCTGTTGATTGCTTTGTAAACGTCGCCACCAAGCGAGAACATGGGTGCTTTCTCCTGGTCCATGTCAACGTAGAACTGCTCTATAGCTGCATTGATGGCATCCTGCTCCAATGTACCGTTGTTACGTACAAGCTCCTTGAGGGCATCTTCTAGCTTGTTTAAATTTTTCGATGAGACATAATGAGTAGCGATACCGGCATAACTAACAAATAAAAAGTAGTTTCATGATCAGCTAACCTTTCTCATTGCCGAAGCTATGATGGCTATATGCGTAGGTGTATTTTCTCATTCTACTTACAACACGTCTACCCCACGCAGGCGGTGCCCTGTCAACCCAAGATAAAGCCCAAGATATCCGTCTAAACGAGGATACCAGAACGAGGCAGAAGCGTCAGGAAAATGGCCAATTGAGCATTCCGGCATTGCGTGCACTGTGTTCTCTGTAGCGATCCGGAATGGAGCATTGATGGATAAGCCGACTCCTCCGCCCACTATTCATTTTGTTCGTTATTGGTTAATAAAAAGAGTACTAGCCTTTTTTGTAACCATATTTCGCTTCATCGTATATTACTTGTAATGCCATCCATGATCGCTATCAAACAAGTTTTACGTCGAGTGCCAACAACATGATTCAAACGACAATGCTTTTTAAAAAGGTCGATGCATTCATCGTGACGACCAGCTAGCTCTAAATCCACTAGATCTTTTTCACATATTGCAACGCGTCCAATTTTTTTGTGAGCCAGTAAAATTCACATGAAAATCGTCAGATCGCCAAAAAGGACCCAAAAGTACACAAAGCAGACTGAAGTCTAAATTTTCAAATTATGCACGTACATACCTCTAATATCGCCACCCGCACAGAATGCCTTCTCACCAGCGCCTTTGATAAGAACAACCTTGCTCACTTCAGACATTTCCCACGCCTTAATAATCTTAGTATCTTTTTTCTCTCGCCTAGAATGATAAAAGCATCCGCATTTTCTTTATATTCTATCGTGTACTTTACATACCAACAGGTTTTCAGCAATGATATCACACATACTGAATGTAATCGAATTTAATTTAGTCGGTCTATTCAAAAGGATCTCGTAGATACCACTTGCGTGTTCGGTTATTACTACTCCATCGTCAGCCTATTAAAGCGGGAGGAAAAGAGAGTGAAAGTATCATTCAATAGTTGGGTCTGACTATGTCTTTCACAGTGGTGTAAACTTACTGCAGTTGAGCTTGATATAAATACATCCTTACTACTCGGAGATCCGACCGATGGAGAAGAAGGTGTGACTAAGCGTTTCTGGACTGCAAGTAATCTCTGATTGGCGACCGCTCCATATGATAAGGATGAGTTACTTCCGGTGCCTGAAGATTTTTTATTAAGAGGCATGGCTAAAAATGTAACGAGGTTGAGAGGAGGTGAAAGATGTGAAATAAAGAAAAGAAATGCAGGACAAGCAAATAGCTTAACTATTTATATTTGCGTGTGACGATAAATCAGGAGATTTTGGTGATCTTCTATTCGGCGCGTCATGCATGACAAGGCAACGACAACATCAAGTCATCGACCCGTTGCTATGGGATTAACGGATGAATTAACAACCGGATTACATAAAGTGAAACGTGTACATGCTTGCCTGTCTGTCACTATTCTCTTACATAGCAAGAAATATTAGACACAATCAAATAAAAATGAAAGTTCATGGATGTCGGATAGAGAAGCAGGGAATCGGCTAAAGATATCGAATCCTTTTGACCGGTTATACACAGGGTGCTGACTTCTTGGTTGCATGTGCAAAAAATGCTAAAATACCTTCGTTATCTTCATTGTTGTAAATAAAAACCTTGAAATATCTCACTGTTTTTATTAAGAAAACATGGTCTGGGTATATAGTTCGCTTAATGGACGTGATGCATGCTCTTTTGCCGCAAAGCCACTTGTATTTGAGACATGAGCACTGGTGAAAAGCTTATAATGTTTTCGTCATGTGTAAGTCTGAGGTTTCTTACCATTGACCTGCTGAAGATGATGAAAATGATATACAGCTTGACAATGTTGCTTGTTGTGATTTGCAACATTACTACGTAGACTAAGAGGAAGCTTTCCCCACCAATTCGACAGTACAGCTGGAAGGTTGTCTTGCTTGAACAAACAACGTCCAGTACCTAAACTGCAACATCGGATTTATTTTCTGCTATGAATCATACAGGCCACTCTTTTGTTTGTTGCCAGATGTACAACGTTACTGTAGGCTGCTTTATTTATAAAATAACCAAGCAGAGCTACCATTACATAATACATAACAGCGAAGGCCAGGAACTATAAACATCTATATACAATTCTACTAAAACAGTCAATACTGTTCTGAGTGGTGACCCTACTGGCATTTGCCATGTTGTTGTTCACTTGTTAACTTTAACGGTCAACAACTAAGCACCATGCTATTTGGCCTGAGCTGCATTCGAAGTAGACAGGCGATAAACAGCCCATTAACCAAATTAAGTAAAAAAAAAGCCTGTCCTCAAAGCCTGTCGCGGTTTACTAGAATTGTTTTTTTCCGGCCACCAAGGAAAAAGATAATCTTCTTCTCGCTCTTTTTGCCTCAAACTGATGCCGCCCATCACTACTGCTGCTGATACTGTAACTCTTGCTACTACGGAGGGAGATCCCACGGTACAGACTTTCGAAACGTTCAATGTTCATGAAGCGAGTACGGCTTCGGGAGACATGAATTCAGAAAAAGAAGGAAACGGTGATCAACAAGATGGCTCGCTTCAGTGGAAGTCCCTGCTGCCTCATACCATACAATCCTTTTATATCCAATTTGTTTCTGGAATGAATGATGCGAATGTCGGCATTATCCTACCAAGCTTACAAGCCCACTATGGATTGACGCAGTATGTTATCTCCATAATCTTTTTGTGTACAACTCTGGGGTACTTCATAGGTAAGAGTGCGATCATCTTTTTGCTTTGACTTGATTTGTCATCATCTCCCAACAACCTTTCCGTTCCTTAAAAAATTACAACGTGATCGTATCATTAACCGTTTGGGTATCATTGTATAATACTGCTACCAGCTGCGTTTACAAACGGCTACTTGATCCACAAAACATCACAGGCCAAGACGGCAATGATCGGATCGGTGTTCATGGGTGTGGGTTACATTGTGATATTGTTCGCACTACCTTTCCCAGTAATGTGCTGTTTTATGATCTTTGTTGGATTTGGCATGGCGTTGATGCAGTCATGTGCCAACGTTGTTTGCGGAGAAATGCCTCGAGGCACCATTGTTTTAAACGTTTTGCACGGTACATAAAACAACCATTCTCTACTGCAAGTACGTAGTACGCACTCACAGCTGGAAATTTTCTACAAACAGCTTGCTATGGAGCTGGCGCCTTGCTTGCACCCTTATTAGCAGCGGCCATACTGGAACAAGGAAAATCGTGGGCAGTAACGTACATGATTCTTTGTGGTATGCAATGGGCGAATGTCCTATCCATGCTGTTGGTTTTCCGAAATCTTAAAACTCGAGCCGAACTTGAGAACGAAGAGCAGCAGCAGGACCAGCAGCAAGAAGAAGAGTTATCAGTTTCGTCGTCATCGTCATCTTCTGAGGGTCGCCAGCAAGCACAAGAAGAGGAGCAACAGCAGAGCTATGATAATGGCAAGATGCTATCGACAGTGATCCAAAGTCGAATGGCATACATGGGAGCGATCTTTTTGTTGGTGTATGTTGGCTGCGAAGTCACCATAGGCAACTGGGGATACACCTTTTTGATTACGGTTCGAAGCAGTGACACGGTAGCTATGGCGCACTTTATGAGTGGCTATTGGGTAAGTCAACCTCCACATGATTCACAGTCCTTGATTCACATTCTTTCATGCGATATACACTAGGCTGGCATCTGCGCAGGCAGGCTGTTCCTTGGTTACTTTACATTGCGATTCGGCGAAAAGCGAATGATTTATTGCTATGTTACACTGATCATTGGCATGCTGTTCATCTTTTGGTTCGTGCCCGTGGCTGCAGCAAGTGCCGCTTCGCTTGCCATTATGGGTATTGCACTTGGTCCGATCTATCCTTCCACAGTAGCCTTGGCCAACAAGGTTGTCCCGTCGCGACTTTATGCTGTGACCATCGGGTTCTTGTCCGCTGTACGTATTTTATGCCGACAAAGTATACCCTGTGCTTTGTGTGTGGTTTTATCTAACCGTGTAATTATAGTTTGGAAGTGGTGGTTCAGCCCTCTTCCCCTACATTACTGGCGTCATGATTGGTGTCAAAGGCATTGGAAGCATGGTTCCATTCTGCGTTGCCTTGGCCATCGCCATGTTTGTAGCGTGGGTGTTTGTGCCAAACCCTGCAAAGGGAAAAAGGGCAAAACAAGGACAAAGCGAGCTGGACATCTCCTTGGATGCTAGTACCAGTCAAGCATCTGCAAACACGGCGGCAATTAGCTCGCGCTATCGTGGAAGTAACAGCAACCAACAATAAAAGAGAAACCTGCGTCGGAATGGAAGGGCATTGCTTTTTGAAACAGTCTGTGGGAAAGGGCGTAATGAAATCACTTGAATGTCATTTTACTCTGTGTAACCGTGGTCCCCGAGTTGCGAGCTTAAAAGATGAACAGACAGATGGTAGCATGTACGATGTCTGCTTTAAGACAGCTTCCTACTTCTCGACTGCTACTACAGGGGAGTCGATCGAGAAAGGGACCGATGGAAAACCGTAGAAGAAAAGTTAAAGAAGAAGCAAGGAAAAGTGAGGTGAATCGCCACTTGCCTTAATTGGAAGTTTGAGAAGAAAAGAGAGAGTGAATCCTACAACAACGAAAAGGCCGCTCGCTATTCTTCCTTTCTCACACCACCTTTTTTCTTTCTCTTTTCTCCCGCACTTGCATCCGACACTTTATATTAAATATTCTGCGCTCCCACTCAATTCAGCAACAACAACAACAACCACCACCACCACAATCACACACTTCTTGCTTCTCGAAACTCACTTTGTCCTCTTTGCCATACGAGCGCTGTAGTGTAAAGAGCTACGGGAGTCTACTCTGCAGCCACAAGTCTTCTTACCCTCCAAAGCGGTTGTTGGTCGTTCGCAACAGGGCCAGAAGAAAGAGAAGGAAGAAACGGCTTCTTTTTCTTCACTCCATTCCTGCGGATTGACTCAACGGCACGTTTCCTTTTATTCTATCTTTATCCCTCTTTCGAATTTGCACAACAGCAACAACGATACGACCCTTTCGTTCCTTAAGCACTATTTATTGCAGACTCTCTCTCTCTCTCTCTCATACATTTCGACCAGACTGTGATTTCGACTTCCCCTCAGCTGCTGCCGCGACCCTTTCCTTCCTTTCCCTTCCCCCCCTTTTTTTTCCGCTTTGACCACGCGCCTTTGTAATGACAACCGTGTACTCGATGCGTAGTAGTAAATCCTCTGCTACCACGACAACAACAACAACCACTATTCCGGCTATGATGCACGGCGTCGGTGGCGTCGGTGCTTTCAACAATAATGGCGGTAGTGGTCATGGGCGGCAGAAGCAGCAGCATACGATCCAATCAGGTGTCACGCTTCCGTCGTACACACCGTTGCCTCCTTCTCCGCCGCATAAACACAAACATGCCCAGGGTGGCAGCGGCATCGGGGCAGCATCCTCGCTAGACAGCACAATCAGTGCAAGCAGCAGAGATGTTATTGTGGGCGACCAGTGGCTCGTCTTGTCGAGGATCGGCGAAGGCTCCTTTGGCGAAGTATTCGAAGGTGTGTTTCTTTTTGTGTTCAGCACTACCCAGTAAACCTCGTGATAAATTCTTGTTGTAATTTGTGTGTGTATCGTGACTTTAGTTCATTAATATTTCTATATGTAATAGTCCAAGACATTGACACCCTTCGCCTCTATGCCATCAAGCGGGAGCCTCTGGATGTGCGCTCCCCCCAACTGAAGCATGAGAGCATCATGTATGATATTTTGGCTGGTGGACGTAAGTCTTCTTCTTTGGTTTATTTCCTCTTTTAAGGAACAGGAAGTCGTCTTTCAGACTAAGATTCTTCTTGATGATGCAGGAGGTATTCCCCAATGCCAGTGGTATGGAGAGCATGACGATTTTGCGTGCATCGTCATCGATCTCCTGGGGCCTTCGCTACGAGAGCTACATGAAGCAGTGTCTTTTATTTCGTTGGACGTTATAGTCCAACTCGGTTGCCAAATGGTAAAGTCCTCATGAGCATCCGAGTGTACGGCTGAAAGATTGCTCGTGGGTTGATGTCAGAACCAACTAACGTGATTATTCCAGATATCTATTTTGGAACACATTCACCGCCGTGGCATCGTCTACCGAGATGTCAAGCCTGACAACTTTTTGTTTCCGTCCCAGTTTTACTTGCCAGAGTATGGCATCGACATGCACAACCATCCTGCTGCTGCTACTGCTTCTTATAACGGTGGTAACACGGGTGGCACGCACAGTCCTAAGCCTTCCTGTCAGGACATATTTGAAACGTGGGGCATCAGCTCATCCTCGGCTACTCCGATGCTTTCCGTGGTGGATTTTGGCTTGGCCACCTGGTGGCGCAATCCGGCAACCAACAAACCTTATCCACAGAGCAAGCGGCGGATCAAGAACAAGACAGGAACGGCTCGCTATGCGTCCTTGAACGTGCACCGGGGGAAGACGCATTCACGTCGCGATGACATTGAATCCCTTGGCTATCTGCTGCTCGACCTTATTCTAGGATCGCTCCCCTGGACGGGCATCCAAGCCCGCAATTCCAAGGCAGGCTGGGACCGCATGAAGGAGCTCAAGGAAGAGACGTTGTTGACTGATCTTTGTGCTGGATTGCCCCAGGGTTTTCTGCGGTTTATCGATTACGCTCGTGGCCTTCGGTTCTCGGATCAACCGGATTACGACTATTTGCGGCAACTGATGCGGGACTCGCTCGATAGAAACAGCAGCATGTCACAGTTGGTGCAACGTGGCAGTAGTAGTAACACCAGCACCAACAACATGGCTTTTGAGGAAAAGCAACAGCAACGGCTTCCAGCACAGCCGCATCAGCAGCAACAAAAGCAGCAGCAACACCCTCCTAATTCGGGTGGAAATAACAGTCGTCGCAACAGTAATAAGCGACATCCATCCATCAAGGCGAATCATCATCCGAAATTCAACGGCAACAACGTCAAGATTGGGCCATCGCCTATGTACAATCAAGAAGGAGTATTCATGATGGACGACCTAGTCCACGAGCTTTCGAACATGGAAGAACCTCAAGAACAACAACAACAACAGCAGCAGCAGCAGCGTAGCGGGACGGGACGCAGACGTCGAAACAGCAGTCGGAAGCTAACGATGAGCAAGGGAAGCATTAACAGCAGCAGTAACAACAATAACAATAGTAACAACAACTATGGTCGTCAGCAACAACATCATTATCATCATAATCATCCTCATGAAAGCCCACCGCGTCGTACCAACGACAACAAGGCCAATGCACCGCCTTCTCCACCATGCGCATCTTCATTCCATAAAATGGTCTATTCAGCACAGCAGCATTTGGATAACCATGGCAACAACAAGAAGAAGAGGAAGGGCATTGGCTGGAACACGCACAGACACAACAATAACAAGCATTACCATCAGCAACAGCAACCATCTTTACCACATGATGCGACGCTTTACGTCAAGAGCCCTTCGTGGGGAGCAAACAGGCCCGATGCATTGTGGGGCAACTATCAGCAATGGCTGTAGTAGTAGTATCACTTCAACGCACTAGCAGAAGGAGTAGCTCATTTATCTACCTTGAACCTTTGTCTTGGATTTCTTTTCCTTCCCCTCATTCATTTGTTCATAGTTTCAACAGCAACAACAACAGATCAAAATAGCATTTGTGTTCATACGTTTGATTTTATCTCTGTCTCTTTACAAAATACATGCAAACGAATAAGAAAGCATGGGAAAATTGCATCAAACTTTGTTAGTCCGTGAGAAGTTGACGACTCTAGGCGTTGCCTTACATGGTTCTGTAAGCAAACAAGCCTGTACTCTTCTTCCTTTTACTGTTTTTTCTTTGCTTCTCTGAGTAGTGGTCTGTATACACCATGTGGGCACGGCGCGCATTTACCTTGAAGAACAATACGTCTACTTCTTTTTACAACAACGCCGCGAGACAACAATTGGCAACACGCACGTTTTCACATAGTGGTGGTGTTCGCAGCGCTCTTTCAAACACCTACGTCAAGTACAATTGGGAAGATCCATTGGATCTTGAGTCGCAGCTCACCGATGAAGAGCGTATCATGAGGTATAGCATACCAAGCCTTAGGCACGGTGTCTTTCTCTTCCTCCTCGCTTTCAACAGCAAGAGAGAAAACGACGGATGACGACTAAATAAAAATATTGTCTACAGAGATACGGCTAGAAATTATTGCCAAGACAAGCTTATGCCGCGCGCAGTGAATGCATTTAGACATGAAAGCAAGTTTCTTTTCACAAACAAGATTTCCATCATGTGATACTAACAATCAAAATCCCAAATAGAGTTTGACCCCGAAGTATTGGCAGAAATGGGTGACCTGGGTCTTCTAGGCGCCACTATTGAAGGCTTTGGGTGCGCAGGTGCTTCTTCGGTCGCTTATGGCCTGATTACCCGTGAAGTTGAAAAGTAATGTCAATTTCTTTTGAAAGTGATAAAGTGTGTGAGAAAGACTAACCAAAAACTGATCGTCATTAGGGTTGATTCGGGATATCGTTCTGCCATGTCTGTGGTTTCTTCTTTAGTCATGCATCCCATCAATACGTATGGCACGGAGGAACAAAAGCAAAAGTATCTTCCAGGCTTAGGTAACCAGTTCAATATATCATCCCTTCTACTCTCTCAGTGCTCATCATTCGATTTTATGTATACTGACTACATACTAAGCTAAGGGAACTATAATTCCAAGCTTTGGTCTTACCGAACCCAACCATGGATCCGATCCAGCTGGCATGGAAACACATGCTCGCAAAGAGGGAGATCATTATGTATTGAATGGTAGCAAGTCTTGGATTACCATGGCTCCTATTGCTGACATGCTTTTGATTTGGGCAAAGAATTTGGATGAAGAGGGTGCTCCTGTCCGTGGATTTATCGTGGAAAAGGTAGCCATAGTTTACCGCTGTTACTGCACTATGGCAAAACTTGAAAAGGAAGAAGGAAGATACGGTAGGCTTACAGCTTTTATGTGTATTTGCTAGGGTACCGCTGGTCTTGCTACGCCCAAGATCGAAGGCAAATTCTCCTTGAGAGCATCTATCACCGGTATGGTCATGATGGATGAGGTGCGCATTCCGGTGGAGAATATGCTACCGAATGCCAAGGGCTTGTCGGGTCCGTTCGGTTGCTTGAATAATGCTCGATTTGGCATCGCATGGGGAGCTCTAGGTATCGTATCTCAAAATTGACATTGTACGTGTCATATGCTCCCATCCTTTCGTTTTTTACTAATCAAGCAAGCTGATAATAGGCGCAGCAGAAGCGTGCCTGGACGTGGCACGCAACTATACTATGGAAAGAAAACAGTTTGACCGACCCATTGCTAGTAACCAATTAATCCAAAAGAAACTTGCAGATGCTCATACTGAAGTAAGTTTGAATTGTTTTGTCGTGTCTTACATGCAACGAGCCAAAAAAAAAACAAACACTAACCGAGCACCTTGATTATAAATCATGCGCATACTTAGATTGCTCTCGGTTTGAATGCATGTCTGCAAGTGGGTAGACTCAAGGATGCTGGCCGTGCCGCTCCACAAATGATTTCCATGATGAAACGAAACTCGGCTGGTAAAGCATTACAAATTGCGCGTGAATGTCGAGATATGCTGGGCGGGAATGGTATTGTGGATGAATATCACATAATCCGTCATCTCTGCAACTTGGAAAGCGTTAATACATACGAAGGAACATCGGACGTGCATGCTTTGATCTTGGGCAAGAGCATTACTGGAATCCAAGCATTTTATTAAAGCATAACTAGCAGTACACATCGTTCATGTACTTATAAAACGTCTGCTTTTTTTATAAA
Source organism: Zychaea mexicana (assembly GCF_025766255.1). Classification (NCBI taxonomy): domain Eukaryota; kingdom Fungi; phylum Mucoromycota; class Mucoromycetes; order Mucorales; family Lichtheimiaceae; genus Zychaea; species Zychaea mexicana. The sequence goes on from NW_026516664.1 coordinate 589,680, forward strand.
TGTATACCTAAAATAAATTGCTAAGCATCAGATGATAATAGACTACATGATGAACAATGAGTTTTCAGATACATATCTCATTCCATAAAAATTAGACTAATAAAAAGGCCGACAGCCAAATGAGGATATATGTCACCCGCAAGATATGTGAATACTTATGTACAGTAGTGTAGAAACTGTTTCTTTCAAAAAAAAAAAAAAGACGGGACATCATTGACAATTTGAAACAACGCATCGCAAATAACGTACATAACCGTGCCATATGATGTATGCACTTCTTGACGCCATGACCATCATTTAAAGCATTTATATTGTACAAGTAGTTTTGTTTGGTGCGCATTATGCAAAGCTATATCGCTTAGCGAAAGCCACAGAAGAAAAGTGATTGCAATTCCGTGCGGTAATTATACCATTTTGGGAGATGGAGCCTCAAGGAAATTCAGGCATACTGTATTAATCCTTTTGTATCACTGCAATCATGTCATATACGGATTTAACCCGCTGTTTGTAACCATTGTTGCAAAGGTCAGTAACCTTTCCTTTCGTTACATACTCGGAACAACTGATCCGAGAACGGATAAAGATCCGTAAAGCAGCACGTACTACTATGCAACTTTTCAGAGGGACAAACATAAATTTTGCAGAAAAAAAAAAACTTTAAAAAATAGATGGAAAAAAGCGATAGTATTTACAGAATTACAGTAACAGAGATAAGACATGTATAATATATATGTATATATATATATATATACGTATAAGTACAGAAAGAGTAGAGATGGAGGGATTAAGGGAGGGATAAGCTGCTTAACAGAAAAGGGTACAATATTTTAGACTTCTTCAGCTTCTTTCTTCTCATTGACGCTCTCGGTTTCGATGCGCTGCTGAGCCTTGGGCAACAGAATCTTCTTCTTTTCCAAGTAGTAGACGATAAGACATAAAATCATCATGACACCGGTGGTGGCAGTGGTGACGATCTTACCGATACGGAAAGCAGGAGCTTGGGTGACAGTCCACGCGGCCACGTTAATGAAGTTGGGGGCGAGGTTGCCAATAGAGTTAACCATAGCGATGGCCAAGGCACGAGTTTCAGGATCACATTGATGGATTTCGTTGTTCCAGGTCATCATGATGGGTGAAATACCGAGCACAGGGACGACCATGTAGACACATACATACAAAAGAGGGATGGGGACATCGCCAGCATTGACAGCGACAAGAAGAACGTAGAAGATGAGGGTCCAGAGAGCACCAGCTTGGATATGCCAGTGACGCTCGCCGTAGCGATCGGAAAGCCAGCCTTGGGCGACAATGACAACACTGTAGACATAGAAAAGTTTTTTTGGGGGTCAGTAAATGAACGATCATACAATAGGGTCTCTAACATTTGTGAGAGTGAGAAGAGAGAGGAGACTTACGCAGCCAAGCACCAAACAGGCACAGTCATATAATTGGAAAAGGAAGAATCATAGCCGGATTCACGGAGGATAATAGCGAACTGCTGGAGAATACCCATACCAAGCTGCATGCAGGTGAAGATCAAGATGAAAAGATAAATATATGGCGTGGTGCAAACGTTGCGGAGGGTATTAAGGTTGAGACCGGTGGCTATGACCTTCTTGCCCTGGCGCTCCAGGCGCTTGACAGCAAGTTTACGCTCCTCACCCTGGATGAAGCGAGTGTTGTGAGGGTAGTCAGGAATCAAAAAGAAACCGACAACGCCAATAACAACGCCGATAAGACCTTCAATAATGAAAAGCCATTTCCAACCACGCATACCGTGGGCACCGTCAAGGGTTTCAGCGATAGCGCCGGAAATCAAGCCACTGAAAGCACCAGAGACTAAATGTTTGTTATCAATAAAGATGTTAGCCAGGGGCACATGGATAAAAATGTGATAGCATTGATTGTCGCGAAGATGTGTGCTACTTACACTGGGAGCCAGCAACGAAGAAGGCGGTACGGGTACCAAGTTCCTGACGAGTGTACCAGTTACCGAGTAAAAAGACCATACCAGGGTAGAATGGGGCTTCTGAGAAACCAAGCAAGATACGCAAACCGTAAAGCGAGCTGTGGTTACTTACAAGGGCCATGAAGCACACAATAGCACTCCAGAGGGTCACTACGGCGGGCAGCATGATACTGGGTCGTACTTTGGTGATAATCATGTTTGCGGGAATCTGGAGACTATATAAACATTGATGAGAACGGTTAGTTAGAACAATTCTCATCATCTCAAAGATCCGTTGCCGCCATCATTCCATAAATATACGCACATGACATAGCCGATAAAGAACATTGTGATAGCCCAGTTATAAGCAGAAGATTCAAGTTCCAGCTCTTCCTTCATACCGTTCGTATAGGCGTTAGCTAATTATATAGGGAAATTATTAACTTTAGCTACAAGCACACGTTTACAAGATTTTGAATAGTAGTAGAATAGTAGTAGAGAAGATGGCACTTACGCATGTTGTTTCGATCGAGACCGTTGACCCAGTAGGCAAAGAAACTATACCATCAAAAGCACAGCACATCATCAGTTTCAATGCAATCAAAAGCAGCAATATGTCTTTGTTGTATAGCAATCAAGACTTACGCCCAAATCATAAGTCGATAATCTAGTTTACGGACGAGTTTCTTTTGGATTTCAAGTTCTTCAGGTGTCAAGTCGGCTGGCACAGGTGTCGTAGAACTGCTATGTCGGCTGCTTGTACGAGACAAGGCTTCGATGGTCTCAACTTGCTCCCGATGTTCTTTCTCCATGGTGATATGCAGAAGAAAGGATTATGTGGGTGGGTGTGGGGCTGAGATAAATCTGGGGCAGGTTTATGAATGATCAGAACAGGCGCCTCGCCTTTTATATACCTCCACCTCTTCAGTTCCATGCTGTTGCTGCCCTCCATCCTTCCCCTAGTAAGCTAGGTGGCATATTTAGCGCCGACTCCTCTCATTCATTCACCACACCAACCGGGCCACCCCGCGTTGGATCCCAGGCACTCCGCTTCTTCCCCACATTTACCGACAAATCCTAGCCCGTCGTTTGAACAACTCTCCGCGGGAGCGTTCGGATCCACCTTCTAAAGAAGGCAATACTCTTGCGTGTGAGCGAGCGGGCAGTAAAATGGTTTGCAAGACGCAGCTAACCAATCACTTGCTTTCCCACAGTTCCATTTTTATACAAAATACGATTCAAGATATTTCACCAAATACGACAGTTTATCCCAGAGAGGTGTAATTCTATCAAAACATGGAAACACTCATTTTGTATATATTAGCACAAAATAGAATTGTGAAAAACCAAAAAAATCCTCTCAAAGACAGAAAACTTACGAGTCTCGTAGCAGTAAATATAGAGTTCATACCGGTTCCCGCACTAAATCAGATATATAAAGAGGCTCAAAAAAAGTTTTTGTGCATCCTCTAATTGAAGTACAGACCCAACTTGATCCGCGCTACAACCTTTTTTTACATAATTTAGCCGAAAGGGCTGGCCTTATTTTGAAGCTTCTAATCCAAACAAAGTGGAGTGGAGAGGACAGGAGAGAGTGCATTCAAACCCCATCAAAGAAAACGGCCGCAGACACACGGACGATGCTATGAAAAAGCTGTGCTGTCATGCTAATGATACAGCCAGCAGCAATTCCGCTAAGTACCGACTATTTTGATCTATTAATGCGAAACAAGGACAAACATATTATGGCGAATGTACAGCAAGCCTAATGGCACACACACACACACCAAGGTTTCGTCCCACCCTTCATCATCATGATTTTTGCCGCTGTTACCCAGGCCACACCGCTCTCTAAAATTGGGGCCATCCTTCCTTCCGTATGAGCATGAGTGGCCTTCCGTCTTTTCGCCGTTGTCTCACCTAAAACTTCATCAACCGATCACAAAACAGGGAGTGTGTACGAGAGGGACGTAGCGGAACGAAGCGATCGGGAGTGGGAGAAGATGGGATGGGATCGAAATGGTGTAGGTACCCTCGGATTTCTTTGTTGCTATTGGGGACCAGGTTACTAAGCTGGGGTAGGGCGGGTGGGGAGATGGATGGATCTCATTCTCTCTCGGGACTAATCAGTTTTGCATGAAGTATAGATTCTACGTCATGTCGAGACAATCCGTCTTTTCTGTTACATTTTTCTTATTTTCTGCCGCACACGAGGTATCACCGAGCAGAGCGATACCTCTTTTTTCTGTATTTTTTGGTTCAGATCAATACCTCGTTTGTCTTGGGGAAAAAAATGGCGGTATATCTTTGTAAAGCAGGTCGGGTGGGAAAAAAACAGCACACAGAGTGAACCCTACGCTAACCCTGACTTAAGGGTGAACAACACGTAAGCAAGTTTTCCGTTTCGTCCTGAAACACATGCACACTGAAATAGGGGAATCTTTGTCATCCCTTTTCCCGGCAATTTCACATTTCAAAGTAGTAATGGATTAATCGAGTTTACAATAACAAAACCCAGTTCTTTTGCTGTCTTCTTTTACTTCTTTAACAAAACCGATGCATCCAGTGTTAGAGGAAGGAAGGCAAAGAAACTTCTTTTTTTTTCGTCCAATTGGTAACACGCCACTTTTCGTCCAGTAGATATTTCCAACTTGAAACGCATTATCGCTCTCGGTGCATCCGAGATCCAGTTTGGCCAAGTCCGCGTTTGAAATTCTATGTTAAGATTGTGACATCTCTTTAGACGACCGACTAGTATAATAAGCTTATCTATACAGACTGATCGAAGATCTTTGATTGAAGTGTCTCTGACTGATATTTCTATTAAAACATTATTGTACTAAGCGGAATGTAAGTAAGGCGAACAATGATGATGTACAGTTTCTCGTGGAGAAAATGCCTTTCTGGACCAAAGAAACGATGGGGGGCATGGATGAGATTTGTTGGGGGGAGACAAAGAATGGGATAGGTTCTTGTAGATCTTAAATGGGGAAATCTTTCTGTCAGCGTATATTTCATCGTTTTTATATACTCAATAACTAAAATGTAGTACCCAAACAAATATAAATCTTTCCCTCTATCCCATTCTTGAAGGTTCTACTTGTTCTCCTTCGGTGCATGAACATCATTATTTGCCATCTTATCGATGTTACACTCGGTGTGAAAGCGGAACATTGTGAAACGCACTTTCAGGCACATGTACAGAAATCACGTACGTCAATCTATTATACGACGGTGTATTGCACAGAAGTATCACTTGGAGAGAACAACAATAGCTCAGAAAGAGGTTGTGTTGATCTGTGTGTACGGAACGGGCATTCATTGGGCGACTTTACGAGGATATGATAATATAAATAGCAACGTGTGGAGATATGATGGGAGCGGACAAATGGATCCAAAATCCGAAAGCAAGGTGATCAATAACAAAGAAAGAACCTATTCTACCACATGGGCTATTCAATCTAGACAACAGACCTTGTTCAGACTGACTGAGTCATGTTACATAGAAACATACAGTGTTATTAAATGCACTAGAGTTATCGCTATATACTCGTTGATTATAGACTACATCGCTGTCAACGCACAATGGGAACTATAAGTTCTTTTCTCGCCTTCATGTGTAGGTCTCTCGAATTCAACATTATGTCTACCGAGTTGAGTTACTCAATGTAGACATTGCTGTAGCTGTACCTCCAGATGCTTGTGAAAATTTTCCTACGGATAAAAGTAAAGCTGAGAAGAAGGTTAGATCACCAATTTGAGATCATACATACCCCGCACTGATACATAAACCCGGATCATAAATTCCATCCCAGTTTATTAGCGAACCGACAGATAGCAGGTCACGGTTGGTTACTAAGAGTCTCCTTAATAGGGTCATGATATATTCCATATGCTAGAACCATCGGCATAAAGCTTGGATGATTTATTACTTCACTATGTATGTCATCCGTATGTTCGAAAACGTTTACATGTGGAGATAAAAAAAGGCCTTTTAAAAAAATACAAACAAAGGGCGACAGGCTGTCTTGTGAACTTAAGTTAATGTTACTCGCGAGAGTGCAGGCTATGATAGTACTCATTTAAATTCCAAGTTCATACCAAACCATAAGTGTAGCTATACTGTACATTAAACTGTTTATGCATGCACTCATTCTAATCTTATTGATGCAGCTAATTTATAAAAAAATTGTACGTGTAGTTGACAACGCAAAAAAAAAGTCCATTTGTCGTAACCAGCTTTTTGATAGGTCGTACCTTCTTGGTTGAAATTGAGTGAGATGAGAAAGTGCCTAATTGCACTGTACACACCTTAAGAGATGAATTAATGCCTTTGTGCCGTTCTTCTTCTCTATATTCGGGGCGTTTGATCTATTCTCAATACGCTTGAATATCAGTTTTTAACCTGCTGTCAACAGTATTTTTCGTCAAAACGCTCAGAATCGATCCACCAGAGTTGGAACATTATAATGGTTGATTCCTTTTTTGTATTACTGGCCTGCCTATCGGAATACTGCGAATTGATCACTCACTATCATTTTGAAAAAAATGTTTAAACAAAATTTGAGGAGTCTATAAAAAGTGGACAATCTGATACGCCTAGAGGAAACCATATGATGCCAATGTAAAAAGCTTCAATATGGAACATACTTGCTATCTAAGCTCCGTTGTAGTGTATTGGGCAACACGTCCGCTAAGGCGCAATTGTATGAACTTACACTGCCGAAGAAAACAATCCTCAAACGTTATAAAACGATACAAGGCATTAAAATGGATTTCGTTGCAAAAGAAGATTATTGGAATATCCCACATTGGAGAAGAATTAAATGCGAAAGAGGTCGACTCACACGAATCAACCACAACGCTTATTTACTATCGTGGTGATCATTGCGCTACTTTGATTATCGAAAACAGAAGTAAAAGATCCAAGCAAGACCGTGATCCGACAAACGATCAGGATCTAAGCAATTCTTCCAACCACTTCTTGCGTCTCTCGGGGAGCGTTCAACTTTTCTGGAGCATACACGTTTGCGCTTGTATATATTAGTTTTCAGCCTTCAGCTTTCCAGGAATTGTTCAATATCAGAACATTAAAATGCGCCGGGATTTGCGACGAACAGCTTATACAAGATGGTGAGATAGTCAAGTGATTCGGTTGTTGACATCATGCATACAAACAATGAGTTCTCATGCTCGAGCAAGGGGCCTAGAAAATTAGACACTCTTACAAGCGAGTCAGTCACATCTCTCGATCATGAATCTATGCATAAGCATTTTTGCATTTGACTTGTTTATATCTGAAAGCATTGACGTTGTGCCCATATAGTTTGGGACCAGAGTTTTAGTAAGAATGTTATCAGCGTAAAAAGAAAAGAAGAGAAATTGGTGGCACGAACATGTTGAAAAAAGATCCGGATAGCGACTGCCATTTCTCCTTCTTCTCGACCATCATCCTTCAAGAGTAAAAGCATTCTTGTATTTTCGCAGCTCTATATATCTATGCAGCCTATCAACAAGAGTGCTCTCGTATCTGTAAGAAAAATATATCTTTGTTTTACGCCGCCATTTCTGTGGTTGCTTACAAATGAGAATACAGTCGTAAGCGGAGGAGATGAGATGGCAATCTGCATTGTATATGTGTATAGCATGATGTGCCACATAAAAAATTCACTGAGGTTACGCGACAGAGATTATGCGAGGAAGATAACTAAAATGATAAAAGGGTCATTCTTCGCCTGTAAGCGCGAGGGAGAAGTAACGCAAGCTCAAACGCCAATGACAAGGTGGAATCCGTTTACGAAAAACGAATGGTCAAGAGGAAAGTGGTACTTTTTGAAACCGGAGAATAGCGGGAAAAAAGGCATCCTACTTGCAATACCAGCGCGTTATAAAATATCGTATAAGCCTTTTTAAACCAAGCTTTGACAACGCGAATCCGCAGCAGTCGGTCAAGCTTGAAGTCAAGCGTGTCTCAATTGCTGCCGTTGATGGCCATTTGTTTCAAACGGATCTTGCATCACAGAAAAGAAAAACACGGACGCAACCTCGTTTCTTTCTTTCAAGAACAATAGCAGGGACCGTGCGTAGAGAGCACGGTGTCAAAGAGTTGCCACCGCTTTATATGCACTTGAAAGAGATCCTAAATCTCAAATAGTACATTTCACAAACGAAGTTCAAAAGTACTTCTTCACAAGGTCGATCAGTAAGCGAGAGATCTTTCTGTGTGAATTGGAATGTCATTACCCAACGAAAGATTAACTTTCCGTTATAATAATAGTCAAACATAGAAAGCTTCTCTTGTTGATTATTATCTTTTTGTCATTTTCTTATTTGTATTTTAAAGAGAAACCCTCTTTTCTAGGAAGTTCCAATAGAAAAAGAGGGGAAAAACTCCTGCTGTCTCTTTTTTCCAGGAAGACAGCAAAACCTGATCGAAGACGCAGGTAGTGAATGGTCGCTACGCAATGAGAGACCTTCGCCATTCACTAGTGGCGCCCGTGCCGTGTGTGCCCACAACGTCAACTAAGCACAAAGATACTTCAAGGTTGTTGTACTACGTTGATGCAGCCCTAGGGCATGCTTCCAACAACCTTGCTACCATTGAAGCATCTTTCGGGTAGAATATATCCACCTCAACCTGGCTAATAGCTTTCCAAGTCAAGGATTCACACAACACTTTGCGCTTCATAAAGTTTGTGTAAATGGAACTAAAGAAGAAAAAAAATGGGAGGGGTGGGGTGTTTTTGGTATTCTTATCAGACAATTTTTTGCCGTCACGCTCGGGTCTTCAATAAAATCCATCATTTGATTGGCTCTCATTTGTAAGGCTCTGGTTAGCTCATTCTATGGACCGCTTATATCATATGACGCAACTTGGCCAAAAGCAAAGGGAAGGGAAGGAGATGTGTAAGTGATAGTCGTCATCAAGAAGTCAAATATGTTGGCAGCAGTGATAGCATGTATCACCTATGATACGCTATATATATGTTTCACCATGCCGATGTGCCCTCCGATACTGTCGCCGCTTGTTTTGGGAAGAAGTGTCAGTGCACGCACCCAGCCTCCGCGTCAAAGACAGGTACGTTTCGAATGCCAACTTGTTCAATGAGTACGCAAGAAAAAAAAAGGTGCGACAGAACAACGCAATTAGAAATGACAAGGAAGAAAGACACAATGCCAGCGATGATTAACAACGATGGATGAGTGCTCGTGTGCGATCTGGGAAGCAGTAACTACTGCTAAATTGCTAAGGACTCACATCACTTGCCCTGGCGGACCAGATATCTACAAGTGATAATGTGGACTCTGTTCGACCTATAAATATTATGTTGAGGTTCACTCGACCCAATCCATATCACTTTATGTATACGGTGGCGAAGGTGTGGCAAGTGCCTTTTGCGGAGACGACCGGAGCTAGCAAATCGGACGGACCCTTTGTTATTGCGATTGGGTAATAGCGCTGTCAAACTAGATGACGAGGGCTGGTGATGTGTCATTCTATCAGAACCTTCTTCTGTTAGACTTTGCACTGCATTCTCTTAAGACTGCCTCGTTTTTACACTTCTTGCGGCTTGGAAGAATAAAATTCTAAAAGTCAAAACAGCGCAAACTCCTCGTTGTTGATACATCCTGTAGTTACTGGAAGTATTCCAATTAGACAATTGTCAAGAGCTCTACTAAATAAAACATATTACCAAAGTTGTTGACTAAACTCTTCTTTATCCGGATACACAAAGCTGTCTGTTCTCTCAAATTGTGAAACACAAGTGAATGCTTAATAAAAGGCAGCAACCGATGGTAGCGACTGTATATCTACGCACTCATAATTCCCTGGATTGCGATCGCCTAATATGGTGCTCCCGGCGTTCGCTATACAAGTTTTGGGGTACTCTCGTTTAAAAGGAAAGTCAGTCCAAATATCAAGGTCTTCTTCATATTATCCACGATGCAAAACATACAGTTGATTAGGTTCATCGACTGCAAGTAGTACAATTTACAAGCGGTCAGTGTGTGGAGTATCAGCAGATATATTACTAGGCAATAAATTTACTACTGTTGGATCTTTCTCTACGTGATATATTTACAAAGAAATTGATCTTGCTGTCTTCTTGATGTATTAAGTATAGTTCTTAGCAACCGTCTCAGTACTCCAAGCAGCCATCGTATTGCTCTTATTAAAAGCCAGTAGATCGATCCTAATACAGTAACGTCATTCCACTTATTTAGCGGTTGACATGCTCAGTGGAACGTATCTTTTTCTTACAGGAGCTGGCATCTTATCAAAATAAGCGGCTACTCTCTCAGAGCATAGTATGTACACAACTCGCATAGTAGAGCATATGTTAGTGCAGGGTGACACGTCTCCTTGGGGAC